>NC_081381.1:33109783-33409783 GCF_030684315.1 Stegostoma tigrinum
GGCTGCAAAAAGGGGAAGTGAGTCCACAAATGGTGGAAAGTGTCTGAAATGGGAGAGTGAGACTACAAGGGGAGAACACAGATTAAATATTTCAACAAAGAAATGCTCATCTAACTGGGAACAGGAATGCTGAGATCATGAATATTTGCAAATTAATGTAGAATGTTTCGGATTAAAGCTGCAAGAGTTTGGGAGCTACTATATGGGAGTAAGTGTAATAGATGATATTGTAATTAATGTTCTACAGTTGTAGAAATTAATGTGAAAGTTTTATTTAATAAGAATTTGCATTTATGTGTTATCACATCACAAAGTGTCTTACACATGAATTAGTTGAGATACAGTGAATGCATAAGAGACAAAATGCAACAATTTTCGCTGTGATCTCACTAATACATGGAAGTTTGTTTAAAATGATGGCTTTTGTGTATAGAAGTGAGTCAGTTATCATTTTTAAAAAATTACTAACTAATGCCGTTGTTTCACGCCAACCTAAATGCTCTGGCATCCCACAAATTAATGCTTTCCTTGTCTGTTTTGGCTCGAGGTTTAATGGAGTAGAGATAATTATTGGGGATATCAATTAATTTTTCTAATTTTGTTTCTATGAGAATCTAAATCCCTGATAAATCAGACACCACAGAAAAACAGAAGTTATTGTTACTATGTTGCTCCATTGCCGAATTAAGTAATCCACGAGTCCTCAAAATCATAAAGGAACCACCCAAAAATCAAAAATAAGCCCTTCAGAGAATTTCAAGGAGAGCCCTCAAGAACAGTTTTGAGCCCTGTCAGAATAAGCTAAGGTGAAGTCACCACTTCCCACTTTCTTATTACAGAGAGACAACTGGTTGTGTGTCCAACCTCAGAGTCACCACACCTCAAGCACGGAGTGATCTTGTGCAGACAATGATCATGGTCATTCCAGCCAATTCAGGAGTTCAACCTGTGTTAGTGGCATCGCTCTGCATCTCAAACCTGATGTCCAGCCAACTGAGTTGATCTCCCTTGGTGACACTGACAGCTCGGGCCATTTTTACCAAAGGATGCAGAGTTACCCACTCCTACAAGGTAATGAGCTGACTGGGTTCATTAGGAACATCCAGATAACCCCGCCCCCCCATCCCTGTCAGAGTCCATACAGTCAACTAGAGGAACAGACCTTCTGTCAGCAGCAACAAAGGGGCTTTCAATTTGGCTACAGTTACTTTCAAGGGAGTATTGATTTGATTTTGGCTTGCTCTAGTGGCAAGAATTGTTGGCCTAATTTATCTTTGTCCTTTTTTTAAATAACAAGCAGCTGTTGATAGAGGCAAAGGATCCACAAATGCAAACATACTTGCTGTTTGATGGTGGGAGGGATGAGGAACTGGAGGTAACATCACAACAGATCTGATTGGTCATCAAACACTTGGGCGTTTGGCAAAGGCTGTTCTTTTGGGCTTAGTCTCTCTGATTGTCAGCAGTGAGTGAGTTGCTACAGCTCAGATTGGGCTGGAGTCCCAGATTTAATTCCCTGTTCTCTGTTGAGCTCATCGATATCAGCGAAGTTGGGGAGAAATATCAATTGTTTTGTTACCTTGAGGCAGGGAGCAAACCATGGTGATGTGGACAGGATTAAAATCAACTGGTCTGACTCCAGAATGTTGCGGAGGTTGCTGCAAGAGGGCAATAGTCTCTACTTGGGATTTTCACACAGAAAACATCTGAATTGACTTGGAGACAGGTTCCCCGTCCAATTAAGTCTGGTAGTGGTCCAAAAACACAAGGCCAGACTGAGAGGAACAGCAGTTGCAAGTGGAGGCTGAGAAGTGGTTTGAATGTGCTGGTGCTCACTCAATAACTTTCCAGAAATCTTGAAGTGAAGGTAGTTCTTGCAGATAGGACACTATCATCAGGATTCAGAGGCTGATGGAGAAAGTGGGAGAGCTGGCTTTCTGTCCTGCTGTCTGGGTACTCCTCTGCCCCTGCCAGTTCAGGAAACTAAAGGTAATGATGTTCCTGAGGAACTCTATCAGCCTGTTACTTTGTGGGGAGTGGGTAACTCTGCTGGGCCAGAGCACTCTTTGGTAAAAATGGCCAGAACTCTCAGCGAGTCACCATGGAGATCAACTGCAGTACTTTCGAGCTCCAGACGCCTCCATGAAGCATCCAAAGGAGACCCAAATATCCAGTTCAGGCAAGGTGTGTGTAGTCAAAGCAAAACCTGAATTTATATAGTGCCTCAGGCAGCCCAAAACACTTCACAGGCCATGGAGTCCCTTTGACATACCATCGTTGTTGTAATGTGGCTGAGGAAAGGCAATGGAATCCATACCTCAGGAAGAGTTGGTTCGTGCAGGATGGTTCAGATTGGGGGGGAGAATAGGTTCTAATGAGATGGCCAGTTTGTAGACCCTGATGGTGAGAATCAAGAGAAGAAAAATTGGAATTCAAAAGGAGATTCTACTCTGAAATGCAAACCGTTTCTTCTGAGTAGTCTGCTGCTCACTTGCTACATTTTCTGGTTTTAATACAGAAGAAAATCTCTCTGAAAGGCAGGCTACGTGATGACAACCGGGCCTTGGGCTAATCATACATCGATGACGTTGCTCTGTGGCCCATTGCCATTTTGAGGCCCCTTACCTTGTGCTGCTTAATGACTTTGTTGAGTCTCTTCTCTTGTTCGAGGCGTGACTGTGTTCGCTCCATGGACTCTCGGATCAGTTTGTTCTCCTCAATCTGTCGCTGCAGTTCCTCCTGCAAGCTCTCCACATCGGCCTGGCACTTATGTCGAGTGACCTCTGACCGTCTGCTGACACCAAGGTGACAGGAGGGAAGTGTAAGCAGTCTGGTGGTTATCAAAGCAGCCACTCCTGCTCTTGGGGGAAGCTCTCCTTCTTATTCCAACTGGGAAACCGGTGTAGGACTAAGGATGCTCTTTCACCCAATGCCTGTACAAACCATAGCCAAGGTTGAGAAAGCAAGGGAATGGAGTGTGAGGTCAATTAGGAAGAGGAGATGAGGTAACACCAAGCCTTGTTTTTGAAGCCCATGAACTGGTTGCCCCGTTATAGGCCTGTTATTAAGCTGGAGAAGGTTCTGAAGAGATTTACCAGGATGTTGCCAGGATTGGCAGGTTTGAGTTACAAGGAGAGTCTGGATAGGCTGGGACTTTTTTCGCTGGAGCACAGGAGGCTGAGGGGTGACCTTATAGAGGTTTATAAAATCATGAAGGATAGAGATTAAGGTGAAAGCAGGTGTCTTTTCAAGGGCCATTTCAATACAAAGGGGCATATTTTTGAACTGAGAGGAGAAAGATTTAAAAGAAGACATGAGGGGTAACATTTTTTACACTGTTTTTTGTGAAATGTACTTTCAGAGGAAGTGGTGGATGTGAGTACAGTTACAGTGTTTAAAAGGCATTCGGAAAAGTTCATGAATAAGAACTGTTTGGAAGGATATGAGCCAAGTGTAGGCAAATGGGACAAGTTTAGTTTGGGAACATGATCGGCATGGACTGGTTGGGCCAAAGAGTCTGTTTCCATGCTGTATAGCTCTATGACTCCATAAGGAATACTGGGAGCTGGCACTTGAAGTTGCATTTCAGCAAGTTAGCAGAACCTGGAGATTGCCTCTGGGTCTTCATCATTAGCAACGGTACAGTAAAATATTCAATTCCATTGGCTACTCCTCAGATACTGAAGCAGTCTGTGTCTGCAATTTATAAGGCTTGGACAACATTAGTGCAGAGAAGAAAGTATTTGCTTGGATCTTTCGACATACCTGAGCTGCAGCAGGTCACTCTCGTATTCCCCCAGCAACTCGTCTTTCTTGTGTAGTTGGCTCTTCAGTTGGGCAATTCGGCTGTTCAACAGCTCCAGGTTCCTTTGCCGTGCTTTTCCAAGCTTCTCCCTCTCATCCCGGGGAACATGCTTCAAAGAGAGTGACCCAGAAAGTTCCTTCACGTCAAGCAAGCTGGAAAGGGCCTTCACCAGGTCCAGATACTACATGATGGGAAAGAGAAAAACAAAAAGTGGATTTTTGTGTCCAGGTCCACAAATGTCAAAGAACCTAATGCACAGGTTCATGAAGTAACCAAATAGGCTGAATATGTCTTGTCATTGTCTTCAAAAGTTCTGGGATACAAAGGAAAGGGAGTAATGTTTTTGCTGTATAGTACACAGTCTTGCTTATAAGTATACAGTGGCCTTGGGGGTCATACGATATAAGATTCCCCAGAATGGCAGTAAAATGTTCAATTATGAGGAAGGGTCAGCAAACTACACTTCTATTCCTATGCACTTCAAAGCTTGACAGATGATTAATGATGGAGGAACTTGACGTATGAAATATGGAGAAACTGTTACTCCTGCTGAGGAATCTAGGATAAGCCATTCAGGAGAGAAATCAAGAAGCACTTTTTCATGCATACAAAGGATCATGGAAATTCTCTCCTCAATTGTTGTTGCTGAGGGTCAATACAAATGTTGATGATTGAGAGTGAGAACTTTTTGTTCGGTTGGAGTATCAGGGAAACAGATCAAAGGTAAATAAATGGAGTTCAGATTCAGATCAAGCAGGATTTTGTAGAATGGCACAGCAATGTTTGTGGGGCTGAATGGTCTTCTCTTGCACCCTCTTACCATGATAAAATACCTCCTGACTGAGATAGGTACAGAGCCACAACCAGTCTGAAGGATAGCCTAGCCAAATGTGGCCAAATATCATAAAATTGGGTTGACATTTTTGAGTTTTGTTTGATTTTTTGTTAAGGACACAAGGAAAGCACAGGGAGCTTTCCCTCAGACACTTAACCATCGGGGGAAGGCCTGTGGTGGGACAGAGAGAAAGCAGGTTTAATGAAAAGCCTTCTCCTATTCTTCGAGTCAGAAATGTTCTGAATTTATGAAAGAATTTAAAGGGTGTTTTTCTCACTCCTTGTGAAAATATATAACTTGTAGGATCATTGGGTATTCATGAAGATATTTTGTTGCAAATTGTTTTTTCATAAACTTGGGAGGTTTTCTCGATCCATGCTGGGACAGTGGCTGGGATGTGGCGTGTGCACTGATTCTCTGTTTTCATGTCCTGTATCTTTTGGCTCGGTTGCTAATCACAGCTAAGATAACAATATTGCAATGGGTAAGGCAAGGAGACAGAAATATTTCAGCCAGCACGGGGACTGAGCCCACTCTGTAGCTGTTATTTTACAGTACAATCCAATCGATTGAGTAACAACCCCTTCTCTCCCCACGCAGGAGTAATGATAAGATATTCTTTACTGTCATACACTGAAGAGTAAATATTAAACCTCCTTTCCAGTGCTGGGGTCTACATACCGTCCTCTCACTGAGGTCCAGGGCCTCGGACATTTCCAACCGTGCTGTCCTATCAATGAAAGCTTCAGAATTGACGAAAGAATCCTTTTGCTTCTACAATCGAGAAAGCAGCCTATTACAATTGCAGTTCCCATTATCTCTATTACAATTGTGTGTTTTGCTCTAAATTATACAGAATTTAAAACACAGAAACAAGATATTCAGCCTAAACGGGCTGCAGCAGAATTTGTACAGCACGCACCTACCTTACTTCATTCAACTATAACAGCATTTCTTTCCTCTCCCATCGGCTTACCTAGCTTCTTCCTCAATAGATCCATGCTAATTGCCTCCATTCCTTAATGTGGTAGAGAATTCCACATTCTCATTTGCCCCCGATAAAAAAGTTTCTCCTCAATTTCATACTGCGCTTATCATGGATTGTCTTATACTCACAACCTTGACGTGCCTGTTGAAGATATTTTAAGAATTTGACAGCCATCAAGTGCCTCCATGGTGGAAGAGCGCACTAATGTTCATTCTGTCTGATCTGAAAGCAAAAACAGCCAATAAA
Organism: Stegostoma tigrinum; assembly: GCF_030684315.1. Classification (NCBI taxonomy): domain Eukaryota; kingdom Metazoa; phylum Chordata; class Chondrichthyes; order Orectolobiformes; family Stegostomatidae; genus Stegostoma; species Stegostoma tigrinum. Next base: position 33,115,658 of record NC_081381.1, read on the forward strand.
GATAGAAAGTGCTGTAGAAACTGGCAGATTCTGTTGAGACAGAGAGAGAGACGGTAACAGAATTAATGCTTTGAGTCCAATAACTTTTCTTTGGAACTGAAGAAGAATCACATTGGAACACTAACTCTGCCTCTCTCGCTCTCTTTCTCCACAGATGCTGACAAACCTACTGAGTTTCTCCAGCGCCTCCTGTTTTTATTTCAGAATTTCAGCACCTGCAGGTCTCTTAGTTTTATTTGAGAGAAAGACGCAACACTTGGCTCAGGGCAACAACTGCCTGCGGGACTGTTCATCACCAAGAGTGGCAGGAAGGGAGGAAAAGTGGGATAAAAATACATTGTAATACAGTGTGATAAAGGAGATTCTTAAAAAACAAGGGAATGTAGGCCTGGTGCTCTGAGCACAAATTGATGCTGGTTCGGAGATTAGTGTGGGAGTCAGAATCAGAGAACTTCAACAGATATTGGTAGGAAAGCCATTGGTGACAGCTGACACAGCCATTACTGCAAGAGGACATACACAGAATTCAATGCAATGAAACTAGTGGTACTGTTGCTGAGTGAGTGACCATCAATTACATTTCCCAGCAATACAATCTAAATGATACCATACATAAGACTGCTAAAGAAGGAAGCAGCGATGGTGTTGGAGGCAGTAAATTAACTTGTACGGAGGATTGGCGAAAGAGAAGACATATTCAGGATAGCAACCTGTGACAGGCATCAGTGCTGGAGCAAGAATTATTTCCAACATATATTAATGATCTGAGTGATTAAAGTGAATGTACATCAGCCAAAATAAGGTGGGAACACAAGTGGTGAGGATGACACAGAGAGCCTGCCAGGGGACATAGGCAGGTCTGGTGAGTGGGCAAAAACTAGGCAGATGGAGTACACTGTGGTAAAATGTGAAGTTATGCAGTTTTGCATAAAGAATAATGGGGATGAATATTATTTAAACAGAGAAAGCTACACCCCAGAGGGATTTGGGAGTCCTTGTGCATAAATCTCAAAAGGTTAGTTGACAAGTTCAGCAGGTAAAAGGGAAGGCAAATGGAATGTTGGCTTCTATTTCAAAGGGAAAGGAGTGTAAAAGTAGGGAAGACTTGGTAAAATTATGCAAGGCACTAATCAGATCACACTGTGAACAGTTATTTAAGGAAAGATATACAGGCATTGGAGGCAGTCCAGGGAAGATTCACTGGTTTCATCCTATGTATGGAGGGACTTTCTTATGAAGAGGGATTGAGTAGTTTGGGCCTGTACTTATTTGAGTTTAGAAGAACGAAATGTGACTTCATTGAAATGTACAAGATTCCTAGGGGATTTGACAGGGTCAAGGGTCAAGTAAGGGTTCCCTCAGTTAGGACGGAGATGAGACAGAATTTCTTCTTTCAGAAAGTAATGAATCTGTGGAATTCTTTAGCTCAGAGAGCTGGGCAAACTGGGGCTTTAAGCATATTCAAGGCTGAGATAGTTTTTCAATCAGAGAAGAGAATGAAGGGGTATGTGGAAAAGGCAGGAAAGTGAAGTTGGGAGATATCAGATCAGCTACGATCACATTGAATAGCAGAACAGTGGGCTGAATGGCTGAATCTTATGGTCTAATTTAAAGGGAGTGCAGGAACACAAAAACCTGGGGATACAAGTCAACAAATTTTTGAGGCTGATAGGACATGGCAGTTAAATGTGAGCCTCGGCTTTATAAATAGGGATAGAGCACAAAATTATTCCAAAAATCCTTCAGGCATTCCCCTTGCTTCTCAGGCGCAGTGGACTTGCAGGAACTACAGTATTCTCTGTCAGTGCTCGAAGCTTAATGGCCATTTCCATGATGGGCCCATGCTTTATGATTTAGAGGCTTCATGTTATTTCCTCATCCTCACACCAACAGCCTCAAAACATTGGAGCAGGGCAACAAAGTGTTGGCTTTCACCTTTAAACAACAACATTTCCGACATATTCCTGAAAAAGAAAGTTTTGCTTTTGTTTGCTCAGTTCTGGTGAGTAGGCATGGTTATATAACAACAGCACTAGGTTCTCCCTGGGATGTGGGACTGAGTATATGCGTAACTATATTTTTTGGAGCCTAAAAGAATGAGTGGTGATCTCATTGAGACAAACAAGCTTCTAAGGAGTTTTTATAGGGGAGACAGTGAGAGACTGTTCGTCTGGTCAGGGAATCTAAAACATGAAGGCACAGCCTTAGGATACAGACAGATCATTTGGATTGAGATAAAGGGAAATTATTTCACTCAACGATCATGATTCTCAACCCTCTCAGAAGATTGTGGATGTTCATTCGTGGAATATACTTATGGCCAGGATTGACAGATCTTTGGTATCGCAGGGATTTCCAGGATGTGAAGAGCAGGCAGGAAGTTGGAATTGAAGCCCAAGATTAGCTGCAAATATTTTAAAAGGTGGAACAGGTTTGATAGGCCAAATGGTTTACAACTTCTCATGTTTTGTCAATTGATTTGACCTGTGGTTGTGAGGTTTCCAGCTAGTGTTAGAAACCCTGGGTGAGGAAGGTTCCCCTGGGCCCTCCACTGTTGGCCTGTGAACATCAGACAGTATTGAGCTGAAGTTACTGAAAAAGACAGCGCTGTTACCCATCCCTAAATACCTTTGCACTGAGTGACTGGCTAGGGTATTGCAGAGTGCAATTAAAAGAGAATCACATTATTGTAGGCCAAACCAGATGACGAGAGCAGATTTCCTTTCCTAAAGGATGTTAGTAAATTCGATGGGTACGATAATCAATATCAGATTCGTTACTAAAATTAACTGTCAATTCCAGATTCTTATCATGTGAATTTGATTTCCACCAGCTGCTGTAGTGGGATTTGAACCAATGCATACAGGGCTGTTTGGATTTCCTAGTGCAGTGACACTAGCATGAAGACACCATCTCCCCTATAGCTGGATTGCTTCCTGTTCTTTCCTTGTCTGTGTGCTCACTGTAGCAGCTCAGACCTTGAGGAGATACTACAGGATGACTGGTGACTGTGAGGGCAAACTCAGCCACAAGTCACTGTGTGCAGAACAGGAAGGGAGAGATGACAGGGCAGATCTAATTGAAAATTGAACCATTTTAATGTCTGTTCTGGGAGATTTCAACAAAACAGCCATCATGTAATTCCGCAGAATGAATTGTTAGAGATCTACAGCAGGAGGTGCCAGAGAGCATGTCATTTAACAACCTAGTAACGGCAGTTGAATTGGGGGACTAAAATTGCACTGTTTTGACTGAGCAACCCATATTAGATTTGTGAACTGACACTTCATGCCAGTGAGGAGCACTTTGTTAGAGATCAGTATTGATCCAGTGGTTGGAGCCACAGAGGCAGCACCTCACCATGGGCTAAGAAAGCTTGTGGTCCAGGCATTTTGTCCCCACCCCCGAAACAGTTTAACTCACGTGGTTTAGGACTGAGAGTGCCAGCCATCCCGGTTTTGTTCCCAGTTGCGAGTTCAAGCCCCACTACAGAGGGCGGGCATGTGTCCAGGTTAACTCCCTAGTGCAGCTCTGGGAGAATGTTGCACTGTTGGAAGTGATGCCAATCAGACAAAACATTGAACTGTGATACTGGTAACTTTCTCCCATTATTCTGGCTGTTTAAGAAGCAATGGTGCTATTTGATGATCCAATAACCCCATTGATGTCATAGAACAGAATGAACAGAGATTTACAGAACAGAAAGAGGAAGCTGGCCCCATCGTACTCTTTGCTCAGTCCCAAGTTCCCACCTTCTGTCCATAACCTTTTGAGGTCCTCTCTCAAGTGTCTGACCAACTCCCCTTTAATAAAATGTCTGGAGTCAACTTCCACCAGCTTTCCAGGCAGAATGTTCCAGATGCTGGCCACCTAGAGACCAGCCATAGTAAATAAGCTGTGACAGGAATGTGAGAGATAACTATCAGATGCGCCACTATGTCAGTCTTCCTTTCCACCTTGTCTTGTGGGTAATCATAACTGGACTGGATCATGTACCCACACTTTGTAGCAGGGTCATTGGAGAGCGGTCAGTAAGGGGATTTCTCAATGTACAGCTCCTAATGCTCCTGGTCTCGCTCAGCCAAGGCAGCACTAATGGGGGATTGAACATTGAACCTTCTGGTCTGTAGGATTCAAAGGTGACTTACCCATGGGAACTTCTGCCCCAGCCTTTGGGTTAATGGCAGCATTTCTGCTTTTGTGAGGCAGAAGATGCAGAGTTTGAAAAGGAGAATAGAAGATGCCAGAAATGCTCAGCAGGTCTGGCAGATTCTGTGGAGAGAGAGAAACAGAATTTACCTCGACCTGAAATGGTAACTCTGCATCTGTCTGATCCTTGGTGCCAGACATGCTCAGCATTTGTGGACTTTCCTTTATTTCTGATTTTGGAATTCCAGAATCCGCAGTAACGATCCGCAGTTTGAATCTTGCTCCATACAGCAAAGGTGAGTGAAGTTGAGAGCTCTGCATTCCCTTACTTGTGTTTGGTGGGTCAACCTTTCCCATTGCCAAGAGGGACATGATAGTCTTCCTATCAGATATGCTTCACCACCCCATTTTCCAAAGAGCATGAGAGCATGAAAACAGGAACATAAACCCTCCAGAATAGAGTAATTTAGATTGCAGGCAACAGTGTTCCTTGCTCTGTTATTAGCAGAGCATTAAGTACATAGTTAATTAACTAGGAATTAACCCTATTAGTGTGAAAATAAGTCCCTGTAAATTTATTAACTGTGTCACTTTGTGTAATCCCCTTCATCTTTTAATCCCATTTAGCATTCAATACAGATGAGTTCCACCAGTTCTGATATACCAGACTTAAAGGTAAAATTTTGCTGGACTCATCATTTTGTGTAATCTAATATTTTTTGTAAATACAACATACGGAATTGTAATATAAACCTCTGTAAAGATGAGCGTGTTATTATATCTCAGTAATACTCAATATATAATCATTCCCTGACAGCAACCCAGACATCACTTTGTAAATTCTAGATAACAAAGTGTGGAGCTGGATGAACACAGCAGGCCAAGCAGCATCTCAGGAGCACAAAAGCTGACGTTTTGGGCCTAGACCCTTCATCAGAGGGCTTTTGTGCTCCTGAGATGCTGCTTGGCCTGCTGTGTTCATCCAGCTCCACACTTTGTTATCTTGGATTCTCCAGCATCTGCAGTTCTCGTTATCACTTTGTAAATTCTGCCCCCTTGTGATCATGCATTGACCACAACACAACAAAAACCTGGCCCCCAAAATGGGAGCAACAGAGAGAATCCAACAGCAGTAAGTACAAGAAGATTGCAATGAGAAAAGTTAAAATGGGACAGTTGCCAGTTGTAGTGGAGGTAAGAAATAGTGGGAAGAAGATCTGAGCTCTATTGATTAGAAAAGGTGGTTATTTATATCATGCCTCTCGGAAGTGATCAAAGTACCTGCAGAATATTTCAGAAGTCACATGACACCAGGTTATAGTCCAACAGGTTCTTTTGGATTCACACAAGCTTTCGGAGTGCAAAGCATACAGACACAGAGTTTATAGGCAGAGAGATCAAGGGCAGAGTGATTAAAAGATCATACAGCTAGTGTGAGTGGGATGTCAGACAATAAGTCTCTACAAGTGACCAAGAGCGTTAGATGGTGTGCAAAGTGTTTATAAAGTCCGTGTCAGCGCTGTGCTGTCATGACAGTCAGGCAGAAAGAAAGGAATATACGAAAGGTGACACCTCAAGTCAGACACTGAATTGTAAGTTTGAGGCTTTGTTCAGAATCTGTCACAGAATTTTAACCTGGAATCAGGTTGGTTTTATTCCAATAACAGGAATTTATAAGATGCCACACTGACTGATTTTGACTACAAATTGTGTGTTTTGAAAAACAGAATATATCTACAAATAAACAAACACCTTGGATGAAATGATTCACCCCGTAGGGTGCGTGTGTGTGTGTGTGTGTGTGTGTGTGTGTGTGTGTGTGTGTGTGTGTGTGTGTGTGTGTGTGTGTGTGTGTGTGTGTGTGTATACGCGCGCTTGAAAGAGCATGTTTGTGTGAGAGAGAGAGGGTGTGTGTATTTGTGTTTGTGTGAGAGTGTGTGTGAACATGCATGTTTGCATTTGTGTGTGAGAGAGTGCCTGAGAGAGAGCGTGTGTGTGAGTGTAATAAGTAATTCAAACTGTACAAACTAATTAAGGTAGAGAGAACATAACAATTTATCAAGGTGATGCTGTCAAAACAGGACAGTAGGGAAGGTTTTACAGATACAAAGCAGTCGGGTGGGGGCACCTGTAGCGTGACATGAACTCAAGATCATGGTTGAGACCATCTTTAAGGGTATGGAACTTGGCCATCAGTTTCCACTGGGCGATTCTGTTTATTGTGTATCTCGGAGTCCATCTTGGAGGATGCTTACCTAAAATTTGGAGGCTGAATGTCCTTGACTGCTGAAGTGTTCCTCCACTGGGAGGGAACATTCCTGTCTAGTGATTATTGCACAGTGTCCATTCGTCAATTGTTGTAGCAGCTGCATGGTTTTCCCAATATTCCATGCCTCAGGTCTTCCTTGCCTGCAGCGTATGAGATAGACAACATTGGCCGAGTCACATGTGTATCTGCTGTGCATGTGGTGTGGTGTTACCACGTATAATGGTAGTATCCATGTCAATGATTTGACATGTCCCCCTGAGGCTGCCTTGACAGGGTTGTATAGTGTTGTGGTTGATATTGTCCTGAAGGCTGGTGGTTTGCTGCGAACAATGGTCTGCTTAAGGTTTGGTGGCTGTTTGAAGGTGAGGCATGAAGGTGCAGGGATGATCGTGGTGAGATGCTCATTGTCATCGACGACATGTTGAAGGCTGTGAAGAACATGGCGTAGTTTCTCTGTTCTGGGGTAGTACTGGATGACGAAGGGTACTCTATCGGTCATATCCTGTGTCCGTCTTCTGAGGAGGTCATTGCGGTTTCTCGCTGCAGTACATCCGAACTGGCAATCAATGAGTCGAGCATCTTATCCCGTTCAAAACCTTCAGGTATGTGTTGAATTCCTCTTCATCTGAGCAGATCCTGGGTTTGCGTAGGACTTATCTGTAGGGGATGGTTTCTTTAACATGGAAGCTAGAGAAGTGCAGTATCGTGAGGTTATCCATGGGCTTGTAGTACGGTGAGGTACTGAGGTGTCCATCCTTGATGGAGATGTGCATGTCCAAGAATAAGACTGATTCTAAAGAGTAGTCCATGGTAAGGTTGATGGTGGGATGAAACTTGTTGATATCATTATGTAGTTGTTTCAGTGATTCCTTGCCACGAGTCCAAAAGGGAGAGAATGTCGTCAGTGTATCTGGTGTGTAGCGTCAGTCAGAGGTCCTGAGCAGCAAAGAAGTCTTGCTCAAACTGGTGCATGAAAATGTTGCCATATTGGAGAGCAAATGTGGCTCCCATGGCTGTTACATGTGTCTGGGTGAAGAACTGGTTGTTGAAGGTGAAGATGTTGTGGTTGCGGATGAAGTGGACGAGTTGCAGGATGGTGCCTGGAAATTGGTAGTTATTGGTATTGAGTACTGAGGCTGTTTCAGTGATGCTGTCCTCTTGGAGGCCACCAAAATGTCCATTGTAACTAGGACTGTTCCTGGTTCGACAGGACCGTGGGTGCTGAGTTTCTGTAAGAAATCTGTGGTGTCGTTACAGAAGCCGGTGGTCCCTTGTACAATGGGTTTCAAGATGCCCTTGACATAGCCAGAGAGGTTCTCCCACAGCGTCCCATTGCCTGATACAATGGGAAGTCCAGGTAGGTTGGCTTTGTGTAGCTTCAGAAGGCAGTAGGAGTCCCCTACACGAGAAGTACACAGGATGAGAGTGTGTAGGGTACTCTGAAGGACTTGATCAAAAGTCTTCATCGGTCTGTCGTGTTGACAGGTGTGTTCTTTGGTCAGAATGGCAGGTAGTTATTTGTAGTATTCTTGGGTGTAGTTGTTTGCAGTAGTCTGTTCTATTTTGTATGAGGATGGCTCCTCCTTTGCCTGCTGGTCAGACTATAACCTGAAGTTGTGTGACTTCTGACTTTGTTCACCCCAGTCTATCACCGGCACCTCCACATCACACTGTAGTATATTTGGCAGCCACTTTACAAAGGAAATACTAGCAAGGTGAATTATGGTTGAGGGAGCACAGAGTATGGGGCTGAGAGTTTTACTGCAAGGTCTCTATGTAATGTAGATTGAGGCTGTAAATAATGACCTTTGAATCTTTGAAAAATCCTTCCAAAAGCAAAATATGCAGAGAATAAAATGTGCACCATGGGTGTAAGCGGTCACCATATTGAAATAGGAATTAGACTGCATCAGCAATCACATTCAATGGGACATATGCTTCTGAATGAATTCAATTCTTCAATGATACCTTTAGCCATAATCAAAATGTTTAAATTACGATCAAATTTACTGTCTTCAGCACTTGATGCAAAAGGTTTAATGAATTTATGCTGAGTCAGTTTGCAATCATCATAGAGATCCCACTCTGGATCAAATTTCAGTTTCAGAATCATCCTCCACAATGAACCATCTTCCTCTCCATCCACTGTATTGGATATCCATTTTTTAATCAAACTGATGACGATTTGTGCAGTAATAGCATCCCACTATTTGGTGACAAGACAGGTGCGATGTCGCAGAGATTCCAGATGAGACAGGCCACTCCCTTTAAAACAATTACATGTCACGATGACACATGACATTCTGCTATGAAGGTAGCCCTCTCACCATCAGCTACTCTTTGTGTGTCATGGAGTCAGTGTAATCAGTCATCTATTTGTGTGCAAAGCACTTTGCTGTCAGTAAACACAGAACCAGACTGTATGTTAGTCTGTGATATCATAGCTTGGAAACAGTCACTGTTGGAAATAAACTTCAAGACATTAGTCTCAACAAAAACTCCAAGTCTCTGCGCTATATGTGACACAGGCCAACACAAACATAAAAAACATCATGCTTGTGGCTAACAGAAAGTGGACACTGGCAGAAAGCTAGCTAGTGGCAGTAAGTGTACATGGCAGACTGAAGAAGTGACGCCAGTATGGCACTTCTGAGAAGTCTTCTTCCTAACATCCATACGACAATCTGCCAAGTAAAGAGCTGAGGTTACAACTACACCCATGACTAAACAACAGAAGGGAACAAGCAGGTACTGAAGCTTAGTGAGCACTGTATCATTCTCTCTCTCTTTGAAACACAAGGTTGTTTTCAAGAGGCCCAGGACATCTCCAATTCTTTAAAAAAACTGGCACATAAAGGGTGCTGAAAGGTTAGCTCTATTCTAAGAAACTGATTCAACGACAACAAAAGTTTAAAACAACAGGAAAAATGTTTGCTACACTGAAAAGGCGTTACCTGCATCCAAGTGACAGTTAATTCAGACTTTTTTTGTTGGCATGAGTAAAAAACGCAAATATCATATCATCACTGCTTCTTTCCTTGATGTGAATGTTAGCTATAGTCACACGCTTACAACTTCTAAATTCTTAAAGCTGCAATAACACAAAAAAGAAGAGCCAAGAAACAAAACACTCCTTGCAATATAGATTTGTGTTTGCAATTTTTAAAGGGCACAATGATACACAAAGAAAAATGGGAAGTAAATATCGCCACATGGATTAACAATCCATTGGCTGTCTTTCAAAACTTCAGTTGATTGAAGTAAAAATCTTTAGTTTCAGGGACAGCAGATTGCTGGCAAAGAATGGTAGTCGGTCAAATTGCTGCTTGTTTTGGACACTGAGGGGTTAAGAAAATAGTAAATTCCCTGCTATTTCTGATGACCAAAGATCCTAAAAAAAAAATCCTGGTTTCAGCAGATCATATTAAAGCTCAAATCAATTTCAAGCTAACAGGCTTGAGCTCATGTCATGATCACAATGGCCAGGTGAAAAGATTGGCCATTTCTCAGGCAGGCATCAGTGCAAAGGTGAGGAATGTGATTTCACTAAAGCTAATACAACCAAAAGGCTTCAGGTACTGGTTGTTGGCTCTGTGGTCTTCAGTCCATCCGAAAGGTAGTTCTGGCCAACCCTCGGAGCGCATCATTGGCGCTTCTCCAGAAGAATGACGCAAGTTTGAAACAATTGTAACAGGCAGGCAGTATCTGCATGGACTCTGGAACAATGAGAGCAGCTGTCAACATATTCAGTGGAAAATCCAACTCCTGAATGAGGTGTGGCTTGTCTTATCCACCCAGTGTCCAGCCTTTCATGACCTATGCAAGTTGTATTGTATCAGAGGGTCTTGGGTTAAAATGTGGCAGGATTTCATTTGCCCAGAGAAATCCAAAGGACAAAACAATGCTCCACTGCAGCACCAACTTGTTCCAGAAATGACTGTCAAGAAGGTATAATATGCCTCTGTTTCCACAGGCAGCTGAGGAAATTTAGGGTGTCATAACGACCCTTATCGACCTTTACAAATGCACCACAGCATACTATCCTGGTGCATAATGGCCTGGTACAGCAACTGCTCTGCCCAGGAATGTAAGAAGCTACAGAAGATTGCTTGCACAGCCCAGATCATCATGGAAGTCACCCTTCCATTTCTGGACCATTTAGACTTCTCGTTGCCATGAAAGGGCTGCCAACATCATCAAAGACCCTCCGACCCCGGTAATGATCTTCTACAACCTCTTCCATCAGGCAGAAGATACAGAAGCTTGAACACATGTACAAAAAGGTTCAAGAACAGCTCCTTCCCTGCCATCACTAGACTGATGAATAGACTCTCTAACTTCAAAAAACGTTGAACTTGTAATGTTGATCTTTCCTCATGTACCTCCTGAGCAGTGTAATCTGTATGCCTCACTCTGTCTAAGCATCCTATAATCTGTATAACCTTCTTTACTCTAGAACTGAGATAATAAAATGTGAGGCTGGATGAACACAGCAGGCCAAGCAGCATCTCAGGAGCACAAAAGCTGACGTTTCGGGCCTAGACCCTTCATCATCTTGGAATCTCCAGCATCTGCAGTTCCCATTATCTCTTACTCTAGAACTGCTTGTCCTGCTTGCAAGACAAAGCTTCTCACTGTACTTAGGTACACATGATGACAATAAATCAAATTATATCAAATGTATCCTTGCATATATTTATTGGAATAAGGATTCTCATTCTTTGAAGGCAAAGTGGTGTTGGGGAGGGGTGCGTGGGGAGCATGTTGTATCATGGCATAGCCTGTGCTTTTAATTAGTTAGATGAACTCATGACCTATGACATTAAGATCTAAAGACATCTGCCTCAACCTTCAATCATTCTGTCTGTGTAATCAGTGTAGTCAGTTAGCTATACATATGTAATCATATTTATACACTCATAGAGATATACAGCACAGAAACAAACCCTTCAGTCCAACTTGTCCATGTCTACCAGATATCCTAAATTAATCTCGTCCCATTTGCCAGAATTTGGCCAATATCCCACTAAACCCTTCCAATTCATATACCCATCCAGATGCCTTTTAAATGTTATAATTGTGCCAGTGTCCACCACTTCCTCTGGCAACTCATTCCATACATGCACCACCCTCTGCATGAAAAAGTTTCCCCTTAGGTCCCTTTTAAATCTCTCCCTTCTCACCTTATACTCCATACTTCTGGTTTTGGACTCACACCACCCTAGGGAAAATACCTTGTTTATTTACCCTATCCATGCCCCTCATGATTTATAAACCTCTATAAGGTCACAACTCAGCCTCCAACGCTCCAGGGAAAATAGCCCTCAGCCTATTGAGCCTCTCCCTATAGCTCAAGCCCTTCAGCCCTAGCAACATCCTTGTAGATCTTTTCTGAATCCTTTTAAGTTTCACGAGGGAGACCAGAATTACATGCGGTTTTCCAAAAGTGGCCTGACCAACATCCTGCACAGTCACAACATGACCTCCCAACTCCTATACTCAATGCACTGACCAATCAAGGCAAGCGTACCAAACACTTCCTTCACTATCCTAACTGCCTGCGACTCCATTTTTAAGGAATTATGAACCTGCACTCCAAGCTCTCTTTGTTCAGCAATACTTCCTAACACCTTACCATTAAGCATATAAGCCCTGTCCTAATTTGCCATTCCAAAATGCAGCACCTCACATTGATCTAAATTAAATTCCATTTGCCATTCCTCGGCCCATTGGCCCATCTGATCAAGGTCCTGTTGTATTCTGAGGTAACCTTCTTCGCTGTCCACAACATCTCCAATTTTGGCATCATCTACAAACTTACTAACCATTCTTTGTATGTGCACATCAAAATTACTTACATAAACAACAAAATGCAGCGAACCCAGCACCAATCCTTATGTGTAAGTCTATGATGCTGTAGTCTTGCAAATAGTGTTGTAAATAAAGTTCAAGACATCTGTCTCAACAAGAACTCAAGTCTCTGGGGTATATGTCACACTGGCCAACACACAGAAAACCACAAAGTGCATCAGAAGCTACCCAAATCAGCAAAAAGGCGATGTGTACATTTCCACAGTTTAACCATTCACTAATTCCATTTGACTTGAGCGTGATATTTGAATGTCTTGTTGAGGCACCCTTTGGAAGGTTGAAAGAAGATGTTTCAAACCCCTACCCCCACAACCCGTAAGATGGGTCTTAATTCTGAACAGATGCCTCTTGATCTCATCAATTTGATGGAATCTGAATATACACCACACTGACAACCTGTGTTCTTTGAACAGGCCACTTGGACATTATTCCACACATCATCGATCCACACCTTTACTTTATCCTTGTCCATTTAACCACTGTCATGGACATGTACAAAAATTGCTGCAGGGCACTTGCGTGGTTTTAGATTTGAAAATTACCACAAGCTTTAATTTTGTTCTGACAGCCATGCAGACCAGCACTGGTGAATCATGTCATGTCCTCCAGTTTTTACTCAAACCATTTTTTGAATTTTTCTACCACACAGTTCAGAAGCTGGGCATATCAAAATACATTGGCATCTCATGCATGTTGCCAATGCGATAAAATGGGAATGCATTATTTGAGCCACTGTCTGGTGCAAAATCATTGGAAATGAGTCATGTTGCCATTGAGATCTTTTCCTAGTCTTTGAGTAATCTTGATCTCCTACCACAAGACCACACATTTTTGTTCCCTCAGTGAATACATCAACTAGGTGTTCTCTAAAATCTTTGCTGAACTCGGGGTTTGGTTTGAATCATTTAAGTGTATATCAGCGCACTTCATTTCTGGTGAGGATGTAATTATTCCGAGGAAGAGCCAGTCCGTAACAAGCTTCTTGAAATCAGGTTTAGGCTAGTTCTTTTTCCGGTGTGTGGAGCAAATTGACTATTTTGGTGTTTAGATGACACATTTATATTGTTGGGATGGCTTGTCAAGTAGTTAGGCCTGATTACCAGTGCTCTCCTCCTGTAAGAAGCATAATAGTAGTGGGCTACTCAGCAATGCGAATGCCATTGAATGTTAAGGGGCAATGCTTAGAATCTCTTGTTGGTGATGATCATTGCCTAGCTGCCTTGACGTTCGGGGTAGTCACTCTCACTTCCCCTCTGGAGTTCTACATTTTTGTCCACAATTGGAGCAAGATTAGGAGTTGTATGGTCCTTGCAGAACCCAAACTGAGTGCCATGAGCAGGTGATTGTTGAGGACTCAGTGTTTGATAGCACGTTCTGTCACTGTAGTGAAGATTGAGAGTAGGCCGATGTGTTGGTGGTTAGTCAGGTTCCATTTGTCCTGCCATTTGCGGACAGATGGGACAAACCCCGGGCAATTTTCCACAATGCTGGGCAGGTGCCAGTTTTGTAAGTGTACTGGCACAACTTATCTAGAGGCAGGTGTAGGTCTGGAGCACATGTTTTCGCTACTATTGCTGGGATGTTATCAGACTCCACAGACTTTGCAGTATCCAGTGCCTTCAGCCATTTCTCAATATCACATAGGGTGAATCAAATTGACTTGAAGGCTGTCATCTGTGATGCTGGGGACTTCAGGGGGAAGCATTCAAAGCATTTACTTTACAAAGAGTTTTTTTTCCCAATGCTGGCAGAATCTCATTGCTGACTTAAGTTCCCTTCTGCTACTTTGCTATAACTAAGCATCCCTTGTGAGAAAAATCAATTACTTAAGTAAATGAGTGCACTTATTATGTGAAGTTAATTAGATCTTTTGAATGAACAGGCTGGGGCATCGGGGAGTTTGATGGCAACCACCCAGCGCGGCAAACTGCAAACATTTTGCAAACATTACCAGTTTCGCTGAATTATTACTGTGAGAGGAGTTGCTGAAGGATTCACACCCACTGAGTGCACGCTGGGACTGCAGGTCTGTCAGCTCCTTCTTCAGAATCGTCAGGTGTTGGGAGGCCTGCTCCTGGCTGACTCCTGCCAAGATCAAAGTTCAAATGAAATCTAAAATGTAGGACCCAAAGCTGTTTTCTTATCACCATTCTCCCCTCCCACCCCGAAATTAAACCTTTGGCTAGGAATCTAAACAAGCCCTCATGCCTTTAGGGAAGCGTAGAACCTATTACAGTGTAGAAGCAGGCCGTTTGGCCCATTGAATCCATACTGACCCTCTGAACAGCATCCCAGCCAGACCCAGCCCCCTACCCTATTGCTGTAACTCTGCATTTCCCAAGGCTGCCTGCACATCCCTGAACACTACCGGCAATTTAGCATGGCCAATCCACCCAACCTGCACGTCTTTGGACTGTGGGAGGAAACTGGAGCACTCGGAGGAAACCCACACAGACATGGAGAGAATGTGTGAACTCCACACAGACGGTCCCCTGAGACTGGAATTGAAGATGGTGCTGGTGCAGTGCTAATCACTGAGTCACTGTGCCTTTCCTCACAGTTAGAGCACAATCAGCCCCCTCTGAAAATTACAATGGATTCTTTCCTGATCCTCTTGAGCTGAGTACACCCCCTTGAAAAAGGGAGGCTCAAAATGTCTTGAGAGTAAATATTTCCTTTAAATGGTCACAGTGCAAGAAGGGCAACACAGGGACATAGCGAGGACAGGAGGAGAAAACGGCAGAGGAAGAGAGCAAAAAAAGTGAGAGAAATTAATAATGGGAGGGAAATAATGCAGATAAAGAGCAGCACACAGATACAGAGCGAAAAACAGCAGGTGAAAACAGGGAGTAAGGCTAGACACAGGGGAACAGCAACAGCTTACACTTCATCTTTTGTCCCACAATTATGGAGGGAGAGCCCACAGGAAAAGACTATTTTTCACTCCTTTCTGTGTCTGACAGAGCGTGAGGAGATCAGAGATGGAGACACATTTATTTAAAAAGAGACAGGCAGAAATGGAAATATTTAGACAGAGACTAAGACAAGCATTTTTGAGAGACAGCTGCAGAGAGACACCTATTTTCAGAAACAGAGACAGGGGAATACGCAGGGCAGAATTAAATGAAGCTCACTAGGGCTTGTCTAACTGCACGGGAGACATTAGTCCATTTTCTGATACGGGATGGAAGTTGGGATATACACTGGTGATGAGCAGGATGCACCTCCCATCAGCAAGTGACATTTTATTTTCAGTTTATTTTGTTTCAAAACCATTTGCATGTCATACACATTAAAATATATGATCGCCAGATAAAACTATATCTTAGCAATGAAGCAATCAAAAGACATGGATTCATGACTGGTTCAAGGTGACTAGTTGAGATGAGGGAGACTCTTGAGTGAAGTTGATGTGCTTTTCATGTATACAGAGCTTCGTTGGGCCAGGGGAGGTAGAGTTGACCTACCGCACTGAGCTCCATGGGGGGGCTGTATCGGGATGTCAAGGTAATAATGCACATGGAAGGGATTTGAGTTGTGGTGAGGCTCAGTAGGGAGGGGGTGACTGTGGGAGGGAGCTGGATGACAGTGGGAAGGTTAAGCTCTATGGAAGGCAGCACAAGCGCAACAGAATGGGTGATGAAGAATGGTCAATGATGAGGCTGGGAGGGTCGAGGAAAACCAGGAAAAGGTCAAAGGTGATGGGGCAGCATTGGAGGATAAAGGTTGGCAGGGCCAGGGTGTGGTGGGAGGGCTTATTGATGTCAAGGTGGGTGGGGTTGTAGATCTAGATTGTATTGCTCAAGGATCAAGAATCCTGCAAACATTAGAAATCTGAAAATGCTGAAAATAATTGGTCGGCTGGGAAGTACCTGTGGAGACAGGAACAAATCTAATGGCCCAGGGTGACAATCTGTTGTCTCCAGCATGTTGATATTATTTCAGTTGATCAAGGGTGAAGACGGGTGGCACAAGGATCACTGAAAACAGGCCTAAGGTGATGGAAGGAAGGCCGAGGGTGGAAGGCCAAAGGTGACCCTGGGAGTGGGGTGGGGTGATAGCTTGCACTCCAGTCACTCGAGGATGGCAAAGCAGGGGGTGGGTGGCAGCAGTTTGAATTCAAACTCCTCTCAGCAGGAGGCAGACGGTGCTGCTGGTTTGCAGGCAGTGGGTCCCCGCCCAGGTGCCATTTCAAAATGGTGTCCAGGCCTTTGACCACCGTGAGTTAACAATGGAGTTGACAACATCCCGTTCATCACCTCCCCCCTCAGCCAAGCAAGTGGCCAAGTCCCTCAGAGAATAAAGTCATGGTGAGAGCAGAGAAAATCTTAATCTTTCATCAATTCAGGAAGCAACCCTGAACCTCAGGATTTGAAACCGATAATTTTCCTGATGAATACTTCTTTTGGAATATTTATTCAAGGCCTTTGACACCACATGCTCAAGATAAATGGAGTCTCCCAAGAAGACTCTACGGATTTACCTGTACCTAATTGAGCTCTATAGGGACGTGCATCATAGGATTGCTCCTCAAGAGATCCGACCTCAGCTTGGGGACAGTAGGCAAGTAGGTCCTAGCGTCAGGATTTTGAGAGGGGTGGGGAATGGGTTGCTGGCATATATCACTTAGGGGTTTCCACTCTCGGTATTTGAAAATGGGGTTGTGGTGAGTGAATGGGCTGCAGAACTCCCCATGGTCAAACAGCTGACTCATCATCCTGGTCTAGAATCACCTCAGAATAAAGGCCAAATGAGTGATGTGCTGGGGTGTACCTAGAATCCATGGATTTGGGTCCAGCAAGGAGGGGGAGAAGCTTGAAAAGAACTGGAGGAGAGAACAAACTGAAGGTCACCGTAGCGGGGCTTTGAAGAAAGCAAGCTGTCAGGGAAAGAGAGAGAGACTGGCAGCTGGAGGGGTTTCAGAGTAAGAGGGAACAGTGCAGCTATCAGCTGAGGGGTTTCCCTCAAACAGACACTGCAGTAAATGGTGTGAAACTAACACTGATTGGGCTGAGGTGTCTGTACTGTACAGCAGGCACTGTGGACTGACACTGCTTAATAACACGAGGGCTATACTGACAGGCCCAAGAGAAATGAGTAAATCATTGACAAGCTCAAATTAAAAATGCAGAGTCAGATGTCAGAACTTGTTTGAAAGAGCTGATAAAGAGTTGCAGGCTGTGGAAAGTCAGGAAAGTATCTTGTTAAAAACATTTCTGTGGGTTGTCCAAGCTTCTAAAGATGTGATTGTAAATCAAGTGATGAAAATTGTACTTTATTGCTTCTGAAGCGGTAGTGCAGGTCAAGTAGAGACCAGCTTGGATTGAATATAGAGAAAAGCTGCCTCTCAACAATCCTTGTCAAACACTCCCACAGCATGCACAGCATGGCACAGGGTGTAGAGTAAGATCTAATTGCATTGTCCTCAATAATATGGGCCATAAGTGTCTCAATTCTTATATTCTTTTGAGGTACCTGGAATCACAACTGTGGACTATTCCAGATGCTGAATCTTTGGTCACTGTCTGCCTGTGGCACACTCAAAATATAAATGTAAAACAAACTGAGTCACTGGCTATGGAGGAAAATTAAGTTCATTAACTGAGCAAGTGATTTCTCACGATGTAAAAACATTCAGCCTCTACATCATCATGGTCTGTGATATATAGTCCCACAAACAGGAAAAGTATTGAATCATCTGAGTGATAACAAATTGCCTGACATGTTGATTCAGGTTTTTCTTCCTTTTCCCTGGAAAGTGAAACAAAACCATGGAAATGGAGGCAGAACCATCCCAACATTCAATACAATAGCGAACACTCTCGAGTAAAACTGAGGGAATAGCGAGCCTTTTTCCTGCAGATGTAGTTAAACGACAATAGCTTCCATGGGAGTTAGCAAATGGAGAAAATACTGAACATGGGACAGCTCACAGGTTTGAATGTCAAGGGCAAATTGCACTGTGCTCTGAATGTCAGTCCATGGTTGCAGCTCTCTGCTTTCCTAGCTACAAATTGCACTGCTCAGTGACAATGGATGCTCTGTATGAGTTGTATTCCAGCGCCTTCCCTGCTAACATCCCTTGCCAGAAGACTCATCATCTGCGGTCTGCCCAATGGAATAAACATGGGTTCCTTGATTGCTTTCCATTATTGACTCAATTCATTTTCTATCCTCAATTGTCTCCCTCTCCCCTGAAGGTACCAGCTCGTGGGTGTCAAAGCTGGAGGTGAGTCTCAGCTTTGGGGCATTAATGGGGGAGGGGGGCTGCACATTGGCGACTTGGGAAATCACCAGGCTGAAAGACACTTATTAACAGGCTCAGAGGTGTTTACCATCAGTTCTGTTAAGCTTTCCAAACTTCTTCAACACCTATCTAACAGAAAACAGCATTTTCTAAAGCAAAACTGACACACTTGAGGAGTATGTGGCCCAAGATTGTTTTTTTTCTTTCATTATAATTTCGCTGGCTCTCAGAATGGGCTGCAAAGTAGCCAGGTAGCACAGGGATACAGGGGCATTGAGATTGGTGGCAGGCTATGGTGAATTGTGGGTTTATATTTGTGCTTGCTACCTGCTGTGGAGCTCAGGTTTGACACCTGCTATGGAGATTATGTTGGATGTTCAACAAAGTTTTTGTGTGTCAGTCACTGTATGTTTTGATCTTTATCACAGCTCCCTCCTAAATGACAACAACCGACGACTACTCAACAAGCTCTTCACTGGCTGCAAGATGTTTTGAGATATCCCAAGGTTGTGAAAGGTGACATATAATTGTTTTGTTTTAAACCTCACTCATGGGATGTGGGTGTCACTGGCTAGGCCTGTGTTTATTATCCACTCCTACAGACAGCAGTTAAGAGTCAACTGCATTGCTGTGGGTCTGGAGTCACATGTAGGCCAGACCAGGTAAGATTGCCTAATTGACAGACTGCCTTTCCTAAAGGGCATGAGTGAACCAAATGAGCTTTTGATGGCAATCAATGGTAGTTACATGATTGTCACAGGACTGTTTATTTTTTACTGAATTCAATTTTCACCTGGAGGATTTGAACCCCTGTCCCAGGCCATTAGCCTGGCGTTCCGGATCAGAGGAAAATGCCATAGTCCAAGTAGAGAGAGATGACTGGCAAAGAGTTTAACCTGAGGGTCACCAAGCCTCATGCAAAGGGAATGGTTGCGAAGGAGAGTCCTTTGTGGTAACATCAGCCAGTGTGGGAATTGAACCCATGCTGTCACTCTGCATCAGTCAGCAGCCGTCTGATACTGAGCTAACCAACCCTCAACTACTCCTGGATTGCTAGGTCAGCGATGTCATCACCACACCACCTCCTCCCTTCATGATTGTCCTTCTACAATTTATTGGGTTCTGCTTAATTCAAGCAGGGACCGTGAAAAAGGCACCAGCAGATTCACTCACCCTGACGTTGTGAAGTAAAGATAGTAGGAACTGCCGATGCTGGAGAATCTGGAATAACACAGTGTGAACCGAAACGTCAACTTTCCTGCTCCCCTGATGCTATCTGACATTGTGAAGTGTTGGTTCTGACAGCCAGAAAGTGCGATACTGTGGGGACAAGCAATCCTTCCCCAGAGCGAAGGGCACAGGCTGACCTCTGACATGGAAAGCTATATGAGGACCCTGGCAGAATAGTGGGGAATCCAACCATGAAGTGGGTTGGGGGTGGCAAGGAAGCAGTAACGCCTGTGACGGTGTGGGAGAGCTTACTGATGTCAAGGTGGGTGGGAGGGGAGGGGTTGGTAGATCTAGATTGCACTGTTTGAAGATCAAGAATCCTGCAAACATTAGAAATCTGAAAGTGCTGAAAATACTTGGTAGGCTGGGAAATACCTGTGGAGACAGGAAGAAACCTAATGGCCCAGGGTGACAACCTGTTGTCTCCGGCATGTTGATATCATTTCAGTTGATCAAGGGTAAAGACGGGTGGCTCCAGGATCACTGAAAACAGGCCTAAGGTGATGGAAGGAAGGTCGAGGGTGAAAGGCCAAAGGTGACTCTGTGGAGTGCGGTACTGAACTGCTGGGTGAATATTGCTGAACAGGCGCTAGAGATGAAACTTTGATCAGTAAGTGGGCCCTTACGAGAAGTGGGAGTCTGTTCCAGCACCTTCACCCTAGCTCGTAACTCGGCCAGTGCCTCGCGCTGTCGCTGAATGACCTCCTCGTGTCGGTGACCTTTGCACTGTGCTGCAAGCCTCACAACCTCAGAGTGCACTTTATCCTGGAATGATACATTTGAACAAGAAAGATCGACACGTTATCTTTTGCACTGAATTGTGACAGTCACTGATGGAGATCTAAACAACAGAGAGACAAAGAAATGAGACTTGAAAGTGTACCCCTTGGCAACAAGGTTTCATCCTTACTAAGCTGGCAGACCTTATTTGTTTGGTTTTGAAGATTAATTCTCAGGAAGAAAAGAGGACTGTCTGAGTTAATGACATCTGATTGCAGTGTAGAGGTTCAAATAACTGAAAAAAATTTCAGGGACATAATGACAAAGGAGCTAAAAACCGTCGCTTTCGTTGGATAACTTATTTAACTCTATCAGAAGGGCAGAACTGCTGGAGTAGAGATATGGTCAGGGAATGTGCTATGTTTCTCATTCCCAATGGCGATGGGTCACACAGAGCAGGAAAGCTTGCACAGAACATATCGGTCAAATGGCCTAATTCTGTACCAAAGGACTCCATCAAATGCACAAGTGAGGTAAAGATTAGGGGTGTTGTCCCCAGCCCCCCAACATTCTGGGGCAAATCACTATTTTACTAGGTACAGGGTCATCAATCAAGCCAAAAAACCATAGACCAGAAAGTAAAATGTGAGGCTGGATGAACACAGCAGGCCAAGCAGCATCTCAGGAGCACAAAAGCTGACGTTTCGGGCCTAGACCCTTCATCAGGCTCTCTGATGAAGGGTCTAGGCCCGAAACGTCAGCTTTTGTGCTCCTGAGATGCTGCTTGGCCTGCTGTGTTCATCCAGCCTCACATTTTATTATCTTGGAATCTCCAGCATCTGCAGTTCCCATTATCTCTCATAGACCAGAAAGTGTCACTTTTAGGAAAAGGGAGAAAAAAATGGATGGGCAGATAACACTGGCTGGCAGCTGGTAGTTTTACAGTAGCATTGAGGAACGACAGGATTATAAAGCTCCAGTGAGAGTCTTAACTCTGCATTTTTACACAGACCTCACCGCACGGGTAATAAAACACTCTCAGCACGTCCCTCACTCTCACGGGCACTATTATCTGTTCAAGCAGCAGCTCTCACTCTCGTCTTTGTGAAGCTTAATTCACCAGTTCCTTTACACATTCGATCACAAATTGGAAGGGGAGAGGCAGAGCTGCTGCAATTAGCAGGGCCAGGAAGCCATTTATAAACAGAGGGTGGAAGGCCAGTGCTGGGGTCAGAGAAACAGAGACAGTGGGGACATTGCAGCATGAATCTCAAAGCATCCAATCCATCGGATTTACAAAGGACCACCAAGCTGTAGTCTAATGCAGAACGAAAATATGTTTTCTTTCCCTGCCTGATAATCTCTGTTTTTATGCAGCAGGGTTGCTTTTCGGTACAATTCATGATTCCACCCTTCACAATTATTTCAGTTAATCAGTGAGGATAATGCCTGCTTCAGGGCTACTGAAGGATGTCTCCCTATCTCTCCATTATTCACGTACAACCAGGGCTTATAGAGTTCCAACCATTTATATTATCCGACCCTTTGGTTGTGTGGGATGCATTAATTCAGAACAGAGCCACAGAATAGGGGAGGTTCCACCCCCAGCTTCTCAGAATCTGACAGAATTTAGATTGAGGGGAGAATGCACACTTCCATGTATGACACTGAGCAGTTACTCACCTACGTTTTCAAAAGGCAATGAATTCTGTTGGCACTGCAAGGATTTCTCTCTTTCTCTCTCTCTCTCTCTCTCTCTCTCTCTCTCTCTCTCTTCCATCACATGTGCTGTCACACATCCTGAGATTGGCACTTTAATTTCACTGATGGAATTAGCTGCCAGCCGCACGGAAGACAGACTCAAGAATAAAATAAATTCCACCAGTTCAGTGCATCAAATGAGCAACATTAATTCTCCCCTCCCTTCCTTCGCCAAAGCTTTTAGCTTTTCCTCAGCTATTGCTAGGCCAGACAGGAGACCTAAACATCAATGTGCATTTCTATAGCCACTATATCTTAGGAATACACCTCAAGGTTCACAGGGGCTTACCTGGTAAAATCTGACACCAAGTCATTGAATCCTATAGTATGGGAGTAGACCACAGACCATCAAATCCACACAGACCCTCTGAAGAGCATCCCACCCGGACTCAGTACCCTATCTAACCCCTGCATTGCCCACAGCTAATCCACCTGGATGGCATACCTTTGGACAGTGGGAGAAAACCCACGCAGACACAGGGAGAACATACACTTACCTCAGGGTGGAATTGAACCCAGGTCCCTGGCAGTATGAGCCACCATGCTACTCCAAATCACATTAAGAAATAATGGAACAAGTCACTCAACCACAAAGAGACAAAGCAGCTCACCATCTCTTTCTTCGGGAGTCAGAATGGGCAATAAATGCTGGCCCAGCCAATGAAACCAACATGCTGCGATAGAATTTTTAAAAAAGTTTTGGAGAGCATCTTAATTGAGGAGAGAGAGAAAAAAAACCAGTGATACCCTCAAAGTCTACCACAGGTATTTATTGTACTCATATAAACTGAGTGCTTCTACTGGTAAGCTTGAGGTCTCCCATGATTATTGGGGATTCTGGGGTCTGGAATGCATTACTTCCTCTCATAATAAGATTTTAATTTAAAGTTTCCGTCACACTTTTGATCCAGATATGGTGTTCCTTTATGTAGCTCTTAACTTTAAATTTGGTTAATTTGGTGCGATTTAGTTTAATTAGTTATTTTCAAACCAGAATGAAGTGGATGCTAAGGGCCCTTCTAGTGCAATGGTAGTGCCCCCACCTTTAATCAAGAAGGCTTGGATTCAAGTCCTAACTGCTCCAGAGATGTGTCATAACATATCTGAACAGCTTGATTAGTTATATCTATAAACCGGGTGCTATGGTGTAAAGCATAGTTATTATTTTGGAGCTAATGGGGCTTCGGGATGCTCTTGGGAAATAAAATGTAGATATCGAGTAATGAGTGTCCAGGGCTCGGTAGTTATAGTGATTTGGGTGTAGTTCCTAGAGATTTAAGTATGTTTACTAAAGGTGGAAGATTTACTGAGACTTGGGAATGAGGTAAAAAGTCAAAGTTCAGGTCACCTCGGCAAAATCAAAGGAGGAGAGAAAGAGAGTAGAAATTTGACCCAACAGTCGAATGTAAGAGTAATGTCAGTCTAATAACACATGGCAGTTTTAGAATGAGTGTCAGCGCACAGTGATCAACATGTGGGGTGGACCCCTAAATGAGGCAGTGAAGACAAAGACTAGGATTCCTAGGGAGAGCCAGGAATGTAGTGCAGGTCAAAGAGAGGGCTTGCTTAACTCAGAACCTCAGGACCATTCTAATGCACCATATAACAGATGAAATACGTTTGACGTACAGTCTCTGTTTTAGTGGTAAGGGTATCAAACAAGCTCAGGCCTTTATTTACGTAAGTAAAGGGATATATGGCCTGTTGAGAGAGGGGTAGTACCCTGGTACTCCAGTCACCTGTAGGATGGACAGGAGTCACTGGCCCTGAGCTAGACCCATCTCTCATTGGTCTCTCCAATGGCCACAGCCAGGCCCAGTATCCCAGCTGATGGGCAACAAGTAGTGAGGGGAGAAATAATGAACTTGACACTATCTGGGCCGATGTCTTCATAGGCAAGAATATCAGTCAAGGTGGAAGGATGGCAAGTGTACCAACTGACAATCATATTCTGGACCATACTGTCTAGATGAAGGTTATTAGTACATCAGACAAGAATAAAACAGCAAGGGAAGAAAGATTTGGTCAAGCTTTGGTCAGCGACCTTCTGGGGAGAGGGGAAACCCAGAAACTATGACTTGGAGACTTTGCGCCTGCCATCCTAGTTCACTGGACCATGACAGGTTTAAAGGGTGGGGTCAGTCACAGCAAATGGCTCCACATTGCAGGAAAAATTAATAAGTCCAGCTTCCAAATGAAAGTCAACTAGCAGGTAATGTAGCATTGGCAAATGGGTGGAAATGGCGTGCCAGATGATGATCAAAAGACAACATCATCACATGGGTGACCACACCCTGGTTGACCCAACAGCCCTACAGAAGGACTGCAGGGTCTACCCCTGAATTGGAGAGGAGCCAAGAAAAAAATGGCCTAAGTAAATAACTGCCTTCCCACCACCCAGTTGGCTTGAGGCAATCAGCGGGCATCTCAGCATGTGGCCAAACTGCGACAGAGAAGAAGAGTTGAGCTCCAAACTCCATTACAAAAGAAGGAAAGAGCAAACGTTCTGACCCGTGCTTGCTGGAACGTGAAATTCTGGTGACAACAGTTGCCCTCTATGATGCTCAGGCCTGCTGGCCCGTCATTGATAGACTCAATTTCGAGGCAGCATGGCCTGAGTGAGGGCCACTTCTTGGAACAAGACCTAATGATGGAACGCAATGTCTGCTGTGCCCTCTACTGGTCAGGAGGACCTCAAGCTGAACAACGCCTTCACAGTAAAAACCAAAAGAACTGCAGATGATGTAAATCAGAAACAAAAACAAAGTTGCTGGAAAAGCTCAGCAGCATCTGTGAAGGAAAAAACAGAGTTAACGTGTTGGGTCCAGTGACCCTCCCTCAAAATGCCTTCTCAGTGTTTGCTTCATGGCAGAGGAGATGATTATCACTAAACTTTCAGTCAACCATTCTCAATGTACCACATCCCTGCACTGCTCCCCTCAATACCAGCAAGTACAACACTCCTCTCTGTTTACATTCTGACCCTGAACACTAACTCAGATGACAAAGATTATGTTCTACACAAGTCTCCAAACTCATTTAGAATGCTCCTCCTCATCCTTGGCGATTTCAACGCCAGCGTTGTTTATAACTCCCTGGCACATGAGCGCCTGAAAACCACGGAGTTGGAAACTGCAATGAAAATGAGTATCGACTTGAGGAAGCCTGTGCAGAAAACGCTGCCAGCCACAGCCACCATTTTCTTTCATCAAGAAGGCTGCTTTAAGATCACATTCCTGCTCTGTACACTGGCACCTGGTACCACACATCTTAGTGTGCCAATGTGACCTAAAGGACATGCTGCACAGTGTTGTCATGAGTGGAGAAAGATTTAAAGTGGACATGGGGGTAATTTTTTTTTTACACAGAGAGTGGTTCCTGTGTGGAATGGACTGCTAGAGGAATTGGTGGATGTAGATATATAGTTATGTCGTTTAAAAGACATTTGGACAGATTCATGAATAGGTTCGGAGGGACATGGGCCAAGTGCTGGCAGGTGGGACTAGTTCAGTTTGGGAACATGGTCAGCATGGACTGGTTGGAACGAAGGGTCTGTTTCCATGCTCTATGACTCCAAGAGTCTATCGCTGCCATAGACCGCCCCTATTCATTCATTCAAAGCTGAACTTCCATTTCCAGCCCAAGCTCAAGAATTGACTTTAAAGCTGCTGCACAGGAAACTTCCCACAAGGTTGCCAGACACAGCACCAGGACAAACAGGCACTGGTTGATGAAAACGACATGGAGATACATGGTCTGGCGAGCGATAAACACAATCTGTTTCTCGGACTTGGCTCGCTCGCCTGGCCGATTGTTAAGCATATAGCACCCTTCAACTTTAACTGAGGGACATCTAAATTGACAAGGGGATTGTGCTGGAGATAGAATCTCACCTGGTTACAGCTGCTACAGGCAATGTAAGAAGCTCCTAAGAGATGTTTAAATCAGTCTGTGGACCAACCCAAAACACCATGAGGGGCAACCACAGCCTCCCTGTCACTCCCCCCACCCCTGTGCAGACTCTGCCTTTCCCCATTCTCCTTGCAGCTTTCCTCTCTTCCATACCCTCACAGTTACCTTTTCCCTCCCAACTCCTCCAATAGTCCCT
Source organism: Stegostoma tigrinum (assembly GCF_030684315.1). Lineage (NCBI taxonomy): Eukaryota > Metazoa > Chordata > Chondrichthyes > Orectolobiformes > Stegostomatidae > Stegostoma > Stegostoma tigrinum. The sequence continues at coordinate 33,142,013 of NC_081381.1, forward strand.
TCTTCGCACCAGACCCCACTTACAGGCTTCTCCTCTTATGTGGCGTCCTTCTCCCAGATGGGGAGGGGGTTATCGTGCCCAGACTGCAACCTGGTCATCCAAAGCGTTGGCCATGGGGACTGCGCTCCCGCTCCGGGATATTTAGATCTGGAACTTTGTCCCAGAGTGGAGCACCCACTGCATGCATGTTGTGAACACCTTGTGGCCAGTGAGTGCCCTCTGACGGCATGGCCCCTGGTCATTAGCAAAGTGCACATACCCAGCTTCAAGATCTATTCCATACCGCACCTACCTAGCTAAAGGTGGTTCATGTTAGACGTGTAAAAGCAACAGCAGAGAAAGGGAATAAGCCATTTATTTCAGCTCCAGGAATAATAACTGAGCAGCAGAAGGCTGCTGAGACTAATCTCAGCCAATTTCTCCCCTTGGGCAGATCATGATATGTGAGCCAATTTCTAAAAAGACATAATAAAGACCTCAGCATGAGTGAGTTTGCCTTGCTTGGATGCTTTCCTGCTGTTGCATTAATGAGAGTGTCTAGACTGATACATTTGAGAAAGCAGGGCTGCATTTTAACAGCTTCCGAGCAGGAAACTTTGAAATGCACCCTGAAAAGGTGGTTTCTTTGCTTGAAATGCCTCTCCCATGGCACAACTGTTCACAACGCTCCTAAAAGCTGAACAGACTGTTACAGGTGAAATCTGAAAGTGGAGCTGTAAGAACTCAGCAGGTTAGGCCCGTACTAGCAGAGAGAACCCGAGTGAACATTTCTGGCTGTCCCAAAAGATGTTAAATCTCTTCTTCCCTTCACAGGTGCTGCCAGATGGCCTTGTGCATGGGAAGTCATGTCTCACCAACTTGATTGAGTTTTTTGAAGAAATAACGAAAAGGATTGATGAGGGGAGAGTGGTGGCCGTGATATATATGGACTTCAGTAAGGCATTAGACCAGGTTCCTCGTGCTAAACGGTTAGTGAAGATAGATCACATGGAATACAGGAGAACTAGCCATTTGGATACAGAACTGCCTCAAAGGTAGAAGACAGCATGGTAGTGGAGGGTTGCTTTTCAGACTTGAAACCTGTGACAGTGGTGTGCCACAAGGATTGATGCTGGGTCTGAATATATAAATGGTTTGAATGTGAACATACAAGGTACGGTTGGTAAGTTTGCAGATGACACTAAAATTGGAGGTGTAGTGGACAGCGAAGAAGGTTACCTGAGTACAACGAGATCTTGACCAGATGGGCCAGTGCACCAGGACTGGCAGATGGAGTTTAATTTAGATAAATGTGAGGTGCTGCATTTTGGAAAGGCAAATCAGAGCAGGACTTAATACATCGAGTGGTAAGGTCTTGGGGAGTGTTACTGAACACAGAGACATTGGAGTGCAGGTTCATTGTTCCTTGAAAGTGGAGTGGCAGGTAGATGGGATAGTGAAGGCGGTGTTTGGTATGCTTGCCTTTATTGGTAGGTGCATTGAGTACAGGAGTTGGGAGGTCATGTTGTGGCTGTAGAGGACATTGGTTAGGCCACTTCTGGAATACTGTGTTCAATTTTGGTCATCTTGCTACAGAAAGAATGTCGTGAAACTTGAAAGATTTATGAGGATGTTGCCAGGGGTGGAGGGTTTGAGCTAAAGGGAGAGGCTGAATAGACTGGGGTTGTTTTCCCTGGAGCATCAGAGGCTGAGGGGTGACCTTATCGAAGATTATAAAATTATGAGAGGCATGGATAGGGTAAATTGACAAGGCCTTTTCCCTGGGGTGCGGGAGTCCAAAACTAAAGGGTGTAGGTTTAAGGGAGAGAGGAAAGATTTAAAATGGAACTGAGGGGTGACATTTTCACACAGAAGGTATGGAATGAGCTGCCAGAGGAAGTGGTGGAAGCTGGTACACTTACAACATTTAGAAGGCATATGGATGGGTGTATGGATAGGAAGGGTTTAGAGGGATATGGGCCAAATGCTAGCAAATGGCGCTAGATTTATCTAGGATACCTGGTCAGCATGGACGAGTTGGACTGAAGGGTCTGTTTTCGTGCTGTACATCTCTCTATGACTCCATGACCTGCTGAGCATTTCCCACATTCCAGGCTGGTTTCCTGCCTACTTTTATCTGCAATAAGGGAATGAAGCTGAAGTTTCAGTCCTTGCCAGACTGAGAATGGAGACTGGATGCTGCCCAGTATACCAGTTTTCTGAGCTCCTTCCTGGCAGTGGGCATTTTTGTCAATGTGTGATTTAAACTGGCAGGGGCTAAGAACCCTTGGGTCAGACCACAGTCAATTATTCTCACCAGCTGCTCTGTTCAGGGCCCTGGAAGGGGTGGGGGCTCCCTGACGTGGTGGAGCATGTGGTCCAGCCGGTGGGTACTAAGGCTTGGTGCTGGGCCATAATCTGGATGGGCCTGTGGGCCTGGATGTGGGTATAACCAAAGGCCTGCTTGTAGTGGGATTCCATCCCACTCTCTTTGTCCACAACCTGGTTGCCGAATCTGTTTTTCATCTGGAGTCTTAAAAAGAAGGTTAGAGAGAGGACACCATGTGAGGCACTCTCTCAATTTCTCACCCTCTCCTCTGGCATCAAGCTGGAAGGCTCTGTTTGCTCATCCTGACCCCGGCTGCCTGCCACGTGGAAACCGTCTACACATCAACTTCCTCCGCGGTGAAAATCCCCACAGATGAGCCTTAATCCCTCTGGGGTCGGGTTCAGTACCCGAAAACTGTCCTACCCCCTTCCTCAGTTCCCTGCCTTGGAGGATACACTCAGCCCAGAGTGGGTGCTTCAGTTCCTGCCCTGAACTCTCTCCTTCCTTGGAATCCCAGTAACAGCACACATTCCAAGTTGAGACACAAGACCCTGGGTGCAGGAAACACTGTCACTACACTGTTGGGTTGGCCTGGCTTCAGTCAAGGCTGAGTTAGATTCAGGCTGTACTGGCGCAAGAACAGTCAAGGTGTGAAAATCTCAGTATAACAAGCAAGTCCTGCATGTCTCAAACAATACATCCGAACAGGCCAATCAAAAATTGCTAGAAATGTGAGTTAGCACTGTTGCATTAATAGTTGCAAGTTTCAGATTAGTGGTTAATGACTCTGGGATCAGATTTTGTGAAATCCAATGTTAGCACAATAATCAGACTCATCTTTGCGTCCGCAAATGTAAATCATAAAAAGTCAGTCTTTCCTCTCTTTTCCAAGGTAGAAACCTACAAAATCATCCGGCTTTTCCCCTTACCTCAGCTTTTGATGGGTACTTTCTTTGGGAATATTTTCAACTGCCCTTAGAAGACGGGCTTCTGTGGCAAGAAATTGATTCCATTATTCTAACATCTCAATCGGGACATGGGCTCCTGGACAATGTGTATGCCATTGCTGAAGTGGCAGAATTCAAAACAGCAGACCCTGAGTATTTTTAACATCAGCGCGGAGATTGGGGGAATAATTTACAAACATGCGAGTTAGGAACAGGACGAAGCCACTTGGCTCTCAAGCTCACTCTGCAATTCAATAACATCATAGCTGATTGTAGCTTTCAACCCGATTCAGCTCAGATCTGCATATCAACCTGTCCACACGTCCCATGCTGGACATTCTACAGCAGTGGTACAATACACTCAGAGCTCCCAGCAAAGAGGTAAACACATAGACAGCTGGACCAATGATCAAGAGAATTTGAATGCAAATCTCACCATGATTGTTTGAGAATTTGAATTCTGTTCAGCAAATCCGAAGTTAAAAATCCACTATCAGTAAGGTCCTGGTGAAGTGGTTAGATCTGCCCAGCAATCCAGCAGATTTGCCAATGTCCAATATATTACCTTTACCTGGTCTGGCCTATGTAGAACTTCAGCCCTACATCAACGCAGTCAACAGTGAAAAGCCCTCTGTAAGTGCCCTCGCAAATCGTTCAGTTATATATCACCTGCTCAGAAAGTAGGGATGAACAGCTATTATAGACAGGGCAGAATTCTCACACATAGATACTGAATGTTTGAAAATGAGCAATTCCTCTCCTTGATGGGGATTAGAGACAGAGATTGTGCAGATAACAGAGATCTGAAGCGTTTCTCTATGTGGTTCCAATCCCATGGTTCTATCATTTGTAGTCAAGACTGTATATCACAACTGCCTTGACAAAACATTATAATACAGTCAGCTTTTGAAGCTCTTTCACCATCAGCCAGATCCTGTTCACACGAGGACTCTCAGAGATGCACAGTTTGATGGTTATCAGTTGAATTTGAAAAGAAAAAGGAAATTACTTTATTCCTCTGACAGTTCTGCTATATTCTCCACTGGTGCCTGCTCTTGCCTGGGTGAGACCACACTGGAACTCTACAGTTTTGTCACTGGTAGCACAGTGGTCTGCACTGCTGCCTCACAATGCTGGGCCTGGGTTCGACTCCAGCCTCGGGCAACTGTCTTTGAGGAGTTCGCACATTTGCCCTCGATTTGTGTGGGTTTCCTCCGGGTGCTCTGGTTTCCTCCCACGGTCCAACGATGTGCAGGTTATGGTGGATTAGATGTGCCAAATGCAGGATCAGGGTAGTGAGTCTGGGTGGGATGCTCCTCAGAAGGTTGGTGCAGACCTGATGGGCTGACTGACCCCCTCTATCATGAACTTCGCTAGGCTGTTTGTCCAGGGACTGTGCCACCGACAAGCCTGGTATTCAATTTCCAGCCGGGCAAACAACTAGATACAGGGCTGCCAAGGGAATTTGTTCATTGACAATTGGACAGTGTCCGTTGACCTCCCAAGTCCACAGACACCAAGGCTAATTGGTTCTTTGTCCACGCAAACCCCACCTTCTCAGGTAATGGTGGCCCATCTGAGAATGGGTCACTGACTGAGGATTGAAGTGGTCTCTCCATGGTCTGTAGGGATCTCAGTTTAGCAGTGGATGATGCATTGGCTGAACAGTAATGTGTGCTTTCCGAAAGCCGAACGTTTAAGCAGATCATTGATAGATTTAGATTCAAAGCATTTATCAATCTTTGAGGAAAGTTCCACAACCATTTTCCCATTCAGTAGTGGTTAACATTCAGACAAATGGAGCAAATTGTAGTGAGAGTGGAGGACTTATAAATGACTGTTTTGTTATGAACAATTGCTATACTGCAATACATCGTGTATTTGTGTTAAAGCTGAACAAATGATGCTTAAAGCTGAGAGGAGTGAAGACTTTGGATGCATGCAGACATATTTGGTAACGTTCCAGTCATCACGAAAATATTGTAAATTGGGTAATGTGGTTAGAAATGCTACACACCACATTAGCCTGAGTTACGTCAATATACCACATTGAAGATTTGTCATGAAAAGGTCACAAAATTTCATTTCATAGTTGATACGTCTCACTCTTGTTTGAGTCAGGCAAATTTAGCTGTCGTAACCCTTTTTTAAAGGGAGTAGAATATTTGTGCTCATTGTAACTGAGGGGGGAACCTACACGTCATCTGATTGGATCATGTGCTGGATTTCATAAGGTCAAAGGCCAAGTGTTAGGGAGACTCACATTAATGGTGGAAGATGAATGATACATTTTCAGTTGATCTGCACCATTCCTATGATTGTTGGTTTCCCTCCATAAATGGAAGAGTAGATCCCATCATGGAACAAAAACAACAAGTACAGGGCATAGATAACAAATTGTGAGGCTGGATGAACACAGCAGGCCCAGCAGCATCTCAGGAGCACAAAAGCTGACGTTTCGGGCCTAGACCCTTCATCAGAGAGCATGGGACAGGATCAGGGAGCCTAAGAAAAGGGCCAATAAGAAAACAATACCAGGAATTAGGATGGACCCATTTAAAACTGTGAGTGTGCCCTCCTGCAAAACGGTGAGGTTTGAGACTTCCTGGGTATGGGGCCTCACTATAATTCAGCACACCCCTAAGATGTTGCGAGATAATAAGTTGACAGTGTGAGTGTTCAGGAAAGTTTCACGAATAATGTATTCCTTTTTGAAGGCCCCTATGATTTTGTTCTGTTGTGACAGTTTTTCCATTCCCGGTAACTGCAGGCAAAAGTACTCTATGTGATCCCAATGTGGCTATGTCTTCAGGTGCATGTTGCCATAAAAGCTAAAAAGCACCACAACAACAGGCTCCAAAAATACCCAGCATTGGGCTAAGAAACAACATGCTGACAGTAGAACGAAAGTCCTCTGTCAGACTGCAGCAAAGCGCATCCACTCAATACACCATCAATGGACAGAGTGCTTTTTGCTTTTTCCATGTATGACTTCCAAGACTTGTAGCATGTAGCATATTGCAAAGTTTTATAAATTATAAAAGGAAAGTCACTTTAACATCTGCAAGCAACACATGGCTGCAGAAATCTGCATGATCCATTTGGCTGTGGCTTCACTCCACTATATTGAGATTGGCAGGACAGAGCTGTTCTGATATTCACCAATGGAGCTTAAAGTGATGGGAGGGGTGGGAATTTCCACTGTGTTGGTATTCTGCTCCAGGTTTTGCCATCAGCCCAATCCCTCCTCTGTACCGCATGTGAAATATACATTCTGTCTTTGGATATGGGATCATAAGAATTTGCTATTACAAAATTCACCTTTCATTTAACTCAGGAAAAGCGTTCACAACTTAAAATCAATGGTGGGTGAGCCTGGATGATGTTGCATGTTAATGAGTGACTTAGCTGGAGACAATTCTGACTGAACTCTCCCATTGGGGAAGCTAAGGATCTTATGTGGAGCTCTGGTTTTATATCTCATCCCATTGTAGTTATATGTAGCTATTTAATCAACCTGAGTGGATCTCTGGTATTGGTGGGATTTGAACCTGCATCTTCAGGTCCAGTGATAGGGACATGACCGCTGCACCACAAAATGAGGCCCCCCCAATCCTGCCACACCCCAACCTAATTGTAAACTCTATTTAAAGTCATCACAGAGTGAAATTGGGTGAGTGTTCCACCCATTCCCCTGGGATTGTTGCCCAAAGAAAGTTCAATTCTTTTCCTCTTGGTCCTGGTTGCAAATGCAGCTCAGTCAGACATGATGACCTCCTGCTGAAATGCTTGCTGTCAGGGTTTTATATGAGCGGAGCTGAACGTCGCATTTCTCATTCTCACAGCAGGAGCTTATTGAGGGGCAACTGCAGAATGCCATCCTGGCACAGTCTGGAATACTATGCTGGGCATGGACCCTGAGGACTCTCTGTGTTACACTGCTTCTGATTCTGTCAAGGTGCCAACAAAAATGTAAAACTCATTTTGACTCCCTGCATCATCATACATTCACTTTATCATTTTTTTTAACTGGTATCCATTTATGGGAAGTGGGTGCCACTGGCAGGGCTGGCATTCCTAATTGCCCTACAGAAGGGGTGGTGAGCCACCATCTTGAATTGGCACAGTCCTTAATGCACCAAAAACACCGCACTGAAAGTAGCAATCTTTTTATCGAGTGAATGTACATTCCGGATCAGAGTATTTCCATAATGTTCACTAAGTTGCTGGAGGAAAACCAACCTTAATCTGAACCCAGGGTGTCATAGACATTCAAGATTTCATGCCCAGCGGTAGCCTGGTATATGATGACAATGTCAACCCCTACTTTTCTTCAGTATCTCTCTGCCACTGATCGCTCATACAACATTATTGTGTGTGTGTGTCACGCACGAGAGGAGTCCTATAAATGCTGGGTTATTGAATAGATAAGGTTTAGAATATCCAGGACTAATGCCACATCAGCGATAGCTCAATTAGTAGCATGCCCAGCTCCAAGTGCACAGGTTCAAGCCTCACTCCAGAGACTTGAACACACAAATGAAGGCTCATTCTCCAGTAGAGCACTGAGGGAGTGCTGTGTCCAGCTAGGCGTGCTGTCTTTCAGCTGCAATGTTAGGGCGAGGTGGATGATAACAAACCAACAGTTGCATTTTTAAAAAAAAGGGATTCTATCCAGCATCTGTCAACATTTATCCATCAAGCAATATCACAGAAAGAGAGGATATGCTCACCATGATACTGCTGTGTGTGGAACTTACTGTGTGCCAACTGGCCATTGTGTTTGCTATGTTACATCACTCCCCTCCTTGACTTAAGGTCTGAACTTCTTGGCAATGATTTCAAAGGCACTGGCTGACCTCAGCAGCTTGTCCAACTGCAAGTGCTTCGATTGTAAGCTCTGGCAAGCTAATCAACCATAAAAGGCAGCATCCCTGAACCTAGTCTTATCTTAACTGAAACTCCCATTTTCCAGGAGGGCATCACCAGATAGTGATTGGGAATTCTGGCTGATATCCTGTGTGTAGGGATAACTGTACTCCAGTTGCCATGGGTCAGCTCACTCAGGGACATTTCAGGTTAGAATGGGTTTTGGCCCTCAGTCTACAGATGAGATAATGACTGCCTTTGAGTAACATTGAGTAGGTATACAGCTTTCTCATAAGCGTACACTAAACCCAACAATACCTCACTGTGTTTGGATGGCTGGTGCTGCTGGCTATCTCGTTCGTCAAGTTCATGCTGTAGTTTCTCGCACTGTATCGCCTTCTCCTTCCTGGCTGCTTTCAGTTGTTCCAGCTTCTCCTTACAGTTCCTGCAAGTGATTGAAACACATCGAAAAATAAGGAAATTGAATGGGAGAAAGAGTGGGTCAGCTACATGGTTCAGGATGGAGTGATCAGTGTCTACTCTCTCCTTTTAAATATCTTACAAAGGCAAACACAGCAGGAGTTTCCACATGTTATGTCAATTTATTTTCATTATCAATTTTCCAAGTTTCTCTCCACCAACCTGAATTTGAAATTCCACCATGTTGTGATCACTACTCCCTATAGGACCCTTAATCATCGGATTAATTGATTATTAATCCTGCCTCATTGTACAGTACTAGATCTAAAATAGCCTGTTCCTGGGTAGGTTGTGCAAATACTGATCTAAGAAACAATCCCTAATGAACTCTACGAATTCATCCTCCAGGTTAACTTGCCCGTCTGATTTGTCCCATGAATGTGCAGATTGAAAGCACACATGACAATTATAGTGCCTACCTCACATGCCTCCAATATTTCCCAATTTATATGTTGTTCTACAGTGAGACAACTCTTCAGGGCCATATAGATGACTCTGACCTGTGACCACTTTCCTATACAACAAAATTTGAGGCTGGATGAACACAGCAGGCCAAGCAGCATCTCAGGTGCACAAAAGCTGACGTTTCGGGCCTAGACCCTTCATCAGAGAGGGGGATGGGGTGAGGGTTCTGGAATAAATAGGGAGAGAGGGGGAGGCGGACCGAAGATGGAGAGAAAAGAAGATAGGTGGAGAGAGTATAGGTGGGGAGGTAGGGAGGGGATAGGTCAGTCCAGGGAAGACGGACAGGTCAAGGAGGTGGGATGAGGTTAGTAGGTAGATGGGGGTGCGGCTTGAGGTGGGAGGAAGGGATGGGTGAGAGGAAGAACAGGTTAGGGAAGCAGAGACAGGTTGGACTGGTTTTGGGATGCAGTGGGTGGAGGGGAAGAGCTGGGCTGGTTGTGTGGTGCAGCGGGGGGAGGGGACGAGCTGGGCTGGTTTAGGGATGCAGTCGGGGAAGGGGAGATTTTGAAGCTGGTGAAGTCCATATTGATACCATTGGGCTGCAGGGTTCCCAAGCGGAATATGAGTTGCTGTTCCTGCAACCTTCGGGTGGCATCATTGTGGCACTGCAGGAGGCCCATGATGGACATGTCATCTAGAGAATGGGAGGGGGAGTGGAAATGGTTTGCGACTGGGAGGTGCAGTTGTTTGTTGCGAACTGAGCGGAGGTGTTCTGCAAAGCGGTCTCCAAGCCTCCGCTTGGTTTCTCCAATGTAGAGGAAGCCACACCGGGTACAGTGGATGCAGTACACCACGTTGGCAGATGTGCAGGTGAACTTCTGCTTAATGTGGAATGTCATCTTGGGGCCTGGGAACAGCAGCTCATATTCCGCCTGGGAACCCTGCAGCCTAATGGTATCAATGTGGACTTCACCAGTTTCAAAATCTCCCCTTCCCCAACTGCATCCCTAAACCAGCCCAGTTCGTCCCCTCCCCCCACTGCACCACACAACCAGCCCAGCTCTTCCCCCCCACCCACTGCATCCCAAAACCAGTCCAACCTGTCTCTGCCTCCCTAACCTGTTCTTCCTCTCACCCATCCCTTCCTCCCACCCCAAGCCGCACCTCCATCTCCTACCTACTAACCTCATCCCACCCCCTTGAACTGTCCGTCTTCCCTGGACTGACCTATCCCCTCCCTACCTCCACACCTATACTCTCTCCACCTATCTTCTTTTCTCTCCATCTTCGGTCCGCCTCCCCCTCTCTCCCTATTTATTCCAGAACCCTCACCCCATCCCCCTCTCTGATGAAGGGTCTAGGCCCGAAACGTCAGCTTTTGTGCTCCTGAGATGCTGTTTGGCCTGCTGTGTTCATCCAGCCTCACATTTTATTATCTTGGATTCTCCAGCATCTGCAGTTCCCATTATCTCTGATACCACTTTCCTATGTTTGTCCTTATTTCCACTGAAACGGATTCCACAACTTGATCTATTAGACTTGTATCACTATTCACCATGCACTGATACCTTCCTTTATCTACAACATTACCCCACCTCCTTTACCTTTTGCCTACTCTTTTAGAATATTGAATACCCTTGAATATCAAGTTCCCTATCCTGGTCACCTTGCAACCATGCCTTATAATGGCTATCAAGTCATTGTCATTTACTTCTACTTTGGCATCAACTCATTTATCTGGCTACAGATATGTTTATGTTCAAATAAAGAGCCTTCATTTTTGATGTTTTAACCATTATCACTGTAGTTCAAATTTCAGATGCGCACTTCTGCATTTATTTTCTCTCCTTTCCTATCACACTTTGATTTTTGTTTCCGTCTTCACTACCTTGTACCTCTGCTCTCTCATCCTTTTTTGGTCTTTAAATTTTTCTTCAACTGAACCTTTTCCCCACCAATGAGTTTAAAGCCCCATCCATAACCCTGGTGACATGATTTGTCAGGGTGCTGGTCCCAGCATGGGTCAAATTAAACCCATCCAAACTGGACATGTCTGTCTTCACCCAGTACAGGTGTCAACACCCTCTGAATTGGACTGTATTTCTCCCACACCAATTTTTGAACTACACATTTATCTCTTTAATCTTATTTACCCTGGACAAATTTGTATATCTATTCCCCTAACTAAACCATCCCCTATTGCTATTATATTTCTATTTTCTCCCTCCACTTGAATACCACTCTGCACCAAAGTGTTGTGGTCAGTTCTCACATCATCCCCGCAGCCTGTGCCCTTATCCACACCAGGAGCAAGAACCACATAGTTATTGGACAAAAACACTGGCAAAAGCTCCTGCTAAGCTGAATTCTAGATCACTCATGACCACAGCCTTTAGTCCCTGATCATGGACCAAATTTGATGTAATTAATCTAAGAGGTGTGACTCCCTTCTGAAACACAGTGCCAGGTACCTCTCTCCATCCCCAGTGTGTCACAGTGTCTGCAGCTCAGACTCCAGCTCATTAACTCTGAGCCAAGGCTCCTCAAGCAGCCAATACACGCATCAGGAGCATCGCACCGTGGAATGGACAATGTATTATTTTGTTGATAGGCATGTTGTGTGTAGGCCAGCTTATCCCCTCAGGCCAATGCCCAGTGAGTGTAGCAGCCCCATCCCAAATTAATCCTGAAGTCCTTGAAGTTTTTTTTGTTTGCCCTTTCCCTAAAGTGAGAAAACTGATTTTATTTTTTATATATCCTTGCTTAAAAGTGTTCTACACCTGTAGCACTGCCAATTGTGTGTGTGTATACATATCATAACAGACAGTTACTTAATGATCCCTCTCAAAGGGATTAGAGTGAAACATTTTACTTTCACCTTGTAGTTTTCCTACAGTGGTCAGTTACATTGCCAGCTTATTCCCAGTGTGCATAGTTCCCACGCTTTGTTATTGAGAGCACAGTCTCCGCCCTGCACACATTGTACCCAGCCAAAACAGCAGCTGTAACACTCCAGTCACACTTTCAATTTGGGCTGAGAAACCCAATGACCTCATCATCATGAAAGGCAGTATGCTAACTCTCTTATTGTCTGCCTTGTATACTGTGGAGCAGAATGTTCGGGCACACACACACACACGGGTTCAAATCCCACCACAGCAGATGGTGGAATTTGAATTCGAAGAGTATCTGGAATTAAGAGTTTACCGATGACTATGAATCCAATGTCAGTTGTTGGAAAAACCCATCTGGTTCACTAATGCCCTTTAGGGAAAGAAACTGCCGTCCTTACCTGGTCTGGCCTACATGTGACTCCAGACCCACAGCAATGTGGATGACTCTTAACTGCCCTCTGGGCAATTAGAAATGGGCAATAAGTGCTGCTTAGCCAGCGATGCCCTCAACCCGTGAATGAATAAAGAAAAAAAAACACATACACATCCCCTTTCTGCAATTCTATAGAGGGGTGATCATTAGGCACACCATCACCCTTTCTAAGGCAGTAAAACTATAGTTTGATCTGACCCCTCTCGGAAGGAGTCACTGATAGTAAGCTAAATCGCTGGCTAAATACTTCTATCCATAGCCAAAAGGTATCAGAGCCAAATATATAATTCTCTATTGCTGCCCCAGGTTAACTGAGACAACCTCAACTCAGATCTCCCTGCATCAGCACCTCACTAAGCAATGCATTTACTATCAAAACCATACATAATACATTACAATCAGCATTCCTTTCCCACCTCCCAAAATGAACCATGCTGTATGGTGGATATGGACAGAGCTGGTCAGGGCCCTCACCCGAAGGTACAGTCTTTCTCTGCCACTTTGTGAAGGAGATGGGCAAAGCTGGCACCAGCGATGACAGACAGAGTACTCTGTCAAGATTGCTGTATAGATATTTGGATAGTGACACACCTCAACTCTACATTTCTGCTTTGAAGTTCTTTGTTCTTCATGTCCACCAGCTGTGACATCTTGGCCAGTTGTTGCCGCAAAGTGTTCAGCTCCAATTCCTGTCTCTTGACTGTTGCTCGGTTCTGTTCAAGCTCCACTTTCTGTCTCTCACTCAGCTCTCCTGTAAGTGACCACAGCATATTGAACTGATCCCATTCAATCAAATGTGGGGAGAGAAACCGTGAATGCCTTTTGGGAAATTGGACTGTTGTAATGCAAACCCAGTATTGGCCTTGGTTCAGTGAATAGTTGTCCTGCTTTGGAAGCACTAAGTTCTTAGTTCAAGTTCCACCTCAGAACGTGAGCCCATTATGCAGGCTGACACTCCCTTGCAGTCCTGAGGGAGTGCTGTACGGTCAAAGGTGCGAACCTTTGATGAGACTTTAAAATGTGATTCTGATTAGGTGGTGCTGCTACTTCAGAGATGCTATCTTTCAGGCCGGCATTAGAAATGCCAGGAAACTACTTTGAGGAAGAACAGGTGAGTTCTCTCCGGTGTCCTGGTCAATTCCTCATTTGATGCCCCACAAACAGTTCATTTGTTACATTGTTCACTCAAAAAGTGGTAAGCCTGTGGATTTCAGTACCACATAAGGCAGTGGGGGCCAAGTCACTGAATACATTTAAGGAAGAAATAGATTTGCAATCACTACAAATGTCTAAAAGGAGTAAGGGCAGAAAGTGGGAGCATGACATTGAGAGAGATGGTCGGTCGTGACCATGTATAATAGCAGAGCAGGCTCAACGGGCCAAATGGCCTACTTCTGCTCCTGGTTTCTGTTCCCATTTAATGACATCACTACTTGAAAGGCCTTGCTATGTGCAAATTGGTTCAATCTTTCATGGGTGCCACACTGGTGAAGGTGGGTTAGGGGTGGTTGAGATGAAGGGAGTGGGCAGACCAAGGAAAAACAAGCTGAAAAAGAAGCTTGCATAGAAACGAAATCTGAAACTGTTGCAGTGATAATGGGAACTGCAGACGCTGGAGAATCCAAGATAACAAAGTGTGGAGCCGGATGAACACAGCAGGCCAAGCAGCATCTCAGGAGCACAAAAGCTGACGTTTTGGGCCTGGACCCTTCATCAGAGCAACCTCTGATGAAGGGTCTAGGCCCGAAACGTCAGCTTTTGTGCTCCTGAGATGCTGCTTGGCCTGCTGTGTTCATCCAGCTCCACACTTTGTTGTCCTGAAACTGTTGCAGGTTGGTATGTAGTTTATATGCAATATTGTGGGTGCTGAATTCTTTGTTAATCTACCTGCTGACTATGTTTACAGTGTCTGTGATCAGCCTGGTTTGTTCCACAGCATTAGTGGATTCTCAGATGTCTGCTCTGCAACTTCTCAAGATAGAAACCATGTCACCACATATCCACAAGTGAATGTGAATTTAAACATTGCTTTGAGCCAAACTCACTGTTAAATCAACACCACCACTAAGAAGGGGAAGTAAATGGAATTCCGTCATAAAAGATTTAACATTGTTAAAGCACATTTATATACAGTCAAAATACAATATAAATGATAAATGACCACCAATCCTGAAATAGAAACAAACAAAAAATTGAGAAACACACAGATTTTTCAGCAGTTGGAATGAGGGAGAACAGAGGAAGAAAATAGAAACCGTAAAAAGGAAAACAAAACAGAATGAGAGAGAAGCAGAGAGAGAGGAATTACTACAGTCTTCTTTGTCAGTTTTTCTTTCATGAGATATAAAATAATTTATTCTCAGGAGATGGATGTTGCTTGCAAGACAGGCACTTACCACCCATCTCGTGAGAAAGTGGTCATTATGAGCCCTCTAGTTTGATATTCATTCATGGAGTATGGATGTCATTGGCGAGGGCCAGCATTTATTGTCCATCCTTAATTGCCCTTGCAACTGTCGTAGACTCGCCAGCTTCAAGGGCATTTAAATGGTCACTGGATAAACATATGGATGATAATGGTTAGATGGGCTTCAGATTGGTTTAACAGGTTGGCGCAACATTGTGGGCTGAAGGGCCTGTACTGCGCTGTACTGTTCTATGTTCTATGTTCTATGTATGTTCTAGAAGGTGGTGTGTGGTGAGCTGCTTTCCTGAATAGCTACGATCCACACAGTCAGATTGCGCCTGTGGTGATGTTAGATCGAGAATTCAAGGATTTTGAATCAGTGCCAGTGAAGGAACCAGGCCAAGATGTTGTAAGACCAGGAGAACACTGTCCCACTACTTTGCCCTGAAAGCATTCAGCTTCTTCATTATTGTTGAAGCCATACTCATTCAGACGAATGGAGTATTGAATCACACTCCTCACTTGTGCCTTTGAGCTAATGGAAAGGCTTTGGGGAATCAGAAGGTGAACCAATTGCCCAGTCTCTAGCCAGTTAGGGCTCTGGTCAATGGTGACCTCCCCCCTGACCACGTTGGAAATTCGGATGATACAAAGAAAACATTCAACTCTATTACTGGAGATGGTCATTAGCTGGCATTTCATAGAATCCCTACAGTGCAGAAACAGGCCATTCAGCCCAATGAGTCTCTCTGAAGTGCAACTCATCCAGACCAATTCCCCTACCCTTGCATTTTCCATGTATAATCCACCTAATCTAAACATCGCTGGGCACTATGGGCAATTTCCTATGGCCAGTTCACCTAACCAGCACACCTTTGGGCTGTGGGAAGAAACCGGAGCCACTCAAAGGAATCCCACACAGACACAGGGAGAGTGTGCAAACTCCACGCAGACAGTCGCCTGAGGCTGGAATCAAACCCAGGTCCCTGGCGCTGTGAGGCTGCAGTGCTAACCACTGAGCCACTGTGCAACCCACTTAACGTAATTTTCATTGATTTGAGCTTCAATGGGTACGGTAGCAGTGAAGCTCTGAATGCCTGAGTGAGCTCCCTGGGTCTCAAGGGGCTGAATGGCCTGTTGCCTGACTGCAGTCAGAGAGATGCAATGTCAAATAACCTTTCATCAGTGAGTACTTTTGATTCAGGAAAGCTAGTGGAAGCCATTATCAGTGAAGGTAACCTACCTGCCAGGTCTGACATTCTGGCATTAGCACCCGCCAGATCCCGTCTCAGTCTGAGGATAACATCTTGCTGTGCCAGGACCTGCACCCGCATCTCTGCCAACTCTTGCCTGTGCGATACCGGAATAGAAACATTAGAGTAAATTCGAAACGTAACCATGTGATACAAGTAGCAGGCAGAAACTTAGCTGAATCTAAATCAAAATGGTAATCAGCCAACATTCATGTTGGGATGTGATTGGAAAAGAAACATCCGATTGCGGGAATTTCCAAAGCAAATTTACCGCTGACAGCGTTAATCCCGAGGGGCAACAGCCCCTTTTGAGTATCACCTGAAAAGATCACTTTCTTCAGGAGTTAACAGATTAAAAACAACCATCACTGGAGGTATTAGATATGGTAGATTGTACACACCGAGATCCCAGCTCCCCACCCGCTCCATACAGACCGAGATCCTAGCTCCCCACCCGCTCCATACAGACCGAGATCCCAGCTCCCCACCCGCTCCATACAGACCGAGATCCCAGCTCCCCACCCGCTCCATACAGGCCGAGATCCCAGCTCTCCACCCGCTCCATACAGGCCGAGATCCCAGCTCCCCACCCGCTCCATACAGGCCGAGATCTCAGCTCCCCACCCGCTCCATACAGGCCGAGATCCCAGCTCCCCACCCGCTCCATACAGGCCGAGATCCCAGCTCCCCACCCGCTCCATACAGGCCGAGATCCCAGCTCCCCACCCACCCAACACAGACCGAGATCCCAGCTCACCCACCCATCCCACACAGACCGAGATCCCAGCTCCCCACCCGCCCAACACAGACCGAGATCCCAGCTCCCCACCTGCCCCATACAGACCGAGATCCCAGCTCCCCACCCACCCAACACAGACGGAGATCCCAGCTCCCCACCCACCCTATACAGACCGAGATCCCAACTCCCCACCCACCCCATACAGACCGAGATCCCAGCTCCCCACCCACCCCAGACAGACCGAGATCCCAGCTCCCCACCCACCCCAGACAGACCGAGATCCCAGCTGCCCACCCACCCCATACAGACCGAGATCCCAGCTCCCCACCCACCCCAGACAGACCGAGATCCCAGCTGCCCACCCACCCCATACAGACCGAGATCCCAGCTCCCCACCCACCCCAGACAGACCGAGATCCCAGCTGCCCACCCACCCCATACAGACCGAGATCCCAGCTCCCCACCCACCCCAGACAGACCGAGATCCCAGCTGCCCACCCACCCCATACAGACCGAGATGCCAGCTCCCCACCCACCCCACACAGACTGAGATCCCAGCTCCCCACCCACCCTACACAGACTGAGATCCCAGCTCCATCTATCCCATACAGACTGAAATCCCAGCTCAACCCGCCCCACAGAGACTGAGATCCCAGCTCGACCACCCCATACAGACCAAGATCCAGGCTCCCCACCCGCCCCGTACAGACTGAGATCCCATGTCGACCCGCGACATACAGACCGAGATCCCAGATCCCCACGCGCACAGCACAAACACAGATCCCAGCTCCACCTGCCCAGTACAGACCGAGATCCCAGCTCCATCCACCCAGTACAGACCGAGATCCCAGCTCGACCTGCCCAGTACAGACTGAAATCCCAACTCCACCCGCCCAGTACAGACCGAGATCCCAGCTCCACCTGCCCAGTACAGACTGAAATCCCAGCTCCACCTGCCCACTACAGACTGAGATACCAGCTTCACCCACACTGGACAGACAGAGATCCCAACTCCATCCACCCAGTACAGACCAAATTTCCAACTCCACCCGCCCCATACAGACGAGGATCCCAGCTCCACCTGCCCAGTGTAGACCGAGATCCCAGCTCCACCTGCCCAGTGTAGACCGAGATCCCAGCTCCACCTGCCCAGTGTAGACCGAGATCCCAGCTCCACATGCCCAGTGTAGACCGAGATCCCAGCTCCACCTGCCCAGTGTAGACCGAGATCCCAGCTCCACGTGCCCAGTGTAGACCGAGATCCCAGCTCCACCTGCCCAGTGTAGACCGAGATCCCAGCTCCACGTGCCCAGTACAGACCGAGATCCCAGCTCCACCTGCCCAGTGTAGACCGAGATCCCAGCTCCACCTGCCCAGTTCAGACCGAGATCCCAACTCCACCCGACCAGTACAGACCGAGATCCCAACTCCACCCACCCAGTACAGAAAAAATTCCCAACTCCACCTGCCCCATACAGACAAAGATCCCAGCTCCACCTGCCCAGAATAGACTGAGATCCCAGCTCAACCTGCCCAGTACAGACTGAGATCCCAACTCCACCCGCCCCATACAGACCGAGATCCCAGCTCCACCTGCCCAGTGTAGACCGAGATCCCAGCTCCACGTGTTTAGTACAGCCCGAGATCCCAGCTCAGCCCGCCCCGTACAGACCGCGATCCCAGCTCCACCCGCCCAGTACAGACTGAGATCCCAGCTCCACATGCTCAGTACAGACCGAGATCCCAGCTCCACCCACCCAGTACAGACCGAGATCCCAGCTCCACCCGCCCAGTACAGACCTGGAGCCACCTCCCACCCTGTACTGACCGAGCCCAGCTGTTGAGTTTATTTCGTCATTCAAAGGTATCATGGCTGATCTGATAATCCTCAATTTTCTGTCTTTACCCCATAATCCCTGATCCCTTGACAGATTAGAAATCTCAGCCTTGTATTTATTTGATTTCCCGGCCTCAACAGCCCTCAGTTGTAAAGATTCCTCCAGATTCACAACACTCTGAGATGAGCAATTCCTCCTCAACTGCCTTAAATGTGTGACTTTTACTCTGAGATTATTCCCTCTGGTCCTGAGCTGTCTGGTCTGAGGAAATAATCTTTCTGCATTCGCCTTGTTTAGTTCTCTAAGAATCTCGTCTATTTCGGGGCAAACCCTTCCGTGCCAGGTTATATTTCACATGTCCAGGAGGGACCTACATCTTATGGTCTCACACAACTCCCCTGTACGGATTAGCTAGCCAGAAATGTAAAAATAGATATTAAGAATCTCTATAAATGTTTAAAGAAGAGTAAACAAGTGAGTGTTGGTCTCACAGAAAGTAAATCTGGAGAATTAACAAAAAAATATAGGAAATGGTAGATGAGTGGAACTCAGGTAATCAGCAGGGAACGGATACTGAGTAAATTTCTGGAGCTGAAGCTAAGTGTCCTGGTCCTAATGGACTTCATTCTAGTGTCTTAGAAGTGGCTTGTGAGATACTTGATGTGTTAAGTTTAATTTTCCCAAATTCCCTTGACTTAGGAACAGTTCTGTTACTTTGGACGATAGCGAATATAACTCCTAAAGTCAAAAAAGCAGGAAGTAATGGCCCGTTAACTTAACGTCTATCCAAGGCAAAATGTTGGAAAGTATTATGAATTGTGAATGAAGTTAAGGTGAGGAACTTCAATAAGTTCAAGGAACGTACAGCAGGTCATGAGGAACGCTAGTAGAATTTATCATTTGTCACAGGGGAACTGAATGCAAAAGTAGGGATGTTATGTTTCTATTATGCAGAGCACTGGTTAGACTGTATTTGGAGACTGTGCATCATATTGGTCATCTTATTTAAGGAAGAATGTAAATGTATTGGAGTCAGCTAAGCGAAGTTTTGCTCGACTGAAACGTGGAATGGATAGTTTGTCTAATGAGAAAAGGTGGACAGGCTAGACTTGCATCCATTGGAACATAGATGGTGACCTGATAAAAACATATAAAATCCTGAATGGTCTTGCCATGGAGATGTGGAGGGGACATTTCCCACTAAAGTAGAATCTAGGACTGAGGTCCCATTTATAAATCAGGTGTCTGTTTAAAACAGAGATGAGGGAAAATGTCTCACATAAAGGGTCATGAAATTCTCCCTGAAATGACGCTGGAAGCAGAGTCCTTGTCTATTTTTTAGACAGTGGTAGATAGATTTTCATTTATCAAGAATTTAAAAGATTATCAAGGGTGGGTGGAAATATGTAACTGTAATCATCCATGACCATACTGAAAGGCTCCCCTGTACAGACTGACATCCCAGCTCACTCGTACAGCTCAGGGCTACAATTCCCCTGTACAGACTGACATCCAGCTCACTCGTACAGCTCAGGGCTACAACTCCCCTGTACAGACTGACATCCCAGCTCACTCGTACAGCTCAGGGCTACAACTCCCCTGGACAGACTGACGTCCCAGCTCACTCGTACAGCTCAGGGCTACAACTCCCCTGTACAGACTGACATCCCAGCTCACTCGTACAGCTCAGGGCTACAACTCCCCTGTACAGACTGACATCCCAGCTCACTCATACAGCTCAGGGCTACAACTCCCCTGTACAGACTGACATCCCAGCTCACTCGTACAGCTCAGGGCTACAACTCCCCTGTACAGACTGACATCCCAGCTCACTCGTACAGCACAGGACTACAACTCCCCTGTACAGACTGACATCCCAGCTCACTCGTACAGCTCAGGGCTACAACTCCCCTGTACAGACTGACATCCAGCTCACTCGTACAGCTCAGGGCTACAACTCCCCTGTACAGACTGACATCCCAGCTCACTCGTACAGCTCAGGGCTACAACTCCCCTGTACAGACTGGCATCCCAGCTCACATTTACAGCTCAGGGCTACAACTCCCCTGCAAAGACTGGCATCCCAGCTCACATTTACAGCTCAGGGCTACAACTCCCCTGTACAGACTGACATCCCAGCTCACTCGTACAGCTCAGGGCTACAACTCCCCTGTACAGACTGACGTCCCAGCTCACTCGTACAGCTCAGGGCTACAACTCCCCTGTACAGACTGACATCCCAGCTCACTCGTACAGCTCAGGGCTACAACTCTCCTGTACAGACTGAAATCCCAGCTCACTCGTACAGCTCAGGGCTACAACTCCCCTGTACAGACTGACATCCAGCTCACTCGTACAGCTCAGGGCTACAACTCCCCTGTACAGACTGACATCCCAGCTCACTCGTACAGCTCAGGGCTACAACTCCCCTGTACAGACTGGCATCCAGCTCACTCGTACAGCTCAGGGCTACAACTCTCCTGTACAGACTGACATCCCAGCTCACATTTACAGCTCAGGGCTACAACTCCCCTGTACAGACTGGCATCCCAGCTCACATTTACAGCTCAGGGCTACAACTCCCCTGTACAGACTGGCATCCCAGCTCACATTTACAGCTCAGGGCTACAACTCCCCTGTACAGACTGGCATCCCAGCTCACATTTACAGCTCAGGGCTACAATTCCCCTGTACAGACTGACATCCCAGCTCACATTTACAGCTCAGGACTAGAACTCCCCTGTACAGACTGACGTCCCAGCTCACTCGTACAGCTCAGGGCTACAACTCTCCTGTACAGACTGACATCCCAGCTCACTCATACAGCTCAGGGCTACAACTCCCCTGTACAGACTGACATCCCAGCTCACTCGTACAGCTCAGGGCTACAACTCCCCTGTACAGACTGACGTCCCAGCTCACTCGTACAGCTCAGGGCTACAACTCCCCTGTACAGACTGACATCCCAGCTCACTCGTACAGCTCAGGGCTACAACTCCCCTGTACAGACTGACATCCCCCCAGCTCACTTGTACAGCTCAGGGCTACAACTCCCCTGTACAAACTGACGTCCCAGCTCACTCGTACAGCTCAGGGCTACAACTCCCCTGTACAGACTGACATCCAGCTCACTCGTACAGCTCAGGGCTACAACTCCCCTGTACAGACTGACATCCTAGCTCACTCGTACAGCTCAGGGCTACAACTCCCCTGTACAGACTGACGTCCCAGCTCACTCGTACAGCTCAGGGCTACAACTCTCCTGTACAGACTGACATCCCAGCTCACTCGTACAGCTCAGGGCTACAATTCCCCTGTACAGACTGACATCCCAGCTCACTCGTACAGCTCAGGGCTACAACTCCCCTGTACAGACTGACATCCCAGCTCACTCGTACAGCACAGGACTACAACTCCCCTGTACAGACTGACATCCCAGCTCACTCGTACAGCTCAGGGCTACAACTCCCCTGTACAGACTGACATCCCAGCTCACTCGTACAGCTCAGGGCTACAACTCCCCTGTACAGACTGGCATCCCAGCTCACATTTACAGCTCAGGGCTACAACTCCCCTGTAAAGACTGGCATCCCAGCTCACATTTACAGCTCAGGGCTACAACTCCCCTGTACAGACTGACATCCCAGCTCACTCGTACAGCTCAGGACTACAACTCCCCTGTACAGACTGACGTCCCAGCTCACTCGTACAGCTCAGGGCTACAACTCCCCTGTACAGACTGACATCCCAGCTCACTCGTACAGCTCAGGGCTACAACTCTCCTGTACAGACTGACATCCCAGCTCACTCGTACAGCTCAGGGCTACAACTCCCCTGTACAGACTGACATCCCAGCTCACTCATACAGCTCAGGGCTACAACTCCCCTGTACAGACTGACATCCCAGCTCACTCGTACAGCTCAGGGCTACAACTCCCCTGTACAGACTGACATCCCAGCTCACTCGTACAGCACAGGACTACAACTCCCCTGTACAGACTGACATCCCAGCTCACTCGTACAGCTCAGGGCTACAACTCCCCTGTACAGACTGACATCCAGCTCACTCGTACAGCTCAGGGCTACAACTCCCCTGTACAGACTGACATCCCAGCTCACTCGTACAGCTCAGGGCTACAACTCCCCTGTACAGACTGGCATCCCAGCTCACATTTACAGCTCAGGGCTACAACTCCCCTGTACAGACTGACATCCCAGCTCACTCGTACAGCTCAGGGCTACAACTCCCCTGTACAGACTGACATCCCAGCTCACTCGTACAGCTCAGGGCTACAACTCCCCTGTACAGACTGACGTCCCAGCTCACTCGTACAGCTCAGGGCTACAACTCCCCTGTACAGACTGACATCCCAGCTCACTCGTACAGCTCAGGGCTACAACTCTCCTGTACAGACTGAAATCCCAGCTCACTCGTACAGCTCAGGGCTACAACTCCCCTGTACAGACTGACATCCAGCTCACTCGTACAGCTCAGGGCTACAACTCCCCTGTACAGACTGACATCCCAGCTCACTCGTACAGCTCAGGGCTACAACTCCCCTGTACAGACTGGCATCCAGCTCACTCGTACAGCTCAGGGCTACAACTCTCCTGTACAGACTGACATCCCAGCTCACATTTACAGCTCAGGGCTACAACTCCCCTGTACAGACTGGCATCCCAGCTCACATTTACAGCTCAGGGCTACAACTCCCCTGTACAGACTGGCATCCCAGCTCACATTTACAGCTCAGGGCTACAACTCCCCTGTACAGACTGGCATCCCAGCTCACATTTACAGCTCAGGGCTACAATTCCCCTGTACAGACTGACATCCCAGCTCACATTTACAGCTCAGGACTACAACTCCCCTGTACAGACTGACGTCCCAGCTCACTCGTACAGCTCAGGGCTACAACTCCCCTGTACAGACTGACATCCTAGCTCACTCATACAGCTCAGGGCTACAACTCCCCCGTACAGACTGACATCCCAGCTCACTCGTACAGCTCAGGGCTACAACTCCCCTGTACAGACTGACGTCCCAGCTCACTCGTACAGCTCAGGGCTACAACTCCCCTGTACAGACTGACGTCCCAGCTCACTCGTACAGCTCAGGGCTACAACTCCCCTGTACAGACTGACATCCCCCCAGCTCACTTGTACAGCTCAGGGCTACAACTCCCCTGTACAGACTGACGTCCCAGCTCACTCGTACAGCTCAGGGCTACAACTCCCCTGTACAGACTGACGTCCCAGCTCACTCGTACAGCTCAGGGCTACAATTCCCCTGTACAGACTGACATCCAGCTCACTCGTACAGCTCAGGGCTACAACTCCCCTGTACAGACTGACATCCCAGCTCACTCGTACAGCTCAGGGCTACAACTCCCCTGTACAGACTGACGTCCCAGCTCACTCGTACAGCTCAGGGCTACAACTCTCCTGTACAGACTGACATCCCAGCTCACTCGTACAGCTCAGGGCTACAATTCCCCTGTACAGACTGACATCCCAGCTCACTCGTACAGCTCAGGGCTACAACTCCCCTGTACAGACTGACATCCCAGCTCACTCGTACAGCACAGGACTACAACTCCCCTGTACAGACTGACATCCCAGCTCACTCGTACAGCTCAGGGCTACAACTCCCCTGTACAGACTGACATCCAGCTCACTCGTACAGCTCAGGGCTACAACTCCCCTGTACAGACTGACATCCCAGCTCACTCGTACAGCTCAGGGCTACAACTCCCCTGTACAGACTGGCATCCCAGCTCACATTTACAGCTCAGGGCTACAACTCCCCTGTAAAGACTGGCATCCCAGCTCACATTTACAGCTCAGGGCTACAACTCCCCTGTACAGACTGACATCCCAGCTCACTCGTACAGCTCAGGGCTACAACTCCCCTGTACAGACTGACGTCCCAGCTCACTCGTACAGCTCAGGGCTACAACTCCCCTGTACAGACTGACATCCCAGCTCACTCGTACAGCTCAGGGCTACAACTCTCCTGTACAGACTGACATCCCAGCTCACTCGTACAGCTCAGGGCTACAACTCCCCTGTACAGACTGACATCCCAGCTCACTCATACAGCTCAGGGCTACAACTCCCCTGTACAGACTGACATCCCAGCTCACTCGTACAGCTCAGGGCTACAACTCCCCTGTACAGACTGACGTCCTAGCTCACTCGTACAGCTCAGGGCTACAACTCCCCTGTACAGACTGACGTCCCAGCTCACTCGTACAGCTCAGGGCTACAACTCCCCTGTACAGACTGACATCCCCCCAGCTCACTTGTACAGCTCAGGGCTACAACTCCCCTGTACAGACTGACGTCCCAGCTCACTCGTACGGCTCAGGGCTACAACTCCCCTGTACAGACTGACGTCCCAGCTCACTCGTACAGCTCAGGGCTACAATTCCCCTGTACAGACTGACATCCAGCTCACTCGTACAGCTCAGGGCTACAACTCCCCTGTACAGACTGACATCCCAGCTCACTCGTACAGCTCAGGGCTACAACTCCCCTGTACAGACTGAC
Source organism: Stegostoma tigrinum (assembly GCF_030684315.1). Lineage (NCBI taxonomy): Eukaryota > Metazoa > Chordata > Chondrichthyes > Orectolobiformes > Stegostomatidae > Stegostoma > Stegostoma tigrinum. Next base: position 33,167,138 of record NC_081381.1, read on the forward strand.
GTCCTAGCTCACTCGTACAGCTCAGGGCTACAACTCCCCTGTACAGACTGACGTCCCAGCTCACTCGTACAGCTCAGGGCTACAACTCCCCTGTACAGACTGACATCCCCCCAGCTCACTTGTACAGCTCAGGGCTACAACTCCCCTGTACAGACTGACGTCCCAGCTCACTCGTACAGCTCAGGGCTACAACTCCCCTGTACAGACTGACGTCCCAGCTCACTCGTACAGCTCAGGGCTACAATTCCCCTGTACAGACTGACATCCCAGCTCACTCGTACAGCTCAGGGCTACAACTCCCCTGTACAGACTGACATCCCAGCTCACTCGTACAGCTCAGGGCTACAACTCCCCTGTACAGACTGACGTCCCAGCTCACTCGTACAGCTCAGGGCTACAACTCTCCTGTACAGACTGACATCCCAGCTCACTCGTACAGCTCAGGGCTACAACTCCCCTGTACAGACTGACATCCCAGCTCACTCGTACAGCTCAGGGCTACAACTCCCCTGTACAGACTGACATCCCAGCTCACTCGTACAGCTCAGGGCTACAACTCCCCTGTACAGACTGACATCCCAGCTCACTCGTACAGCTCAGGGCTACAACTCTCCTGTACAGACTGACATCCCAGCTCACTCGTACAGCTCAGGGCTACAACTCCCCTGTACAGACTGACATCCCAGCTCACTCGTACAGCTCAGGGCTACAACTCCCCTGTACAGACTGACATCCCAGCTCACTCGTACAGCACAGGACTACAACTCCCCTGTACAGACTGACATCCCAGCTCACTCGTACAGCTCAGGGCTACAACTCCCCTGTACAGACTGACATCCAGCTCACTCGTACAGCTCAGGGCTACAACTCCCCTGTACAGACTGACATCCCAGCTCACTCGTACAGCTCAGGGCTACAACTCCCCTGTACAGACTGGCATCCCAGCTCACATTTACAGCTCAGGGCTACAACTCCCCTGTACAGACTGACATCTCAGCTCACTCGTACAGCTCAGGGCTACAATTCCCCTGTACAGACTGACATCCCAGCTCACTCGTACAGCTCAGGGCTACAACTCCCCTGTACAGACTGACATCCCAGCTCACTCGTACAGCACAGGACTACAACTCCCCTGTACAGACTGACATCCCAGCTCACTCGTACAGCTCAGGGCTACAACTCCCCTGTACAGACTGACATCCAGCTCACTCGTACAGCTCAGGGCTACAACTCCCCTGTACAGACTGACATCCCAGCTCACTCGTACAGCTCAGGGCTACAACTCCCCTGTAAAGACTGGCATCCCAGCTCACTCGTACAGCTCAGGGCTACAACTCCCCTGTACAGACTGACGTCCCAGCTCACTCGTACAGCTCAGGGCTACAACTCCCCTGTACAGACTGACATCCCAGCTCACTCGTACAGCTCAGGGCTACAACTCTCCTGTACAGACTGGCATCCCAGCTCACATTTACAGCTAAGGGCTACAACTCCCCTGTAAAGACTGGCATCCCAGCTCACATTTACAGCTCAGGGCTACAACTTCCCTGCACAGACTGACATCCCAGCTCACTCGTACAGCTCAGGGCTACAACTCCCCTGTACAGACTGACGTCCCAGCTCACTCGTACAGCTCAGGGCTACAACTCTCCTGTACAGACTGACATCCCAGCTCACTCGTACAGCTCAGGGCTACAACTCCCCTGTACAGACTGACATCCCAGCTCACTCATACAGCTCAGGGCTACAACTCCCCTGTACAGACTGACATCCCAGCTCACTCGTACAGCTCAGGGCTACAACTCCCCTGTACAGACTGACGTCCCAGCTCACTTGTACAGCTCAGGGCTACAACTCCCCTGTACAGACTGACGTCCCAGCTCACTCGTACAGCTCAGGGCTACAACTCTCCTGTACAGACTGACATCCCAGCTCACTCGTACAGCTCAGGGCTACAACTCCCCTGTACAGACTGACGTCCCAGCTCACTCGTACAGCTCAGGGCTACAACTCCCCTGTACAGACTGACACCCCAGCTCACTCGTACAGCTCAGGGCTGCAACTCCCCTGTACAGACTGACATCCCAGCTCACTCGTACAGCACAGGACTACAACTCCCCTGTACAGACTGACATCCCAGCTCACTCGTACAGCTCAGGGCTACAACTCCCCTGTACAGACTGACATCCAGCTCACTCGTACAGCTCAGGGCTACAACTCCCCTGTACAGACTGACATCCCAGCTCACTCATACAGCTCAGGGCTACAACTCCCCTGTACAGACTGGCATCCCAGCTCACATTTACAGCTCAGGGCTACAACTCCCCTGTGAAGACTGGCATCCCAGCTCACATTTACAGCTCAGGGCTACAACTCCCCTGTACAGACTGACATCCCAGCTCACTCGTACAGCTCAGGGCTACAACTCCCCTGTACAGACTGACGTCCCAGCTCACTCGTACAGCTCAGGGCTACAACTCCCCTGTACAGACTGACATCCCAGCTCACTCGTACAGCTCAGGGCTACAACTCCCCTGTACAGACTGACATCCCAGCTCACTCATACAGCTCAGGGCTACAACTCCCCTGTACAGACTGGCATCCCAGCTCACATTTACAGCTCAGGGCTACAACTCCCCTGTAAAGACTGGCATCCCAGCTCACATTTACAGCTCAGGGCTACAACTCCCCTGTACAGACTGACATCCCAGCTCACTCGTACAGCTCAGGGCTACAACTCCCCTGTACAGACTGACGTCCCAGCTCACTCGTACAGCTCAGGGCTACAACTCCCCTGTACAGACTGACATCCCAGCTCACTCGTACAGCTCAGGGCTACAACTCTCCTGTACAGACTGACATCCCAGCTCACTCGTACAGCTCAGGGCTACAACTCCCCTGTACAGACTGACATCCAGCTCACTCGTACAGCTCAGGGCTACAACTCCCCTGTACAGACTGACATCCCAGCTCACTCGTACAGCTCAGGGCTACAACTCCCCTGTACAGACTGGCATCCAGCTCACTCGTACAGCTCAGGGCTACAACTCCCCTGTACAGACTGACATCCCAGCTCACTCGTACAGCTCAGGGCTACAACTCCCCTGTACAGACTGACATCCAGCTCACTCGTACAGCACAGGACTACAACTCCCCTGTACAGACTGACATCCCAGCTCACTCGTACAGCTCAGGGCTACAACTCTCCTGTACAGACTGACATCCCAGCTCACATTTACAGCTCAGGGCTACAACTCCCCTGTACAGACTGGCATCCCAGCTCACATTTACAGCTCAGGGCTGCAACTCCCCTGTACAGACTGGCATCCCAGCTCTCATTTACAGCTCAGGGCTACAACTCCCCTGTACAGACTGACATCCCAGCTCACATTTACAGCTCAGGGCTACAACTCCCCTGTACAGACTGGCATCCCAGCTCACATTTACAGCTCAGGGCTACAACTCCCCTGTACAGACTGGCATCCCAGCTCACATTTACAGCTCAGGGCTACAATTCCCCTGCACAGACTGTCATCCCAGCTCACTCATACAGCTCAGGGCTACAACTCCCCTGTACAGACTGACATCCCAGCTCACTCGTACAGCTCAGGGCTACAACTCCCCTGTACAGACTGACGTCCCAGCTCACTCGTACAGCTCAGGGCTACAACTCCCCTGTACAGACTGACGTCCCAGCTCACTCGTACAGCTCAGGGCTACAACTCCCCTGTACAGACTGACATCCCCCCAGCTCACTTGTACAGCTCAGGGCTACAACTCCCCTGTACAGACTGACGTCCCAGCTCAGCTGCTCAACTTGACAGCTCTGCTCTCCCCTATTCAGAACCTGCGCTCTCTGTGCGTGTGTGGAGTCTTTTCAATACGTTGCATAACAAGTCTAAGCCACCTCACACTTTGTTAGAATGAATTCTGTTGCCATTTCCCTGCCCACATTGTTGCCTTTGTGCTCTGTGGGGTGTGTGTGGAGTTTTGCAAGTCTCTTTAGGTCTGCTAAGACACTGCGTTACCTCCTATAATATGAACTGCCATTTTCTTTTACAATCTTGGGTTCTTATTAAATACTTCATGGAAATTACATTCATTGCAATTCCAATTTCCTATCGTTTGCAAATTTCAGCATCACACCTAATGCTCATTGGTCAGTAACATGGTTTACCACGTCACCATTAGGACCTGGGGACAAACTTACCCAAATTACCCTTGACTTGTTCCTGCTCTGAAGGAACAAAAGAAACCTGAGTTATACATGGGCACAAACCACCAAAACAAAATCCAAAACTGGCAGACTGTAACTTTAATCAAATCAAAAAGACAAAAATGGATGTGACAATTACACTTGACCTTTAGCCACAACCTGCCAGTGGAGATGAGCAGTGCAAGAAGCATTTACATTTGAATTTAATGATATTTATTTCCTCATGAAAATTGAGCTAAGAGATTGAAAGAGAACCATCTCCAGGATAACAAAGAGCTAAAGCCAAACGAGAGTCTGGAGAAATCCTGCACAATTCATTCAGAACCAGTCATCCTAAACCCCTCACTTAGGAACCAGTTTCTGCAGGCTTGATGATGACCAAATGGGGATTATATGGATAGGTTTCTTGGAAATGTGTCAAGTATAAATATACATTGCACCTTCCAACATTTAGCTGAGAACATGAAAGAAAAATGGTTCCGTTACTTTTGAAGATGCTCCTATACTTCAGTGAGCTGCAGAAACCCAGGGTTAAGTACATTTCCAATGAATATCAATATGGGTTGTTATCAAACCCTATTACAGAGCAATAAACAGTCACACTGGAGCAGGGAAATGCCTGAAGGAACAGGCTGTCATCAAGACTTCCTCTTTTTGTTCTGGGTTCATCTGAAGGAATTCATCAAAGTAGTGCATCAAGGACAGTTAGTCAAACACTTTAAACACTTACAGCTTTTAAAAACACAGCACTCAATCAGCAAGTCGTTTAGCCTTCCACCATGAAAGAGAGGCTCTGAAAGTGACCAATGTTAACAGCATAACATGGCTTTCTGTGGTCATTGAAGCAAAGGAGCACGTCTTCTGTTCTCATCGGTGTGCCGGATACAAATTGTGGAAGGGGACACAACAGGAGCAGATGCCAGGAGCAGACCATCAGAGTAAGGTACCGCCACAGCTTTAGGTGCACGTCAAAGCTCCCTCTTCCCTGATACAAGAGCTGCACAACACTGCGGGTCTGAGATGAAAGCAGAAGAAAACCACTGGAAATACGCAGCTGGTCTGGCAGTATCAGGGGAGAGAAATGCTTTTGGACTCTCAACAATGGGTTCAACAACTTTAAATTTCAAAAACAAAATGCAGATTGAACTCTCTGTGCTTTCATTTTTATTTTGCTGGTTTTGCTCTTCCTTCATCCTTCCATGTTGCATTCATCTCGAGCATGAGGCAGTGTCATCCCAGTAATATCACTGATCCAGTAATCCAGAACTCCAAACTAATGCTCTTGGACATGAGTTCAAATCCCATTATAGCAGATGGTAAAATCTGAATTGTGAGGGTTGGAGGCGGTGGGGGGCAGTGACGGGGGGAAGTGGTAGAAAAAGGCCTGGACCTAAAAGCTAGCCAAATTGGGAACGCTGTCTTAAAAACCCATCTGATTCAGTAATTGCTGATAGTAAGCTGGGAGAGAAATAAATGCTGAATGGGTGCTAAAGGGAACTGTGAATATTTGAAAATGAGTTGGATGTTCTGCAAGGGATCAATACAAAGCAGGACTGAGGGTGAGGGGCTGGGTAATGTATATGAAGCATACATGAAATTTTTAAACTCAATGTTGAGTCCTGAAGGCTGTAAGGTACTTTGGCAGGAGATGATTTGTTGTTCCTCCAGCTTGTGTTGAGCTTCGCTGCAGCAAAGCAGCAGAACTGAGATAGAAATGTTGCTGTAGAAAAAAAGTGGTGTGTTGAAGTTGCAGGCAACTGGACACTTTTTTCTGAAGAGGGGTCTAGGCCCGAAACGTCAGCTTTCCTGCTCCTATGATGCTGCTGGGCCTGCTGTGTTCATCCAGCTCTACACCTTGTTGTCTCGGATTCTCCAGCATCTGCAGGCCCTACTATCTCTGGACACTCAAGTCCATTTTTATGGCCAGAGATGCTTTGTAAAGTGGTCACTCGCTTTACATCTGCTTTGAAGGAGGATTACTGGACCCACACTGTTAACCCTGCTTTCTCTCCACAGATACTGCCAGACCTGCTGAGTTTCTCCAGCAAATTCTGATTCTAGTTCTGTCTATGTTTGCCTCCTCAGTGTAGAGGGGAACACAGAGCTCAGTACTTTTTATACTTCCTGGTTTGCTGTCTGTGGGAGTACATCCATGAGATTGGTTCTCGTGCCCTACTTGATGACATCAGTATCGCAGAAAGCGAGAAGATCCATTTGATTTGAACCGGTGACAATAAAGGAGAAATCCACACCACAGACCTCAAAAGTCTCGGCCTTTAGTGTGGAGGACAATTGGGAAGGATTTTGTGGTTGTATCCCCACGGTTCCAGGACGTTCCACTCTCCTCCCTGACCATTACCCATGAAGTTGTGCGTTAAACTGTTGTGTGTGTTGTTACATACTGCAACACTGCCCTCGAGTGGCAGAATACCAGCACTGCACCACACTAAGTGACAATGTGCATGTCACTGTGGTTGTCTTCCCATGCTAGAGACTTGCTCTCTTATTTGAGAGAGAGAGAGAGAGATGACTGGTGGTGATTTAATTTAAGGGCCACCGTATCTCAGGTGAGGGGAGAGTTTGAGAGGGAGATAAACTCAGCCGGTGCAGGAATTGAACACATCCTGCCACCGTCACACCAGCCAACTGAGCTACACTGGCCACCCAGCAAAGTGAACAGCCTCCATCAAACAGCACTTCCCACTGGTTCAGCCCTGAACTGACGATTAATAAATAGGAGCTGATTGCGAACATTGGTAGAGGTAAATTAACAGCCAGCTCTGTAACATGTAACTGATTCAGTTCATCATTTGCAAGAACTGGAATTCACTCAAGATGCTTATTTTTGACAATTCATTCTGGTGTAAAAGATGGATCTTTGGTAAAAACCCTCACTATTTATTATGATGGGACACTGCCCCAGTCCAGTCCTGGTGAATTAACTCTCATGAAAATCCATGTACCATTCAGTTCGACTCAGAAAGACACTTACTGGAGTATAGCACATGCCTGCTCCTGGGCATGTGTGTCTGGCGTGATTGGCGCTTCTACTGCTGGCAGTGCCTGGACAGGCTGCCTCACAGTGCAATTCCTTTCCCATTCTTCCAATTTCCCCCGAGCCTCTGTGAAAAGAGAACCAAAAGCAGTTGCTGTCAGCTGGTAGTGGTGGACATCCATTGTTGCCTCCCCTCAATTCCAAGCCCAAGCCGCTCCAGGGCAGTGGGCTCCCGTGAGGAGGACCTGTAGGGCACTCTATGGTCTGGCAGTGTGGGCTCCACTTCACAGAAATGCTCTGCAAGTGCTGATGTGTCAACCCTCTCCCAGCTTCTCAGAGGAATGCTGGACCAGTTCTTGGCTGTGACAAAGACGGTATCATATAGAAAGGTAAACAGATCAACAGTTAACATTTGATTGACTGATCACCTGATCGTCAGAGAGCAATTTTTCCAAAGTATAGTCTCCTGTTTGGCCCTGTGTTTCGGAGCACTCTCTCTTGTGGGAAATGACATGGCTATGGGACTATGGGAGGCAGGGCTGGGAGATGAGGAGTCTGGTCAGGAGACACCAGAGCTTTCCTGTCCATCTTTTTCATACGGCAACTGTCTGCAGCTGAGCCAGACACTTCGCGTCGTACATGATCCCACAGTGAGTCGTACATGATCCCACAGTGAGTCGTACATGATCCCACAGCGAGTTGTACATGATCCCACAGCAAGTTGTACATGATCCCACTGTGAGTCGTACATGATCCCACTGTGAGTTGTACATGATCCCACAGCGAGTTGTACATGATCCCACAGCAGGTCGTACATGATCCCATTGCGAGGTGCCCACATCAGCCACATTTCTGAGCGAATCACTGAGACCACATATTTCTGCATGTCCCAAGCACAGCCTGTCTCCAGGTTGGCTCAGCTCATCTGCTGCTGAAACTGTCATCCAAGCCTGAGTTATTCTGGGTTGATCTGTTCCAAAGCACTCCTGGTTGGTCTCCCAAGGTCACCTATACCTTTGTTACCAAACTCCTAACTTGCAAGTCTCATGTCCCTATCGCCCTTTGCTCATGGGCATACTCTGGCTCCTGATTAGTTAACACCTCCATTTTCAAATTCTCAATCTATGTTTTCAGTTCCCTCAATGGCCTTGCATCACCCTATCTCTGTAATCCCCTCAAACTGTATCACCCTCTGAGATGTCTGTACTCCTCCAAGTTTGGTCCAAATAACTCCAATTTTAATTACTGTGCCACTGGGGGCGCAGTAAGCCTTCCTGCTCCTCTGATGCTGCTTGGCCTGCTGTGTTCATCCAGCTCTACACCTTGTTATCTCCTTTTCAATCCCATCTGCCAAGGCCCTAAACTCTTCCTATCTCTCTCCTCCTTTATTATGCTCCTTAAAACCTACCTCTTTGGCTAAGCTTTTGGTCATGATCTTAACATCTCCAAATGTGGCTTGGCATTAAATTTAGTTTGATTTCACTCCTGGTGAAATGCTTTTGGGACATTTAAGAGTGTTGAATATGTTGTATAGTGTAAATACAACTTGTTGTTATTTATGTAAAGAAAATGCAGCAAGAGTTTAAAGATCTGGATTTAAACTGGATAGTTTCATTTCAGATATGAGCCTATTCACATGTTTCCTATCACTGGGTGTGCAAGCTGCGCCTTCAAAACCCACAGTGATACTTGAGGACCTGTCCATTCATTGTTCCCTTCTGTTTCTGTCCTGCCAAAAACTCCCCAGACCATACAATAACTTGTATTTATTTCTAATAACAATATCATGGAGTTGCTTTGGCATTGTGTACCTTAATTTTATTGAGACTTCAAACCAATGTTTTTTAACTTAGATTCTGGCAAGTTAAATATTCAGTATCTATTTCAGTCAGTACTGAGGGAAGTGCTGCCTTGGATGAGGACCTGCATTTTCAAGCAGAGGCTTGGGGACCGCTTTGCAGAACACCTACGCTCCGTTTGCAATAAACAACTGCACCTCCCAGTTACAAACCATTTCAACTCCCCCTCCCATTCCTGAGACGACATGTCCATCCTGGCCCTCCTGCAGTGCCACAATGACGCCACCCGAAGGTTGCAGGAACAGCAACTCATATTCCGCTTGGGAACCCTGCAGCCCAATGATATCAATGTGGACTTCACCAGCTTCAAAATCTCCCCTACCCCTACCGCATCCCAAAACCAGCCTAGCTTGTCCCCGCCTCCCTAACCTGTCCTTCCTCCCACCTGTCCCTTCCTCCCACCTCAAGCCCCACGACCATCTCCTACATACTAGCCTCATCCCGCGCCCCTTGCACTGTCCGTCCTCCCCGGATTGACCTATCCCCTCCCTAACTCCCTACCTACACTCACCTCTACTCGCTCCATTCCCGCCTCTTTGACCAGTCTGTCTCCTCTCCACCTATCTTCTCCTCTATCCATCTTCTATCCGCCTACCCTCTCTCCCTATTTATTTCAGATCCCCCTTCCCCTCCCCCATTTCTGAAGAAGGGTCTAGGCCCGAAACGTCAGCTTTCCTGCTCCTCTGGTGCTGCTTGACCTGCTGTGTTCATCCAGCTCTACACCTTGGTATCACCTGTTCAATCCCTCTGGCCCTGATTCATGATCCACTCATTTACATCGAGTTACAATTGGGGGCCCCCTACATTCGAGAACACTGCAAAACCATCTTGTGTTTGTACTAGATTTAAAGTTTTGTGGATCCAAACAATTAAATCCATCTGTTTTGCTTTTTAAAAGAAATTTTCTACTCACTGTACTTTTGTGCTTCCAAAAAATAAACCACTTTACATAAAGTTACTATAGAAACTAGAAGTATTGCAGAAAAGATTTATTAGGATGCCTCCTTGTCTGGAAGGCTGGAATTATAACCAGAGGTTAAACAGACTGGGACTTCCTTCACTGGAGCTTAGGAGAGTGATGGATGGCCTTATATAGCGGTCTATAACATCATTGGATAGCCATCAGCTTTTCTGCATGATAGGGGAGTCTAAAACTAGAGGGCATAGATTTAAGGTGAGGGGGAGAGATACAAAAGGGTCTGAAGGGGCAGTTTTTACACACAGAGGCTGGTGAGTGAGGCTGCCAGAGGTAATGGTGGAGGCGAGTACGATTTTGTCATTTTAGAATCATTTGAATAGGTACATGGATGTGACAGGAATAGGGGGGTAGGCAAAACGCAGGTAAATGTGACCTGTTTACATGGTGAAAACTGGGCAGCATAGACAAGTTGGGCCGAAGGGCCCGTTTTCATGCTGTAGACTCTTATGGGTCTACAAATTCCTATCCATCACCTATCTGCCGAAGCTGCTAACTTGCCAGGTAACATGCAGCCTACTTTATGCTGCATTTTTAGGCCATCTGGAAGATTTTGACATTTCATCTTGTAAACCCAAATCCAAATGATCTTTGGAGCCCAAGAATTTCTAGCCTTTCGTTCTAAAATAATGCTCATTCATTGTACTCCTGTGTTTCTATCCTGCAAAATCTTCCCAGACCATATTGCAATTTGTATTAATAACAACATCACCATAATTCCTTTGATGTATTGCATGTCAATTTTATCAAGCCTTCAGCATAATGTCTTTTAAGCCTGAGTACAATGTCCAATTACCCCTGAGTTTTCCTGATAGGATCCCTTTTTCCTCCTCTCCTGCTTGGAGCTGTTTAGTAACAGTGAGCAGTCTCTCTTCCAAAGCCACAATTGTCCAGGAATGTTGCCGGATTTGCTCCTTGAACTCTGCCAGCTCATCCAGGTGACTGTGCCTCTCCTCTTCAATTTGACCCCTGAAGCCCTCGATCTCGGCTTTCTGACATCTCTGCTGAGCTTCCAGCTCCTCTCGCAAATCAACCTGCGGCAAGAGAGAGAGGGGTCACAGCAAAGGGACGGAGAGGTGGAAAAGTAAGTGGGGGAAGAAAACAGAGAAGGAGGGTTCACACAACACACTGCAAGACAAGAGTCAGAGCGTTTGAGGTCTAGGCAATGAATCTTCAGAACTGCGATCGAATGAGTGGGGCTAGGCCTCAGTTCATTAACCAACAATTGTGGAAGCAGATTTCCTTTCACTCTATCAATTTCCCAGAGTTTGAAACCTACAGAATGGGTTCAGGGTAGATCCATGAATCGTCCAGCAAAGCATTGGGAATGCTAGAATGCGGTGTTCAATACTTTGATTAGGTGAGTCTGATTACTATTGCCGCTCACTGTACTTGATCGATTAAGCTGGGGTTTGGACTGAGAAGCAGGAAAAGCTGTACAACAAGCTGATGCATGGACTAGATGTTTTAAAGCATTTTAAATCAAACCTGTCCTATAGTAATTGTCTCTGCACAAAACTGTAAGATATTCAACATAACCCATTAGCAGTTAAATGGAGGGAAACATGCATTGCATAAATAAATACTGATGAGGAAAACCATTCGGCTCCAGGTGAAATTGAGCTGTTTGTTAAATCATTCCAGGATTTCATCCTTAGTTATCCCACTCAGAGGATCAATGACATGTGGATTGCTTTGTTTTAGATGCAAGGTTCCCTTATAAATCCTAAATTTCTCTTCTGGTCATTTTTTCATAGAATCCCAACAGTGTGGAAACAGGCCATTTGGCCCAACAAGTCCACGCCGACTCTCACAGCATCCATCCAGACCCATCCTCCTATAAGCCACCTCATCTACACATCTACACCTCCCTGAACACTACGGGCAATTTAGCATGGCCAATCCACCCACCTAGCCTGCACATCTTTGGGCTGTGGGAGGAAACTGGAGCACCCGGAGGAAACCCACGCAGACACGGGGAGAATGTGCAAACTCCTCACTAATAGTTACGCGAGGGTAGAATTGAGCCCAGGTCCCTGGTGCTGTGAGGAAGCAGTGCCAACCACTGAGCCACCGCGCCACATTGGACCCCATGACCCCCATCTCCATCGTACTGTTACACTTTAGCTTCAAGAGACTTTGCTGTTTACTATTTCACTTAGTTTCAGCTGAAAGCACCCAAGCATATTAGACAATACCATACCTCAATCTTCCTCACTCCTTCCAGTTCTTGTGTTGTGTTGCTCAGCTGCAGTTTCAGACCCTCTGTCTCCTGATCTTTCACTTCCATATTCTGTAAACACAAACACACAGGAGATGTGATAACACCCACAGCAATCAGATACTCTGAGTCATAGAGTCAGACCGCACCAAAACAGACCCTTCAGTCCAACCAGTCCTTGCTGACCACTATCCCAAAATAAACTAGTCCCAGCTGCCTGCTCCTGGCTCATATCCCTCCCAACCCTTCCTATTCCTGTACTTATCCGATGTTTTCCAATGCTGTAACTGTGCCCACATCCACCTCTTCCTCAGGAAGTTCACTTCACACGCGAACCACTCTCTGTGTAGAAAATTTGCCTCATGTCTCCTTTAAATCTATGTCCTCCTACCTTTAAAAAAATGTCCCCAGTCTTGTAATTCCCCATTCTAGGGAAGAGACGCCTGCCATTAACCCTATCTATACCCTCACAGTTTTATAAACCTCCTACGTTCCAGTGGAAAAAAGTCCCAGCCTTTCTTCATAACTCAAACCTTCCATACCCGGTGACATCCTGGTAAACCTCTTCTGAAAGTAACATCCTTCCCATAACTGGGTGACCAGAACTGGACACAGAATTCCAGAAGATGCCTCGCAGCTCAAGAGTGCTGGGTTTAGGAGACTGAGACCCCACCCCCAAAGGGGCTCCAAGAGTCATGCCTCAGTCCCAGTCTCATGCACTACTGCTACGTTCCTCGGCACAGCATCTCCACAGCTTGCATTGCTGCCGCTGCAAGACTGCAGCCGTCAGCTCCCGTGCATCGGTTCCAGCCAGGCTCCAGCAACACCCTGCCTCTCACCTCTTTCAATTCTTCAAGGCGCAGCTCCACTTCCTCTCGCCTCCTCTTCTCCTCCTCCATTGCTTCTGTCCCCCTCTCTCTCTCCTGAGCCAGGGCCTTAGCCAGTTGCTGTGGGAAACACAGTATAGCTCATTAAAGCCTCACCCCATGGACATGGGACTGTCTGTTCACCACCTCCCACATCCGTCTGAAGGCACCCTCTGACCTGAACTCTGCCCCCAGACGTACCCCGGGCTCTCAGTCTGCAACAGAATTGTTCCAACAGTGAATAGAGATGGGACAGTAGCTCAGTGGTTAGCAACACTGCCTCACAACGCCAGGGACCTGGATTCAATTTCACTCTTGGGGGACTGTCCGTGTGGAGTTTGCACGTTCTCCCTGTGTCTGTGTGGGTTTCCTCCGGGTGCTCCAGTTTCCTCCCACAGTCCAAAGATGTGCAGGTTAGTTGGATTGGCCACGCTAAATTACCCATTGTGCTTTGGGATTCGTAGGTTAGCCACGGGAAATGCAGGGTGACAGGGATACAGTAGGTGGTGAATTGGATGCTCTTCAGAGAGTCAGTGTGGATGTATTGGGCCAAACGGCCTGTTTCTACGCTGTAGTGATTCTATGAAGGAGGCCATTTGGCCCATCATGTCAGCACTATCTCTGCGAACACTCGGACTTCTTGCAAATTTCCTGCCTTTTTCCTGAAACACTGCCTCCATTTAAGTCACGACCCCCAGAGCCCTCTTGAATGTCCCAATTAAACTATACTCCCAGGGATTGCATTCCATCCTTGATCTATGCTCTGTGTGAACCAGTTGTTTTTTTTCTCACTTACCATTAGCTTGTTTTAAACTGTGCCCTCTATTTAGCAATAAGTATGAACAATGTTTCCCTATCCATTCCCTCGAGGTGTCCCTTGATTTCAAACCCTTCCACCAAGTCTCCTCTTAACATTCTCCTCTCTGAAGGAAACAGTACCAACTTCTCTGAGCTTTCCACTTGACTGAAATGGATTGTCCACATTTGTAAACCTTTTCTGCTCACTCTCTTTGATACATTCACATGTTTTGGCTCTGACAGGAGTTAGGTGAAGCGGTCTCTTACTTCCTGTCTCCCTCTTGCTCTAATCACAGGAGATACATTACACTATCTTCCAAACTGATGGGACTCTGCGTCTACCAAAGCAATTTTGGGAAATTAAACTCAACACCTCCACTGAGAATGAATTCGATACAGCTCTAAACTACAGAGTAGCTCAGGCACTGCTCACCAGCCTCTCTCCTGCTCCCATCATATCAAACATTCACATGCTCTTGACACTGATGCAAATGTAACACAGTGTGGAGCTGGATGAGCACAGCAGGCCAGGCAGCATCGGAAGAGCAGGAAAGCTGATGTTTCCGGTCGGGACTGTCCTAATGGAATAAAGGCTATTTGACTGGGCGAGGCAATCAGAGGTATGACGACATGAAATTAATACCTACAGCAGAGTTCACAAGTCAGGCTTATAACTTATTTTCTAATCCAGAGGGAACAGGGTTCGGGAATATTTTCTGAAGAAGGGTCCCGACCCAAAACATCAGCTTTCCTGTTCCTCTGCTGCTGCCTGGTCTGCTGTGTTCGCCCAACCCCACACTGTGTTATCTCTGACTCCAGCATCTGCAGGTCTTGCTCTCTCTGTTGCAACTGTGCCTCCTTCTGAGTGATCGATGGTACGTGCATGTATTCCATTCAGGTTTAATTTCTCCTGCATTCTTGCTCAATCTGTAAAATCCCTGCCACAAAAACCTCACCTGATCACCGATGTGACTCCTGCCTGAAGCAGGCTATGTTTAAATGTGAACGCTGGTGAGGATTGGCTAAGATCAGGCTCAGGTTTAGCAGCAAATTACAACAGATTTTATCTGCATGTTGTTTGACAGCCACGCAGGTATTGTCAGAGGGCATCGCAGCAGCAAACACTGTCCTCGGGGAAAGGACACACAGAGGTGGTACGTTAAGAGTGTTAGTACAGCACTTTATGAATTCAAATCCTACCCTTGGAACCACACGGCACGGTGGCTCAGTGATTAGCACTGCTGCCTCATGGAGCCAGGGACTCAGGTTCGACTCCACCCTCAGACGACAGTCTGTGTGGAGTTTGCACGTTCTCCCTGTATCTGTGTGGGTTTCCTCTGGGTGCTCCAGTTTCCTCCCATTGTGCAAAGAGGTGCGGAGAAGGTGGATTGGCCATGCTAAATTGCCCGTGGTGTTCAGGGATGTGTGCGTTAGATATGGGGAAATCTTGGGGTAAGGCAGTGAGCCAGGGTGAGATGCTGTTCAGAGCGGCCGTGTGAACTTGTTGGGCCGAATGGCCTGTTTCCACACTGTAGGGATTCTATGAAGCAATCATCACAAATGACCAACAGGTAATTCCAGACCACTTTATGGCTCATTCTGACTGGCCAGATACAGCCCAGCGACATGCTTCCTGATGCTAAGCGCAGGAGACACAGTCATGGGAAGGATACCAATGTTAAAAGACGAGCAGAATAAAATCATGGAAACATGTAGGCCCATTCTAGCACCAAGGGAAAGACTGTTTACCTGGTCATGTTTTATCTGAATCTCTGCCTGCGAATTCTTTACCTCTTCGGCCAGCTGTTGCTCCCACTCTGCCCTCAGCTCGTTTAGCAGCTGCTGGCTCTCACTCTCCTGGGAGCTCTGCACCTGATCCACCTGTTGCTGGGGTGACATATTCAGGCAGTTAGGTTGCATTGGGTCATAAGCCAGGTTGCAATATCCCAGGACTGAGCTGGAAGGCCCAGGAGGTAATGACTAATCTCCAGGACACACCTGCAGGCAGCAAAATCCTAGGGGCATGAAAAACAATCACCCACTCCTTCCAAAACTTTCGACTGTTGCTTCTAAAAATAATTGGAGCTGGAGTGAAGGCTACTTGAGTGGTTGTGGCAATCAGAAGTATGAAGACATGAAATTAAAACCTACAGCAGAGTTTGCAAGTCAGTCTTATAATTTATTTTTCTAATCCTGAGGGAACAGAGTTCCGGAATATTGCTGTCCCAGGCACCTTAGTGATTTTGGAAAGCATCTGTTGATATATGGTATTAAATAGCAGCCCCAGTCTCAATGTCTCAGCGAGTAATTACACTGCCAGTCCTGAACAGAGACAGAAAATATCAGGGAGGACTCAGATCCTGTCCAAAATCTAAGAGGAGAAGCTGTTTGTCAGCAGGGGCAACAAGGCAGATTGGTAACTGGTCTGAGAAAGATAGTATGATTGCACACAAACATAAATATTTCAGCTCCTGTGCTGAAATATGTCTGGGGACTAGGTCAGGATAGACATTGTATCTGCTCTGGCTCCCTGCGGCTGTGTGAGTCCATGTATTGGTTCCTGGTTGTGAACAGGGATGCATTATCAATTGCTGACTAAGGGCTTTGCTGGTCTATTCTACAATGCTCGCATTGTACCTGCAATGACTTTATCTGCTCCTCTGCTCCATAAAGCTTCTCCTGCAGCAGCTGAAAGTATCCAACAATTCCTGCAAAGAAACAAAATGGAACAGGGTGACGTTGCTCCCATTCTAAATAATGATTCATCCTTAACCTTCAGCCCTCTGAACTATCAAGTCCCAGGTTATTCACAGCAAGTCTGCAGTTCCCTCACAACTGTCCTGTCAATACACCTCAAGCCTAGCCTCGGAGAGGGGGTGTTTCACAACATCTCATCTCCAACAAGAGAGAACCTGATCCTTATACCCCCCCACCCCCCACTCCACCCCCACCGCCCAGGATGATCACTGGCATTACCATCACCCAAATCTCCCGCCATCAACATTCTGTGGATTATCATTGACCAGGAACAGGACTAGCTACATAAATGCTTTGGCTGCAAGAGCAGGTCAATGGCTGGCAATTCTGTGGCGAGTAACTCACCTCCTGACTCCCCAGAGTTTCTCCACTGTTCACTACACACAAGTCTGGAGTGTGATGGAATACTCCCCACTTGCCTGGATGAGTGCAGCTCCGACAGCACTCAAGAAATTCAACGCCTCCCACAACAAAGCAGCCCATTTGATCGATGCCTCAAACGGCTACTCCAATATTCACTTCCTCAGCCACCAACGCACAACGGCAACATTATCTACCACATACAAGATGCATTGAAGCAACTCATTAAGCAACTCTTCCAAACCCACGACGATGACAGCAGATGCAAGGGAACACCCCCAGCAGTAAGATCCCACCCCCCTCCAAGTCACACAGATCCTGATATTATTATCAGAAAGTCAAATTCCTGGAACTGCCTCCCTAACTGTGGGTGTCTTTACACCATATGGATTGTGATGGCTCAAGAGACTCTCAACTATCTGGACAAGGCCGATTAGGGATGGGCAATAAATCACAGCAATGACCACAGCCCAAGAATAAATTGTTAAAAAAAAACTTGACTCCAAACAGAGTTTTGAGGAGTGGCTTATGTTGCAGTTGTAATGGGAAAGGTTGGGGGCAGGCTGTGACAAAGTGGTAAACCCTATTAGGGGTTACTATACTTCATCCACTTATAGGTTTAAACAATTTTTTAAAATCTAATAAATCAGTTTATGGTCTTTCCACAAAGTCTCAAGGATTCTCAGAGTAGAAAGGATCTCTTCCAGGTTTTTCACCCATTCAGAGGGTGAACCAAACCTTTCCCCAGACTGGGACTCTGTTTTAACCGAACTCCCAAGGGTTGACCTAACAATGAAAGATTCCCTGTGACACCAGCCCACCTCACTCTTAATGAACAATGTTGTCACCTCCTTCACAGCTGGATCTATCTATCCCAGCGTCCAATAGGCTCTGCTCTGACTGCTGTTGCCACGACAACATGAGGCTTAAAATGCCAGTGACCGCTTTCTGTACCCAAAGAAGGCTCTGATCAATGGAGAGTTCTTGTAGCATCTCGAGCTCTTCCTTCACCCGGTTCCCAAAGTCAGTGCGCAGGCGGGCCTGGTGATAAATACAATTTACAGTCTGTGTTAGGAAAACCCAGTACCAACACAACCCACAGCAGGTGCAAGTAGCTCAGGTGAAAATGTGAAGGAAAAGTCTCCAAGAGACAGCCCAACAATGGGACACAGAGCTGTGACATTGTTAATAGGACCATCTAAAGCCCCATGCAGCTCAGAAAATACTGTGATGGCAGCAGTTGTTATTCACGCACAAGCTGTGGGTTGACATAACCCCTGAACCTACCTGTGGAGGAGATGAGTCTGTACCTTGTAACAAACTTGTAAAGTGTTATATCTTGACATTGTGTAAGTGTTTCCAATGTCTGACTGTAAACCAGCAGCCTGCTTTATATACCTCTCCTGAATTCAATTACCATCAACTTCAATGGAAACAAAGGGCAGTGTTTCAGATCAATCCAATATCCATTCCAATGGATGACATTCCTAGGGGTGATACTGGAATGTTGGGCTGTCTTTGGATAGATGCCCTGGGATCGGGAACCCTCAGGAGCAGGTCAGCTGATTGATGGGAGTGGGCTCTGTCAATCATTTGCCAATCTGTGACCACCTTCCACACTTAGTTGGGCTGTTCATGATTTTCAGCCTGCACTGTCAGACGAAGGGCAGAAGCTCACAGGGAAGTGTAACCCACCCATTTGTAATGGATGTTGGAATCACAAAGTCATGGGTTCAAACCCCACGCTAGGATAAGAGTAAAAAAATCAAGCCTAACACTTCCTTTGCAGTATTGAGGGGGCGCTGCACAGTCTTTTCAATGAAATGTTAAACAAGGACCCCACCTGACTGTTCAAGTGGATGTAAACATTATTTTGAAGAGGAGTTGGGGATGTATCCCTAGTGTCCTGGTCAATTTTTCTCCCTCAATCAATAACACACACGATAAAGGATTATCCGGTCATCTGCGTATGTAGGGGTTTAACTTTGTGCAAGCTCGCTGTTTGTTATATTAATTTGATTATATGAATAGATAAGTACTTCAGTTGGTTGTAAAGCACCATGAGACATCCAGTGAATTCAAGGCTTTCCCGATTGTTGCTGGTTGTTATGGATCAGCTTCGAGATATCTGGCTCTTGGCCAAACCTGGCAATGGGTAGCCTGGGAAGGTGACCTGAAAAGCTTATGTTAGGTCAGGGCAATAATAAAGGGATATGGAACCCTAGTGGGCAGATGAATTTGACGTATAGACCTGCCATGATCTGGCGGAATGGTGGGACCGCGTTCTAGGATCTTGTCTATCCTTCTCCTATGGAGAGACATTGGATTTTGATGTGAAGGCCATGATTTTTAATTCTGACACTGAACACCCTCACAATCAAATGAACAAACTCAAGGGGATGACCTCAGAGGGGCATTCAGAATTGATGAGGTGAGTCCCAAACAGGACTGATCATCTTTAAACATTGCAAGGCTCCTCCAGAGGACCAGTGATGGAGGCTGTGTAATCTGAACAAAGGTTCAAAGGCATGGCTCAGTCAGGTCAGGAACTCTAGATCTGAACCCTACTCAAGCAGTCACTTTGTGCATTGCAGCTAACCTCCATCTCATCCAGTGCTTTCCTCAGCCCGTCTGTGTTGGTAAGCCGTCTCTCTTCCTCCGAGACTTTCCAATCTAGTTCACCTTGTAGCTTCTCCTTGAACTCCTCCCGCTCATTGATAATCTGCTTCATCTGCTCAATCACCTGAAAATAAGAAACCCAGAGAAGGAGCTTCACAGAGAGTTGACCCGCAATCCCCACCAGTGAGCTACAATACACGGTGGAGAAAGACATAGGCTTCGTGCACTGAACTAATCCAAGTGTGTTTCTGCCTCCCTGGCTCGATGTGTCTGTTCCGCTGATTGTGCTCCAGAGCTACACAGGCCTGAAAGTCCCAGGCTTTGTGGTCACCTGAACTCAGGTCCTCTAACACATTCAACACACTTACTCATGTTCACTATTCAATAAAACACAATGCTAGAGTGTGCGCGCATGGGATAGCATGTGCGCGTGGAATAGCATGTGCGTGTGGGATAGTGTGTGTGTGGGAAAGCATGTGCACGTGGGATAGCGTGTGCACGTGGGAAAGCATGTGCACGTGGGATAGCGTGTGCACGTGGGAAAGCATGTGCGCGTGGCGGGGTGTGGACGAGAAAGGAGCAAAGAGGTCGGGGAATAAAGAGACGTCAGCAATACGTATAATGATAGTGTCGATGAGATAGGAGAGATCTGGAGGGAGACAGAAACTTCAGCAGAGTCAGGGAGAATGTGTGTATCTGTGGTGCTGTGTAAATAACCAGTTTTGAGGCAAGATTTAAGGAGGGGAATTTGGGAAATTCAAGCTAGTTAGACCCCATACACACAATGAAAAATGCTGGCAGAGCTGGTGGCAGTGAAAAAAAAATACAACAGGCATCAAATGCAACCACTGACGTGAACCTTGTGGACAAGTGGAGAAGAAAAGGAAATGTTTCCAGGCTCAGGATGTCATGGATGCAACCAAAGGTCAACAAACGGACCCAGAGACCAGGCAGCGGTGCATGAGCCCTGACGCAGGACAGGCACTGACCACAACAGAACATTTGCAGAGACCAGGCAGCGGTGCATGAGCCCTGACCCAGGACAGGCACTGACCACAACAGAACATTTGCAGAGACCAGGACAGGCCTGAAGGTTATGTTAACACTCCCAGAGCCGTTCCAGTGATCGATGGGTCACCACCAGGCTTGAGAATGGAAGGCTCAGAGCTAAGAATTGACAAAGATATAGAACAGCTTCAGCCTTAGATTTTAAAAAGAGCAGGGCTAAAGGAGTAGGTTACTGTACAGGACTATATATTACCACATGTGGTGGGGGAGCAATGACAAACAGGGCAAGGCATTGGTGAAAAACTGCACCATATGAACAATCATTGAAAACATTTAATGATTATATTTATGAGTGAGGAGGAATTTAATCATTGAATGTGCAAAATGTAATCAGGGAAAAGAAGCCTGGGGAAGGCGTGGATTTGTTTGTAAATTAAATTCGCCATAGAGCAGACAATTACTCACACGAGAGGCTGGAAGCAGAATTACTTCATAACCTGAATTGTGCTCGGAGTTTCAGGAGCGATGTTTCAGGAGCGATCGGGACGCACCAGTGACAAAGCGGAGAGTTTTTGACACAAGGTGAAGCTGTACAGCTCATGTGGTAAATGAACCCCAGAGCCTCGGTGGGGTGTTCTTTTGAGGGGAGAACGAAGCATCACGGAAAAAGAAATTTTTCTTTATTCATTCACAGGATGTTGACATCACTGGCTAGGCTGCATTTATTGCCCATCCCTAATTACTCAGAGGGCAGTTGTGAGTCAACCACATTGCTGTGGGTCTGGAGTCACATGTAGGCCAGACCAGGTAAGGATGGCAGTTTCCTTCCCTGGGATAGCGTGTGCACATGGGATAGTGTGCCCAGAGGGCTTTTTCAACAACTGACAATGGACTCACGGTCATCGTTAGATTTTTAATTCTAGAATTTCATTGAATTCAAATGTCAGCATCTGCTGTGGCGGGATTTGAACCCGGGTCCCCAGGATGTTATCTGGGTCTCTGGATTAACAGTCCAGTGACAATACCACCAGACCATCACCTCCCCCAGCTCATGGGAAGAAAGTACACAAGAAGCATGGCCTATCCGAACAGAGAAGATGGTTCCCACTATAACCAGAAGTGTCCGAACACAGAGGGAATGAGCCACAACAAACAGACAATTGCCCAGCAGGATGGGTACAAGGTCAGAATGGTGGCATAGTGGCACAGAGACAAGTCAGCAGTAATCCAACACAGACTACGATGAAAAAAAACAGAGAAAATCACTGAGACTATAGCAGCTACAAGAAGTGGAAACTAACTGCAAAACCAGGTTTTAAAAAAAGGCAATTCTGGGAGAAAAGAATTCTGGAGTGTTAAACTGGAAATAAACAGACACAGCAAAGCTTTTGCACTCACCAACTGGGGCGAATGTCTCAGTTTCACCACAACCTAAATGGCTTAATTTAAGATTAAATTGCAGCCATCCTCAATGAAACTACAGAGGCCAGAAAGAGCATCATTGTGAGCATAAGGCCAACTCACAGCAAAGCTCAGTACAAGCAATGAGAAATTACAGAATCTCTTTTTGTTGCTTGTGATGAAAAACTCAAAATCAATGAATGAAGGTCAACAAAATTTCATCTGCATATCTGGGAAGTGAATTACAAAGGGGATTCTCAAGATATTCGATACAGGTTTGGTGCAATTAAAGACAGATTCCAGATTACCCTCAGACGCAACACAAAGCCATTCTGCGTCTCCACACAAATTGGAGTGCTACACTTACTCTTAGAGCAAGTTAAAGATCTAGATTCTATGCTGAGACAAGGGGTAATTTCACTGATTACAGGCCAGGTAAAGGGATGGTCAGGAATGGGGACAGGACCAAAATCTAATGATCGAGAAAGAATTTGCCTAGATCTAACTCAATCGAAGAAAGCAATGGCACATTCAACAGGCTCAATGTCTGTATTCACAAAACCAGTCAAGAATACCCCATTTACTAAAGCAGATGCTAACACAGGATAATGGGAACTGCAGATGCTGGAGAATCCAAGATAACAAAGTGTGGAGCTGGATGAACACAGCAGGCCAAGCAGCATCTCAGGAGCACAAAAGCTGACGTTTTGGGCCTAGGCCCTTCATCAGAGAGCTCTCATTGTTACTTCAACAGGTTACTCTTTGCAATAGTATACACAACCTACCCCAGTTCCAAAGAACTACGTTAAAATGCGCTGATGGTGGCATATGTCCCATGGAGCCACAATGGAAGGACATGTCCAAAGCATTAGAACATGCATGAAAGTGCTTTGGAATGCAGCTCTAAAGTTCAGTGAGAAGATGTGTTTGCTCAACTGCGAATGACATTCCACGAGCACTTGTTTAAAGTTACTGGTCTCACAGTTCAGCCTCACCCCTGCCCTAACAAAGCCACAATTGCCAACCATCAGAAATTCCTTGGGTGATAAACCAGGGAGAGGAATGGTTTTGTCAAACCTAGCAAAAGTCAGTGTGTTTGGGACAGAAATGCAGGCTTGTATGAATGTGCCTCCTGGTTTTATGTAGACACATGACCGCTACCATGTGGCATGAACCAGGGACTGCCATCATTCAATCAGGTTCATTAAAGGTACAGGAAAGTAAAGACTGTTGACTTTAGAGTGCATAACATGACATCAGGAAGGGAGTATTAAACAGCTGTTTAAAAAGAGCTACTGAGGTAGGAATGTTCTCGAGTAGATCTCTTCACTCACAAGAACTGGTTATACTGTGACTGTTGATCAGTTTTCTGAATACTGCAAGGTGGGCCTGCCTACTTTGCCAAGTGCCTGGAAGAATGCCTCAGCTGTTACAGCATTCCTGACGCTGTGATGAACAAAAAATTCAGCTGCTCTGTAAAGGATTGTGAAATGCAACACTGCCCATCATTGCCGTACTATCCCCAGTCAAACAGAAAGGCTGTGGCAGCAGTGAAGAGGATGAGGTAGGCCTGATAAATTAAGCTGCATTTAATACAATGCAAGTGGCCCAACAGGTAAGGCAGATGAACTCATGGCATGGTTGCGAACGTGGGACTGGAATATCAACAGCAACTACAGAGACGTGGCTCAAGGATGGACAGGACTGGCAGCTTAATGTTATGGGGTATACAAGCTAAAGGAAGGAGAGAAAGGGGAGCAAGAGAGGAGGGGGAGTGGTGTTTTTGATTAGGGATAACATTATTGCTGTATTTAGGAAGATATTCCTTGGAATAGGTCCAGAGAAATTATTTGGGTGGAAGGGAGAGATAAGAAAGGGAGATTCACCTTAGTGGGACCATACTACGGACCCCCCGAACAGTTAGCAGGAAATTGAGAAACAAATTTGTAAGGAAGCCTCAGTTATCTGTAGGAATAATATTGTGGTTATGGAAGGGGTTTTAATTTTCTAAACATAGACTGGGACTGCCACAGTATTAAGGGATTTGATAGAGAGGAATTTATTAAGTGTGTACAAGAAAATTTTCTGATGCCGCATGTGGACATACCGATTCAAGAAGGTGCAAAACTTGACCTAGTTTTGGGAAATAAATCAGAGCAAATAACTGAGATGTAGGCTGGGGGAGAACTTTGGGGCCAGTGACCGCAATTCTATTAGTTTTAAAATAGTGGTGGAAAAGGGTAGACTGGATCTAAAAGTTAAAGTTCCCAATTTGAGGAAGGTCAGTTTTGATGGTATTAGACAGGAACTTTAAAAAATGAATTGGAGGCAATATTCGCAGGTAAAGAGACAGATGAAAAGTGGGAAGCATTTAAAAATGAGATAACAAGAGTTCAGAGATAGCATGTTCCTGTTAGGGTGAAGGGCAAGGCTGGTAGGTGTAGGGAATGCTGGATTACTAGAGGAATTGAGGCTTTGGTCAAGAGGAAGAAAGTGTATGTCAGGTATCGGCAGCAGGGATCAAGTGAATCCCTGGAAGAATATGAAGGCAGGAGTATACTTAAAAGGGAAATCAGGAGGACAAAAAGGAGACATGAGGTAGCTTTGGCAGGTAGAGTTAAGGAGGATCCAAAGGGATTCGACAAATACATTAAGGACAAAAGGGTAACTAGGGAGAGAATAGGGCCCCTTAATGATCAGCAAGGACACCCATATGTGGAACCACAGGAGATGGGGTAGATACTGAACAACTATTTTGCATCAGTGTTTACTCTGGAGAAGGTTATGGAAGATAGAGAACATGGGGAAATAAATAGTGACATCTTGAAAATTGTCCATATTACAGAGGAGGTATTGAACGTTTTAAAACGCAGAGAGGTGGATAAATCCCACGGACCTGATCAGGCGTACCCTAGAACTCTGTGGGAAGCTAGGGAAGACATTACTGAGATATCTGTATCTTTGATAGCCACAGGTGAGGTGCCAGAAGACTGGAGGTTGGCTAATGTGGTGCCACTATTTAAGAAAGGTGGTAAGGAAAAGCCAGGGAACTATAGAACAGTGAGCCTGACATTGGTGGTGAGCAAGTTGTTACAGGGAATCCTGAGGAACAGGATTTACATGTATTTGCAAAGGCAAACACTGATTAGGGATAGTCTGCATAGCTTTGTGCAGAGGAAATTGTGTCTCACCAACTTGATTGAGTTTTTTGAAAAGTAACAAAGAGGATTGATGAGGCAGAGTGGTCGACATGACCTATATGGACTTCAGTAAGGTGTTTGACAAGGTTGCTCTTGATAGACTGGTTAGCGAGGTTAAGTCACACTGAATACAGGGAGGACTGACCATTCAGATACAGAGCTGGCTCGAAGGTAGAAGACAGAGGGTGGTGGTGGAGGGGTGCTTTTCAGATTGGAGGCCTGTGACCAGTGGGTGTGCCACAAGGATCGGCGCTGGCTCCTACTGCTTTTTGTCATTTATATAAATGATCTGGATGTGAACATAGGAGGTCTGGTTAATATGTTTGCAGGTGACACCAAAATTGTTGGCATAGTGGACAGCGAAGAAGGTTACCTTGGAGTAACAAAGAAAGTAGACACCCACGCCAGTCTGACTAAACTTGGAGAACACCACACGAGTGAAGTCAATTGCATAGCCTCACTCACATCCTGAACAGAGGGGCTCTGGGACAGCCCTCAGCAAAACCCTGAAACAAAACCAAGCCTCAGCTAAACGGTTAACGTTCAGGATCTGGGGCAGTATGCCTATATGTGGACTTGAGACTGTTAAAGATTCCCACTGGACCCAAATTGAATAAGAGAGCTCATAGGTTGGTATCCTGGAGAGTGCACACCCTGGAAAATCCAGTTACATCTGGTTTGGAACTGGTTATTGGTCTCCTGGTTCCAATAGAGATTGATGCCAGCCCAGTGACCTTTAACATAATTCACTCTGGACTCCAAACCTTACGTTTGTGCAAGGCCTTGGCTAGACTGGAATCTATACTGGGGAACCTTTACAGATTAAGAGTAGAACTTCAGTTTCAGTCTGAGAAGCAGCTTAGGTTCAGTTCCCACTGATTGCAGTAAAAGGCTTGAGCCCAATCTTGATGAAGCAAAGTTGGTTGAGAAAGATTCACTTAGATTGACTCAACATTTTTCTATAAGAAAATGGCTGCCTGCATGAAGCCCTGATTAAATAGCCAGAGGTTTTTCAGGAAGGTCTGGGGACTATAAAAGGAGCCAAGGCTACCTTACATATTGACCAGGAAGCAGTTCCACAATTCTGCAAGACCTGCCCCATTTCCATTTGCCTTACTGGCAAAAGTAGAGGTAGAAATGTGAAGGCTGGAAAACGAAGGAATCGTCAAACCCGTCCAGTTTGGCCATACCAATTGTGATGTCCGACAGGTCGGTTCATCTTTGTGGGGGCTTTAAACAAACGGCAAACTGTTTTTCATTGCTGGAAGAAGTACTCAACCCCTCACACAGAGGATTTATACACAAAGCTGGCTGCGGGTGGTCAGGGGGGGTAGAGGAGGCCTGTCCTTTACGAAGTTGAACATAAGTCATGTGTACCTGCAATTGTGGTTAGATGAGAATTCCCAGAAATATGCTACAATTAATACCCGTAAGGATTTGTACCAAAAATAAGTCTGCCACTTGGGGTATCGTCAGCCTGTGTGGTTTTTCAGTGGACGATGGAGAACATTTTACAAGAGCTACCCCAGGTCGTCATTTATCTAGATGATGTGCCAATAACCGGGAAGACCAATAAGGAGCACATAGGGAACTTGGAGTTGGTCCTTAGACATCTCTCTCAGGTGGGCGCATACACCTTAAAAGGGAGAAATGTATGTTCCAGGCACTCTAAGTGACCTGCATGGGCTACAGTCAACAAGACTGGGTTACGCTGTTGGATAACGTGAGGGCGCTCAAAGATGCCCCAGTTTCCACATCTGTACTGGGGCTTAGGTTTCTCTTTGGGCTGCTAAATTATTATGGAAATTTCATACATAACCTGGCATCCATCCTGGTTCCTTCGCATCAACTCTTTTAAAAAGGATCATTTGGGTTGCATAGCCAAGCCATGGCTTTAAGGGACGTGAAGCTGTCATCCTCTAAGGTGTTGGCACACTATGATCCCAAGCGAGATCTGATATTGACATGCAATGCCTCCCCAAACGGCATCAGGGTGGTACTAGCTCATAGATGGCCCCATTGGAGAGGAACCCCCAACAGTGTATGATTCCAGGACTTTGGCTAATGCAGAGCGTAAATACGTCCAGATAGAGAAGGAAGATTTGGCGGTCATATTTGGAGTCAGGATGTTCCACCAATGCCTTTTTGGGCTTAAATTTGTAACAATAACAGACCACAAACCCATGCTAAGTAGTACTTAAAGAGGTCAAGGCAGTGCCACCTATAGCTTCAGGTCAAATTCAGCGTATATATATAAAGCGTGACTTGGTGACCGGATACCAGCCTCCCTGGAGTTATTTCCATCTGCAACAGTGTGAAAATGTGTGAAGTAAGAGCAAAGAAACATCCGGGATAGAAATGTTAATAAAAGAATGCAAGAGCTACCAGAGCAAGAGATCAGGGAGAGAGATTGGATAAGACATCAACAGAGGGAAAGAATGATTATAAAGTAAGCATAACAACTGAGATCACATAGGATTTTAACAGATCAAGGGACTGTCAGATGAAATCACAACACAGACATTTAATTGAACTAGAAACCAAGAGGAATGTGGAACTATTTGTCCGAAGAAGTGTAACAAGAGAACTCTTCCCCGAGAGAGGGAACACTCACACTGAGCAAAGGAAGAGTACAGAACATCAAACACCTCAAAATGAATCCAGAACCAGATCAGAGAGATAAAGAGTTAAGGCACCAAGGTCACAAATGCTGAGACTTTGAAACGACGATGTTTATCAGGAAGTTGGTGGTGGGTATAGACTTGGGGAGAGAGATGGAGGAATGAGATATCAGCAGAAAGCACAATGCTGATGATGTATTATGGCAGAAAGATGAAGTGACGGTCATATGATGCAGAGAAATCTAGAATACAGCGGATGTTTTGACCACACTCTCAGAGAAGGGTGTGTATGCAATGCTGTTTCAAGGAAAGCCCCATGGATTCATGAAGCAGTGCTTGGGAGATCAAAGCTAGTTAGACCTCACACACATAATTAAACAGAGGAGATGGGATCAAAATCAACACAGTGAACATAACACATCAACACGTCTAGAAACTGGGAGCAAAGTATCAATAAAATGGAAGTATGTATACACTGAAAGTGGCACAGAGTGGTTAAAAATGCATACACCAGATTGTGTGTTTTCTAAATAGGGGTGTAGAGAACTAAAGCAGGATACTTATGATAAACCTGCATAAGATATTGGCTTGGCCTCAGCAGGAAGATTGTACCCAGTTCTGAGGGCCACACTTTTGGAAGGACCCAAAGGCAATTGGAGTCAGCTCAGAGAAGATTTCCGAGACTGGGTGAGGAACTTCAGGCAGATCTGAGAGACGGTGGCACTTCTCCTCAGAGAAGAGAAGGCTGAAAGGAGATTCTGTAGAGGGATTCAAAATCACGAGGGCTCTGTCCAGGATTGATAGGGAGAAACTGTTCCCATCATCAGAAGGCTGGAGAACCATAGGACGCGGGTTTAAAGTAATTAGCAAAAGAAGTAATGATAACACAAGAAAATTGTGTTTTTACGTTTCAAGCGGTTAAGATCTGGAACGTGGTACCTGAGAATGTGCTGGGATTGGATTCAAGTATGGCATTCAAAAGAATTGTGATCTGAAGGACGAAATCTTGCAGGGCTACAGGGTAGAAGTAGGGAAGTGACACTTGGTAAGGTGCTCTTGCAGAGAGCTTGCACTGATATAATGGGCCAAATGGCCAACTCCTGGGCAGTAACCCTTCCAAGATTCTATAGCTGGAAATAGCTGGCATTGTTACTATTACTAACAGCAAGAGTGGGTATACAAACTGATATGATCTTTCAGAAACACTTCAAGACACTCCAAGTACAATGAGTTACTTTAGAGTACAGTGCTTTTTATTGTGTAGTCTCATTGCAATGTCAAGTTTCAATGATATTCTTTATGACTCAAATACGTTCTCAGAATATAGGATCATTATAATGCAAAATTACAATTTACTCATCATTAATCAGACAATTCCTGGAAGAAAACAAGGCTTAAACTTGTACACCAGCAACATACATCAGCAAGTCAGTAAAGTAAATGAAAAGCTGACTCATATTCTTTAGATCATTCGATAAAGCAGCCTCCAGGTATTATCCCATGTGTGAGAAAATTACTGCTCCGGAATACATTTTAACTTCAATTTCATTCGGATGAAGATGTTTTGACTCTGGACCTAAATGGCCACTTATCCTGTACAAGCCTAGACAGTCAGTCTTGGTTAAGTCTGAACGATGGACAGCATCATAGCAAAATGGAAGTCTATGTTCTATGTTCTAAAACCTGACAACATCCAGAATCTCCAGAAGAGGCCCACAGGCAACAATTAGACAGGACCTTCACCCATGTAGCACCATCTCCTGACCTCCAGCACCACCACAGCCATTTGCAGCCAACCTGCCTCACAGCGCCGGGGACTCGGGTTCGATTCCACCCTCGGACGACTGTCTGTGTGGAGTTTGCACATTCTCCCCGCATCTGCGTGGGTTTCCTCCGGGTGCTCCATTTTCCTCCCACAGCCCAAAGATGTGCAGGCTGGGTAGACTGGCCATGCTAAATTGCCCCACAGTGTTCAAGGATGTGTAGGTTAGGTATGTTAGCCAGGGAAAATGTAGTGTTACAGGGAGGGGATGGGGGGGATGGGTCTGAGTGGGGTGCTCTTTGGAGGGTCAGTTTGGACTTGTAGGGCTGAAGGGCCTGTTTCCACACTGTAGGGATTCTATGATTCCTTACTTTTAAAATACACAGTCTGGTGATGCAGGAAAGACACAAGCTATTTTAGAAACATCTAGTGCCCACCAGAAGTAACGGGATCATCAGCAGATTTTTTTTAGGGGTGTTGGCTGATGGATAGATATTCTCCATGACACCTTGGAAAAATGTCCTTCACCTCTTCCAACAATGCCACATGATGTTTTACACCCACATGAGGAATCAGATCGAGTCGCACTTTAATGTCTCTTTTCAAAGTTGGCACCACTGAAAATGCAGCTCACACTCGGTAGTGCTCCTTCAGATTCAGCAGCATAGAGAATGATACACATGGCCAGTGGCTGAAGTTATCAATGCTCAGAACACACACAGTGTATCCCAACCTTGCTGCTGGCCTGTATTGCAACGGGCTACCCAAAGCCAGGCTAAACCGGTTAGCAAGTTCCAACAGAGCACAGCGTTTTCTTCAGCCAGCACAGAACCAGAGCAAAATCAGAGCGGCCCATTCAACCATTCAAGCCCCCTCTGCCATTCAGCTTGATCGTGGCTGATCATCCAACCCTGACCTACTTTCCCTCCATACCCATTGGTTCCTTCAGCTCTAAGAATTATATTTAATTCCTTCTTAAAAGCATTCCATGTTTTGACCTCAACCACTTTCAATGGCTGAGAATAGCACAGGCTCCCCACTCTGGGGGTAAAGAAATTTCTCCTCATCTCAGCCCAAAATGGCACTCCCCATATCCTAAGAATGGGATCCCTGGTTCAGAGCTCTCTGGTCATCAGAAACATCCTTCCTGCATTTATCCTGCCTAGTCTTGTAGACTTGTACAGGGTTACGAGGTTTCCCCCTCACTCTAAGCCCCAATCCTAACCAGTCCAGCTTCCCTTCCTATGTTGGTCCTGCCATCTCAGGAGTCAGTCTGGTAAAACTTTGTTGCACTCCTTCCATCCTTCTTCAGATAAGGAGACCAAAAGCAGCACACTTTTGTGTTCAAAATGCCACTTCATTTGACCTGCTGCTCTAAGATTCATAGAATCCCTACAGTGTGGAAACAGGCCCTTCAGCCCAACGAGTCCACACTGAACCACCCAGACACATCCCCCTATAACTCACCTAATCTACACATCCCTGAACACTACAGGCAATTTAGCATGGCCAATCCACCTGGCCTGCACATCTTTGGGCTGTGGGAGGAAACCAGAGCACCTGGAGGAAACCCACGCAGACACAGGGAGAATGTGCAAACTCCACACAGACAGTCGCCTGAGGGTGGAATCGAACCTGGGTCCCTGGCGCAGTGAGGCAGCAGTGCTAACCACTGAGCCACCATGCGACCCTCTCTGACCCTAAGGATTAAGAGACTGAGCCTCTGCACAGTAACGATTTGAAGGTCCCAGCATCAACTCCTGCTCTGCATTAACGTGCAGTAAACCTGCTGCATCTGACTGATATTATAAACAGAGAGTGTTCCTGCTCAGTTTGTCGAACTTTCGCCTCTGAGCCAGTCGGCTGTAGGTTTACTCCAGTGGGGTGACGTGTTCAGTGCAGTACTGAGAGAATGCTGCAGTTTTGGAAATGTCATCTTTGAAATAAGACATTAAACTGAATCCCAGTCTGGCTCCTCACGTGAATGTAAAATATTCGGTCGCACTGTTGTGTGAATCAGGAAAGTATAAGCAAGGGACAGTCAGCACAGCAAAAACCACAGTGAGTAGAAGCAGGTTGTCAGCATGTTACTTGCTCACTGATGAGTTGGCTAGATTGGGGTATCTCAGATTACAGGACCCAGGGGCCCCTGCTCTTTGAGTCTGATCTTCTCTTTGGCCCCTGTACAGCAATAAAGAGCTGAACTCATTGCTACTATAACAGGAACCCACCTGCTCATCTGAAAGGGCCTCTTCAGGAGACTGAACTCCTGGAGCAGAGTACGTGGTCTGTATGATTCGGCTTCGGAATCGCTCCAGCTGCACAAGTACAATAGGATATTTTAGGATGATATCGGGAGACATACTCAAGTTCAACATTACAGCTGAATTGCCAAGTAGACCTCACTCTGATACAAATATGTTCCTCTGCAGGTTCAAGTTTTAAAAGAAGCATTCCTGCAAAT
This sequence comes from Stegostoma tigrinum, assembly GCF_030684315.1. NCBI lineage: Eukaryota > Metazoa > Chordata > Chondrichthyes > Orectolobiformes > Stegostomatidae > Stegostoma > Stegostoma tigrinum. Next base: position 33,199,261 of record NC_081381.1, read on the forward strand.
GTCACCTTGGCTCAGTTGGTAGCAAAGTGGCCGTGAGTTAGAAGATTGTGAGTTCGAGTCTCACTCCAGGACTTCACCACTTACTCGATATTAACGTTCCAATGGGAGAAATGCTGTTGTTAAGGATGGGGTGCTGCCATTCTACAAAGATTCAAACTGTGATCCAGGCTCTTGTGCAAAGCTGACATTAATACAGCATAATATTTGAAGAGGAGCAGCGAGCTGTCCTGAGCAATATTCGTCCTCTAACCATCGTCGCAAAAATATTCCAGAGAACTGGGCTCCCCGTGGGCTGTTGTTCGGCGTAAACTGGCAGCTAACTTAACAAATGGGATTCCACGCTACATAGATTCACGTAGAATATATGACAGAGAAACAGGACATTCAGCCCAATCAATCCATGCTGGAGGCTGTGCTCACCTTCTTGTCTAGCTGCTTTCTAAATACATCAATACTGTCCACTTCAACTAACCCTGTGAAAGTCCAACATTTGACCCATTTTTTAGGTAAAGCAGTTTCTCCCGAATTCCCTGTTGGATTTCCAGGTGACTATCTTATGTTGATGGTATCTAGTTATGCTCTTCCCCACGAGATGGAAAAATAATTCACTACTTTGGTACATCCTAAGAGGTATGATAATGCGTTATCAAAATACAATCGTCCTTTCCCAATGATATGAGTGACAGGGTCACATTAGCCCTGGGTTTAACCATCCTGGTCAGTGACACAAAACTTTATTCAATAGTTTGACAGACAACTCATCGGGACATGCCCCACAGAAATTATTTTGTCCCTCAAACCAAGTCCTGCCTCAGGATCTGGCTGCGTTTAGATGCAAATCTGCTGGTGAGAACATGAATTGGCCTTTCTACAAGGATAACATTGACATGGAGGCCAAGGGAACCAGACAGACAGCACCTTGGTTGGCATCTCATTTGAAGATGGCACCATCCACACCTCATTCCTACAACGCAGCCTTTGCTCTACACTTGTGTCCTGATGTGTATAAAAGTGACAGCAGCAACTTGCATTTGTATGGGTTCTCTGTAACAGCATCCTAAGTGCTTCAGCATCGCATTATCAAATAAAATTTGACATTGAGTCACATAACAAAAAAATTAGCATAAAGTCTTGCTCAAAGGAAGAAGTGGTATGGTCCATCTTACGCAGAAATAGAGAAAGGTTTAGTGAGGGAATTGGAGACTTAGAGTTCAGCAGCTGAAAACATCGTCACCGATGATGGAGCATTAAAAATCAGGGATGCTCAATGGGTCACTTTTCCCGGAGGACTGCTGGGATGGTTCCTGTGCTAAAGCACTTTATAAATGCAAGTTGTTGATGACGACAGGTTTGGATGGAGTTACAGGAAAAGGGAGGAATGAGTCCATGGAGGGATCTGTACATAAGGATGAGAATTCTTAAAAATTGATGCGCTGTCTAACTGGGAGTCGAAGTGAGAACAGGGGCAATAAGCAAACATGCTTGTGATGAGTTAGGATGAAGACAGCAGAATTTAGGAAGAGTTGAAGTTTATGAAGTGTGGCAGTTTGGCCATACGGTGTATCAAATGACAGTGATATGTGAAGCATGCTTCAACAACCTTGGGACACACCGCACTTTCTTCTGAGCCAGAACCACCAACTGAGCCAAGTTGAGCACACTAGCTGCTCTCATCTCCTGGCAGACTTTGACCAATGCTACAGCGCAGCTCTTGAAGCTATTCCCTCCCTGGCCTTGCTGGTCCAGTTCCATGTGTTTTAGCCGTGATCCGAGCTTGCAAGTCTCCGGGCAAATACGGCAGCTTTCTTTCTAACCTTGGCTTGGGCCTGCTCCAGATCGACCCTCACCAGCCTCTCCCTTCGGCCCATCTCCTGAAGCAGTAGCCTGGTCCTCTCCAGCTCATCCTGAAGCTGCTCTTGGATCTAAAACAAAATAACAGCATTGGAGTAAATTTGTTCCAAAAAAAAGCAGGAAAATAGAACACAAGGTTTAAAAATAAACAAACTGTCTCATTTACATAGATCTCATTAGATGTGTCTCAAAAACATTGCATAAAATTTTGAAAACACAAATTTTTGAACTACAATCATGCAGTCATAGTTACAGTGTCACACAGCATGAAAACAGACCCTTTCACCCAACATTCCTCACTGAAAATAATCCCAAAATATATTAGTCCCACCTACCTGCTCTTGGCCCATATCCCTCCAAACCTCTCTCATTCATGCACTTATCCATACGCCTTTTAAATGTTGTAATTGCACCCATATCCACCACTTTCTCGGGAAGCTCATTCCAACCATGAACTGCCCTCAGTGTAAAAAAATTGACTCCCTGTCTTTTTTAAATCACTTTTCTCTCACCTTAAAAATGGACCCCATGTAGGTAAATGGATCTGCCATTTCGTAGACAGCAAGAACTCATGAGCAGGGGTGAGATACTTGATGAAACATCGCTTTTAAAGGACAAATTTCCAGCAATACAGCACTCCCACACTGAAACTAAGCTGGAAATGTCAGCCCGGACGGTCTCATTAAATCACAGAGAAACAACAGCTCCCTCTCTGTAACCAATTTAGATATGACTAGTAAGGCTTGAGGGGCTGAATGGCTGACTCCAGTACCTGATCGGTGGGTGCAAATGCATGGCATATTTTACCAACTACTTATAGGGTCATAGAGTACAGAAACAGACCCTTCAGTCCAGCCAGTCTATGCCAACCAAGACCCAAACTAAACCAGTCCAACTTGCCTGTGTTTGGCTCCTCTTCCTCAAAACATTTCTTATTCATGTACTTATCCAAATGCATTTTAAATGCTGTAACTGTATCCACATCCACCACTTCCTCTGGCTGCTCCTTCCACATATGAACCACTCTGTAAAAATAAAATTGCTCCTCGTCTTTTTTAAATCTTTCTTCTCTCGCTTTAAAAATATACCCCCTAGTCTGGAAATCCGCCACCCTAGAGGAAAGACACCTGCCATTCACATAATCAATGGCCCTCATTATTTTATAAACTTTTGTAATGTCACCACTCAGCCTCCTACGCTCGATTGAAACAGGTCACAGCCAATCCAGCCTCTCCTTATCTTTTACCATCTTGCAGGTAAGTTGCATTGTGACATCTCCGTGCATTTCAACAAAGTTCAGACTTTCCACTTTCTCCAGTCACTTCGTAAAGTGAGCAAATTGCCCAGAAAAGTCTCAGCTCTAACCACTGGTTTCACTTTTAACCAAACCGACACCTACAAGCTGCCTCCACGGTTCGGGGATGAACAGGACATGCAGAGAGGATGGCACGCTGGCACAGTGGTTAGCACCGCTGCCTCACAGAGCCAGGGACTCAGGTTCAATTCCACCCTTGGGGGACTGTCTGTGTGGAGTTTGCACATTCTCCCCGTGTCTGCGTGGGTTCCCTCTGGGTGCTCCGGTTTCCTCCCACAGTCCAAAGATGTGCAGGCTAGGTGGACTGGTCATGCTAAATTGCTTGTAGTGTTCAGGGATGTGTAGATTAGGTGGGTTATGGGGAGGGGAGGGTTTGGGTGGGATGCTCTGTGGGTTGGTGTGGACTTGTTGGACCGAAGGGCCTGTTTCCACACTGTTGGGATTCTATGAAATTGTCCAGTAGACCTGCTCTAGACTACTGTCCAGTAATTCCCACTGGAAAGCAAAGATGTGTGTGGGCTTGTGGATATTGGAGGTGAAGGTAGAGTCAGGATCGGTGCTCCCTGCTCTGGCTCACGCTTAGAGAATGAGATTTGAGTGAATGACTCGTGAGATCACCCTATGGAATGGTACCTGAGCGCAAGGGAATGTCTTTGTAGAAGCCAAGGGGCTCATAGTTGGAGTTTCTGTTGCTTACCTGTTTCCCCTCAGATGCACTGGTCTTCATGTCGTCCTGCTGACTGCGGAGCTGTTTGACCTCTGACTCCAACTCCTTCATCCGACTCTCTAGCCGTTTTGCATTCTGGCACAAACACAGAGGGGCATTCATTTTCCACTTATTTCCCTTCATCTTATTTACATTCATACAGCATCAGCAAGTAGAGGCTGAGAAAAGACCATTCAGCTCCACGAACCCTCTCTCCTGTAGACTGCATATAGTCTGTGCCCTAGCAGGTAACATCCTGAGGTCAGTGGAAACGCTCCACAATATTCTTCATTTTCACATCTCCACTATTAAAGCTGCTGTTTCCTCATTTACGATCAACATTTTTCCACCACCAAGCCTTAATTTATTCTCATGAGATAGTTTAGCCAATCTGCAGCCGACCATCCCTCTCCCAACTCGTGATTTATTTGGTTCTTTCTATTGTCTAATTACCAAGATACTTCTGGCAGGAATCTGGAACACCCTGGAGGAAAAGAATCAGTTCCCCTTCCCCCCACCAAGTTTAACTTGAACCATGCAGCTTTGCCTGGTCCATTATATAAACTAGTATTGCAGTCTGAACTTCTGCTCCTCCCCACGCCACAGGTCATTAGCAACACTACAACTCAACCAACCCCTTCACCTTTCCTTTCCCTGTTTTTTCTCTCTTCCACGCATCTCAAAACGTCATAACCACCTAGGCAGGGGGGGTGCTCCTTGCAAAGTTCTGAGAGACACAGAAGCAGGCCATTCAGCACCTCAAACCTGTTCAACCATTCTAAATCATGGCTGATATCTATCTGAACATCTATCTGACCATGCTATCCCACTATTGCTCACTGCCGTTAGTATGTAGAAATCTATTGGCCTCAGTCTCAATGAGTGAACTTCCACAGCGCTCTGGAATAGAGAGTTCCAAAGATTTACTCCTCCTTATCTCAACCCTAAGTGGCTTGCTCCTTATCCTGAGATTGCAAAGTTTGGTTCTAGAAGCCCCCCAGCCAGGGGAGCATCTCTTCTGTTGTGGGACTGCAGGCCAGACCAGGACAACAAATTTCCTTTGTTAAACGGTACTAGTGAACCAAAGATAACAAGGTGTAGAGCTGGGTGAACACAGCAAGCCAAGTAGCATCAGAGGAGCAGGAAAGCTGACATTTTGGGATGTGTTTATTTTAAAGCGCCAATGATTAAATGGCTAGCTTAGTTACATTGGAATTTTATTAAATTCAAATTTCACCATCAGCCACCGCGGGATTTGAACCCAGGTCCCCAGACATTAACCTGGGATTCTGGAATACTGATAACAATACTGCTCCGTCACTGTGTCGCCTGTGGCCAAGACATCATTTGCCTTTTTATCACTGGCAGCACCTGAACGTCAGCTTTTAACATTAATGAACAAGGACACCCAGTCCCTCATGAACATCAATACGTCCCAGCCTTAGACCATTTGAGAAATACTAGGCATCTCTATTCATCCTACAAAAGTATCCACGTTACATACCAGTCTGTTCACACACAGCCTGTCCACATCCACTTGGGTCATCCTTACCACACACACGCTCCCACTGGTTTCATGTCACCTGCAGACTTGGGAATATTATATTTGGTCCCCACCTCTGGATCGTTGATTTAGGTTGCGAACAGCTGCAGGCCAAGCACTGATCTTTGCCACACTCCACTACAGTTACTCTACCCACCAACATGACAGTGACACAGATATTCCCGGTCTGTTTTCTTTCACTGAACCAATCTTCAATCAATGCCAGTACAGCACCCTGAATCCCACATGCTGTATTTTTGTCTAAATTAATTCAACCACTGAAAGCTCAAACCACAAATTCTGATTGGTTCTGTTCATAGGCTATGGATTGTGTTACAATAGCTGAGACAAATTAGCTACGAGTGTTGAAGAAAAGACAGGCTTACATTTATACAGCGCTCTTCACAACCATCAGACATCCCAAAGTACTTCAAAGCTAATGAGGGGGTTTGTGAAATTTCAGCACCGTTGTAATGTGGGAAACACTGCCCTGCAGTCAATCCGCACACAATCAGCTCAGGGAAATGGCAGTACAATGATGACTAGAGTATCTTGTTTGCTCTGTGATGTTTATTGAGGATAAAAACTGGTCAAGACACTGAGGAGAGCTCCCCAGCCCTTCTTCAAAACTGTGTCATGGGGTCTCTCACATGAGAAAGGAGATGGGTTTGAAGTCTTGTATAAAAGATATCACCGCTAACAGTGAGGTGATCCCTCAGAACTGCAACGGCATATCAGCTGAGGCAGGAGTGCTATCAACTGAACCCTCACTGACAAGTTGCATCCAGAATCTGGACCTTCAAGACTAGAGGGCTGAAATTCAAAGGAGACAAGAACTAAATGTCCCCAAAACACTCATCCGATGGAGTTGCACATTTCTATTTACACTCACATGCCTCTGGGTCACCAGCTCCTTCTCTTTGTTCACCAGCTCCTCCTGATTCTCTCTCGACTCTCGCATTCTGGAAAACTGAACCAAAGAGGATTGTTAAATTAGATACTGGATACAAAGAGGACCGAGGGGCACTCACTCAGGGCAGGCCTGGGATCCGTGTAGGAAAAGAAAACAGCTTTAAAATGTTCAAGCGTGTTCTGAAAATGCAAATGTTCTCCAGAAGGTAAAAACCCCTTTCATCCTGTGTCAAGGTTTCAGGCTAATGGTTTTTAGTCAGCAAAAGGCATTGACCCGAAATGTTAACTCGATTTCTCTCTCTCCACAGATGCTACTTGCCCAGTTGAGTATTTTGATCTTGCCCAGGACAAAATGGTTCATAGCCAGTCTCAGGGTGGTGCTAAGTCAGCTGGACACAGTGTCGGGGAAGTAGCAATCAAAGCCATGGGAATTGGCCTCAGTTCTCCTACTCCGTCTCACATAAGATCATAAGGTGTAGGCCATCAAGCCAGCTCCACTTCCTTATATTTAACAACAGAAAAAGGACATTGTTAGCTTGGGCAGCATTTATTGCCCATCCCTCATCAGCTAGAGGACAGTTAAGACCCAAAAAGATTATTGTGGGTCTGGACTCACATGTAGACCTGACTGGGCAGGGGTGGCAGTTACCTCCTGTTGTGGTAGATTATTTACAAAATAATCTTAGCAGCCTCACGCTACAGGTCAATGATTGTTTATGGAGCCCATGTCGGGAGTGTCTGTCCCAGAGAAGATTCCGACGTAACACTCTAATGGAATTCCATGTGGATTCATAGGTCAGCTCTTGTCATACCCAAATTTCCTTCTCACACTTTCTTGAAGGATATTGGTGAACCAGGTGGATTTTTCCTGATTGTTGGCTTCATGGTCATCATCAGATGCTTAATTCCAGATATTTTATTGAATTCAAATTCCACCACTTGCCATGACAGGATTTGAACCTGGTCCCCAGAGCATTAGCTGGGTCTCTGGGTTACTAACCCAATGACAAAATCACAAGGTTATCACCTCCCTAAGGTTATGTCTCCTACCTCAGTGGTTTTTATCTATTTAAGTCATGCCCTTTCCTTCCTGCCCCAATGCCTACCTTAGCTGACATGGCTGCCAGCTGACCATCCTTCTCTTGGATCTCTGTCCTCAGTTTCCCAGCCTCTGCTTGGAGCTTTAGCAGTTGTTGGTCTTTGGCAGTGATGTCACGCTGCAAACTGGTCACCAGCCCTGGCCAAGGTTGAGCAGAAAAACGTCAAGAGGGATTGGACAATGACCTACCCATGCTCCCTGGGCCTGATAATATTCACCCACCCAAATGTGTCTGCCTTGCTAACCTGGTCTAATGCTGAATAGACATTGAGGTCATGGAAACAATGGAGGTGAGCCACTGCCTCCCAGATGATTCACCAACGAGCACCGCGCAAGTCTCAAACTTCCATCTCTCTTCCTCAGTAAGTGGCAAGGACATCTTTAATGAGCTAACAGTTCATTTCAACTTGTCACATGGCTTGTCATTTGAGGAACAGTCGAGGATTCTGGGCCTGTACTCAATGGAGTGTAGGAAAATAAGGGGGGATCGTACTGCAACATAGAGAATACTGAGTGAATACAGTGGACAAGAAGCTGATGCTTCCACTAGGAGAGACTAGGACTTGAGGGCACAGCCCAGAGAGAAGGAGTAACCTTTCAAGACTCTAATGAGGAGGAATTTCTGTGAATCTGTGGAGGCCTCATCATTGAGTGTGTTTAAGACTGAGATAGATCAATTCGTCATTAGTAAGGGGATCAAGGGTTAGGGGAGAAGGCAAGGGTGAGCAGATGTGGGTATTCTGTCAGGGATAAGGCAGCAATGAAATGGAATGGGGCCCATGAAGAGAACGCAGTCCCTCACCTATTCAAGAACGGTGCATTGTTGGATGGGCTCCAGGCAGTGCATTGCCATAGTTCCTGCTCAGCTCACTTCTCCAGTGAGCTAGCGGTAGTTGGGTGGCAGAAAACTGACTCTGACCCCATCCATTAATCCCCTTCCCCTACCCTGACCCCATCCATTGACACCTCCCCAGCACTGACCTTATCCATTAAACCCCTTCGCCCTGACCCCTTCCATTGATAATACCCAGCACCACTCTTTCGGCATGGACCCTGACAATTATCTTTCTGTCACTCAGACAACCACAGAGTCAGGAAATTGCCCACAATGTCAGTGTCCTACCTGTAATGATATTATTGTCTTTCTTCAACTTTTCAGTTTCGCTCTTCAATTTAGTGATCTCCAGGTCTCTCTCAGTCAGAGAATGCCGCATCACCTCGCTGGAGCCTTTCTGAAGCTTGGTTATCTTTAAGCAAAGAGTCAATGAGGTAATTGATTACCCTCTGTCAGCCCTCATTCTTTGCACACTGGAGCATAGTTCATGTCTACGTAGTAGAGGTGAGGTGATTGGGAGATGCAGTCTGTAGGTGACATTCAAAGAGTTCATACAATTGACCTAACCCCTGCTGGACCAGGGAATGGAAACTGAAAGAGGAGGAGGTGCTGGAGGTCTTAAAACACATTAGGATAGATAAATCCTATGGACTTGATAAAGGGTATCCCAGGAACTCTGTGCGAGGCTAAGGGGAAATTGCAGGGCCCCTAGTGGAGACATTTGTATCATTCAGAGCCACTGGTGAAGTACGCAAAGATTGCAGGGTGGCTAATGTTATGCCATTACTTAAGAGAGGATGCAGGGATATGCCTGTGAACTACAGACAGTGCACCATACATCTGTAAGTTGTTAGAGGGGATTCTGAGAGACAGGATCTATAGGCATTTGGAGAGGCAAAGACTTATTTGGGATAGACAACACGGCTTTGTGTGTGGGAAATAATGTCTCACAAATATGGTTGAGTTTTTGAAGGGGTGACCAAGAAAGTAGATGAAGGCAGTGTGGTAGATGTTGTTTACGTGGACTTTAGCAAGGCCTTTGACAAGGTACTACATGGTAGGCTGCTGAGTAAGGTTAAATCTCTCAGGATCCAGGGTGAGCCAGCCAACTAGATATAAAATTGGCTTGATGGTAGAAGGTCTGTAGAGGATTGTTTTTCACACTGAAAGCCTGTGACCAGCATGTGCCATAAGGATTGGTGCTCAGTCCACTTTTATTCTTCATTTATATAAATGAGTTGGATGAGAATTTAGGAGGTACGGTTAGTAAGTTTGCAGATGAGACTGACCTTGGTGGTATAGTAAACACTGAAGGTGGTAATTGGGGAATGCAGCAGGATCTTGATCAACTGGGCCAGTGGGCAAAGGAACGGCAGATGGAGTTTAATTTAGAGAAATGTAAAGTGTTGCATTTTGGCAAAGCAAACCAGGATAGGACTTGCACATTTAAAGGTAGGGTCCTGGGGAGTGTTATAGAACAAAGAAATCTAGGAGTACAGGGCACATAGCTCCTTGAAAATGGAGTCACAGGTAGCCAGGGCGGTGAAGAAGGCTTTTGGCATGCTAACATTCATCGGTCAGAGTACAATGTAGGAGATGGAACGTCTTGCTGCAGCTGTACAAGACATTCGTGTGGCCACGTTTGGAGTACTGCGTGCAGTTCTGGCAGCCCTACTGTAGAAAGGATATCATTAAACTAGAAACAATGCAGAAAAATTTACCAGGATGCTACCTGGGCTGGAAGGTTTGAGGTATAAGGAGATGTTAGATAGGCTGGGATTCTTTTCCCTGGAGTGCAGGAGACTGAGGGGTGACCTTATAGAGCTACAGATAATCATGAGAGGTATAGTTAAGGTAGATAATGGACAGCTTTTCCCCAGGGTAGGGGACTCTACAACTAGAGGGCCTAGGTTTAAGAGGAGAGGGGAGAGACACAAAAGGGTGCAGAGGGGTAATTTTTTTCTCTCAGAGGATGCTGAGTGTCTGGAATGGGATGCCAGAGGTAGTGGTGGAGGCGAGCACAATTTTGTCATTTAAGAAACATTTAGACAGGTACAGGTATGGAGGGATACAAACCAAATACAGGCAAATGGGTCTCATTTAAATTAAGAAAACTGGACAGCATGAGCAAGTTGGGCCGAAGGGCCCATTTTCATGCTGTGGACCTCTACGGCTCTATGACCAGGGTAGCGTAATCTGACTTCCATCCAATGACCACTATCAGACTGCCTTCTTCACGTATGTACATGAACTATGAGTCTGCAAATGAGTATAGATAGGCTCAGCAAGTGTGCAATAAATTGACAGATGGAGCGTAATGTGGGAAAGTGACAGCTTTCCCACTTTGGCAGGAAGAATAGAGTAGCAGAATATGATTGAAATGGAGAGAAACCATAGACAACTGTGTTGAAGAGGGATCTGGGTGTCCTTTTCCATGAATCGCCAAAATGAATCAGCAAGTCATTGGGAAGGCAGATGGAATGTTGCACTTTGTTGCAAAGGGGTGGAATATAGAAATAGGATGAAGGTGAACGTCCCAGAGGGCTGCTCTCTCGTTAGGGAGAGATGACTAGCTGCCAGTTTAATCACAGGGTCACAACACCTCAGGCGAGGAATAGAGTTGAGAAGGCAGGACCTTCATAGTGACCTCAGCTGGTACAGAAATTGAGCCTGCGCTGTTCACATCACTATGCAGTGGAAAACAACCCTCCAGCCAACTGAGCTAACTGACAGCCTTAAAGGAGAGAAATCCAATGGTAGCTGTGCATGGCAATGGCAAGACTGCACCTCGAGCTTCGTGTACAGTTATGGTCGCCCTGCATTTATATTGCAAACTGTTCAGAGAAGGTTCACTCAGCTGACTTCTGGGACTTAGGGGCTGTCTTATGAGGAAAGGTTGTGCGGGTTGGAGTTTAGATGAATGGGAGGTGATTCTCTTGAAACATGTAAGGCCCTGAGAGGATGGAAGGCAGGAGAGTGGGCTTAAGGCCACAATCAGATCAGCCATGATCATACTGAGTGGTGGCTGGTTTGATGGGCTGAATGGCCTACTCCAGCTCCTATTTCCTATTCCCTGATGTTCCTTCAGTTTGAGGAGCTGGTATCAGACAGCTTTAGAGGCTGCAGTGTAAATTATAAACATTCTAAAACCTACAAACAAGGATGCAAACAGTGACAAGATTTCGTCAACTTCAATTTGAACATTTTGTTTTATCCCTTTGCTTTTATTTGTTTCTGGGTGCTGTGTCCAAACCCTAAAAAGCCAACTGAGGTTAGTGCAGGAATTTAAAGTTTGCAATTAAGCAAGTTAAAATGTGTCAAAAGACTATGTCAAACAAGCCTCTGGGTAAGTTAAGCGATGGCTGTTTACAATCATCACTGACGGGAATTCCTTGAGCACAGATTTTTATCCCAAATCATTTTATTCTGAGTGCACTAGACAAGAGCAAAGTACACAAACGAACATGGCAAAACATGGTACCTCATCTTTCAGCGTTTCAATTTGCTCCTGTTTAGCATCAATGTCACAGCCGAGTGTCACTAATTGCTGAGTGATTTCCAAATCGCTCTGGCTGGGAGTCATCTGGGACAGCTGCTGCTTCAAAGCAGCCACCTCATCTCGCAGCTGAATAATGATAGTATCTTTACGCTTGGACTCACTTTCGAAAACAGTGAGGCGGCTTATTTCATCCCCCATGCGGAGGATTTGATGCTCCTGTAATTGAAGCCCAATCAACAATGACAAAGTTCAAATGCTTTGATACAATTGCATTAACTTGAACAAGGAAATTTAACGTTTAACAGGAAACCAAGGGCTGTTGTGATGCAATGCTAGTGTCCCTAACTGTAAGCCAGGAGGCTCATGTTCCACCTGAGAGATGTCTAATAACAACTCTGAACAGATAGTTACGAAAATATCTATAACCTCGGTGCTATGAGCTAGCCCAAACCTTCTCAAAATGTTCAGAAGATAGCCAAGATCTTCCCTTTTCTTATTTTTAAGGTAAGTGCCCAGGTGTTGCATTCCAGATGCAACTAGTTGGTCAAACTATCAGATTTGAAGCAAAACACTTTTGTACACTCCAGTTAAAAGACAACAAAGGGAAGATGACATTGGAATAATTAACACCATTGAAAAACTAAACAGAATAATAGATTATTTAGCTACTAAGCAGACATTGTTGCAATATCGCAACATCCATAGACATACACTTGACAAAGACAAATTCAGAAATACAGATTGTCCACATGCAACTCCAGCAACAGGAAGAGAAGCCCCAGCTTTTAGCTGCAACCAAGAGAGAGGAAGTAAACAGCTTCCACACCCCCAAAACCCCAGCAGCTGCTATTGAAAATGAAAACTAAAACTCCTGGTTCTGTGGAAGCTTGGCCTGACTCATTCAGGCTGCTTCTACTGTTTCAATTTTTTTTAAAAAAACAAGGCATGACAAACTGTTGACAAGTTTTCGATGGACGGCTCTCCACCTCTGCCTTAAAGCCTCTCTGCACAAAAAAAGACAACATACTTCCCGTAAAGCTCATAGTATCAGCACACTGGGTCCTGAGGTTGGGACAAAGACAAACCTACATTTATATAGAACCTTTCACGAGCTCACACCTCAAAAACAAAATCCATAGAAAACACAAACTGATTCAGAGAGCAACATGGGGAGCATAAAGATATCATCAGGAAAATAAAGAAAATTAATTAATTACTCATTAACTTTATATAGTCAGTTTGATCAGTATTCTATCAGATGCTGGGTTCTTCCAGGGGGAAAAGTGGTGGGCAGCAGGAAGAGGGATCAGTATAGATGTTGTTGGATGAGGTACAATGGATGCATGAGGAAGTGCATGTGGAGAATATTCTTACAACAGATCTCTGCCAGCAGGAGGAGCTACTGGCAACAGAGCATCAACTTGGTGATGAGAATGGACAGATTGGGCACTTAGCACTGTATTGGTGTTTCCGACACAAACTGCAGAGTTCTCGTACCTTTTCTTGCAAGAGCATTTCCAGGTTCTGAGAGCTGGATAAGGGGACCCCATTTCCCACAGATCGACCAGGGGTATTAGTCCAGGCTCCTGTTAATGAGAGGGCAAAATATTGTTCACTTTGCCACCATCAATAGCAGCACCATTTTTGTGCTCCCTACCTGCACAGATATCTCACATTGCTTCCCAATAAAGAGCAAAGAATGGGCACTGAGCATGGGAGATAGGGAGGAGGATACAGAAGTTATGATGAAGTTGAGGACGAGGCTTTTGAGAAGGATTCTGAATGCAGGTAGGGATAGGTCAGTGGAAGGGGGGCAGTTTCAGTGATATCAAGCCTGACGAGTAGCTGTCAATAGTGGAGGGTGAAGTTAGAATGGGAACAGTGTTCAAGTAGTACAAAGTACAAAGGCTGTGCAGAATGCCAGTGTTAGAGGAGGGGAAGGTTCTGCTCAAAAGGGGGAATGCAATACTTTTATCTAGTGGTGCAATGGTAACAATGCTTGTCTGATAACAAACCTGATTCCAGTGCTAGAACTTATAAATTTATAAGCAAAGGTGACTTTCCAGGGCAGTGTTGAGGCAGTGCTGCTCACTGTGAAGCACTGTCCTGAGGGTGAGATGTTAGCTTAAGACTTTGTGCTGGCTCACAGCTGTGTTACTGAAGAACATAAAGATCTCACAGGCAACATCTGTCAACAAATGTCACTAAAACAGATGGTCATTCATAGGAACGGGAGTCAACCATTCTGCATTGAGGCTGTTCCAGTATTCATTTAGATCAGTTACCTCAATCCCACTTTCCTGCACCATCTGTCTCCAGAAATCTTACAATTTCTCACATGAAACATGCTCAATGATTGTCGTACCGTAGTACTTTGGGATAGAAAATTAATTTCACTGCAGCTTGCGGTGAACACTGCAGTCTACAATATCGATATTACTGGATAAAACAGAGCACAGTTCAGTCACTGAGGTAGTCCAGTCTAGGAGGTAGCACGACACAATGAGCTGAATATCATTCCATGCTGGGGCGTCCTTGTTTCTGATCAGAATACTTGCTTTATTTAGTGACACATGGGTCTGGCTTTCAAAATATTCTACTTGCATTCTCTCATCTCACTCCAACAACATAGATTGAAACCGCTTGGAATATTTTGCCAAATCATGGTAATTAAGTGGGAGAGAATTTGCTAGTGTGGGCAAATCGAGCAGAGCAACATCTAACAGCCAGCTGGGAGACGAGCAGTTAGCTATTGAGCCAGGGAAAAGGCCTGGGCACAGGCAAAGTTCACAACGAATCAAATGGTGCCTTACATGTGAATTGAATTTATCTTTGCTGTATCTGAGCTAATGGAGAAAAGCATCCCTTATATAACAGCTGTAGTGTGCACTGACTGACCATGAGCTGGATCAGGAGACAGTGCTGAGGGAGAAAGCACTCCCAGGGAATGATGATGAAGAATGGGTCCCCTTTATCACACTGGGCTCACAACACCAAAACTCGGGGAACCCTCTGCATTTTAAAACCAAGGCGCACTACTCTCTACGTTCTGCATTGCTCTTTCTGGTATCATTTGTGTCAACGGCACAAATGAAAGAAAAAAAATTGTGAAACTTGCAAATGATAAATACTGGTCCAACTTTCCATGTATAATGCAAAATGTAGCTCCTGAATGACCAATATGTCTGTTTCCAGTTATTCCTGATTTTTCACTTGATTGCCAGGTTATAAGATCACAGACCAGAAACATTAAGTGCTGTGTTCTTTTTTTTGCACAGGTGACTGTTTGTAGCTGCTTCTGGTTTAGTTTCAGAGTTCCAGCCTTTATTTCATAAGCAGGTGTCTGGGGCCCTTATGCAAGCAGGCAGGCACAGCCAGTTCTGGAGTAGCACTCAGTGTTACAAACACCGAACCTCTGCTCCAGAAAACTCACCCGACAACCTATGCTGCCTTGCTAGACCCCCAGTAACCTCACTTTGGAAGATTCCTTTTGGATATTTTGGACAGCTAGAGGTCAGGCATGGGGCTAGTCTTAAACTCTGTGTGTACTCTGCAGCCCCCAGGGGCTGGGGAAGCAGTACCCAGCTGAACCAGTTAATGGTTCATGAGATCATAGCGTGCCGATAGTGTGGAAGCAGGACATTTGGTCCCTTGAGTCCAGACTGACCCTCCAAGGAGAATCCCTTCCAGATCCAGGCCCCGACCCTATCCCTGTAATCCTGTGGCTAACCCACATGGCCTGCATATCTCTGGGTACTATGGGCAATATGGCATGGCCAATCCACCCTAACCTGGAAGTTTGGAGGAAACCTACACAGACACGGGGAGAATATGCAAACTCCACACAGACAGTCACGTGAGGTTGGGATTGAACCCGGGTCCCTGGCGCTGTGAGGCAGCAGTGTTAACCACTGGGCCACCGCGCCACCCTGATGGTTGCATTAGTTGCAAAGCCCTTTCTCAATGAGTGTGCATACCTCGTCTGAGAGCGGGTGGGCTCCTGCTGGTGTCAGTTTGCGGGGCACTGGTCACTCGCTTGCTGCCTGCGCTCGCTGACCGCCTCCTCAGGGGTGGGTGAGGAACAGTTGCGCTGTTGCCTTGAATCCAACCATTCGGGCCACTGCTGGAACTGTGAGTGGGCAGCCAAGGGAGCTGGGAGGCTGTGACAGGGCAGGAGTAGGGCTGACAGTCCTCGATGATCTGAAGGTGTCCAGGCCACACTGACCGCTGACTGACTGGAGGGCAGAACATCTGACGGGAGGGCAGAGAAAGAAAAACAATATTTAAACATTTTATTAGAGGAGTAAGCAGTACCGGCATTCGATCACTGCCTGTTCTGACTTGCCTCAAAACATCCAAATGATATCAAACACAAAGCCACTAAAACAGCAAGCTATGTCAGAAGTCACACAACTCCAGATTATAGTCCAACGGGTTTATTTGAAATCACAAGCTTTTGGAGCGCTGCTCCTTTGTCAGGTCAAGTCTGAATGATGAACTGTAACTTGTAAGCAGGGAGTAGGTGAGAGTAAATGCAGGGTCAGTAAGCACCTGGAATATAATGTTCGACCCTGGTCACTCGGTCAAAATAGAGACATTCATGAACGGGCAGAGAATATCACAAGCCTCCTAACTCATGTTCGCTTTCCACATCATCAAGGAATACTCAGGTAACCTCTGGTCTTTTCCCACTTTGGAAGGATATCATAGAATCCCCACAGAATGGAAAGAGGCCATTTGGGCTGCATCAACCCTCCAAAGAGCATCCCTGTAAACCCCACATTTCCCAGGGCTAATCCACCTAGCCTGTAGATCCCTGGGCACTATGGGACAATTTAGCATGGCCAATCCTCTTCTTCCTCAGGCCGCTCAGGAAATTTGGCATGTCCAAAAGGTCCCTCACCAACTTCTACAGATGCCCCATTGAAAGCATTCCATCCAGGTGCATCATGGCCTGGTATGGCACACGCTCTGCCCAGGACCGTAAGAAATGCAGAAGTTGCCGTGCACAGGCCAGGCCATCACAGAAGCCAAACTTCCATCCATAGACTCTGTTTGCACAGCTCGCTGCCGCAGAAAGGTGGCCAACATCTTTGAAGACCCATCACAGCCTGGTACTGACCTCCTACAACCTCTTCCTTCAGGCATAGAAGCCTGAACACAAGCACAATCAGGTTCAGGAACAGCTTCTTCCCGGCTGTCATCAGGCTGACTGGACTGTCTAGCCTTAAATAATGTTGATCTTGCTAACGTTGACCTCCCCTAGCACATGCCCTGTGCAATCTAACCTGTACCTCTGTCTAAGTCATTTTGATCTGTACACCTTTGCTTACTATGATCTGTCTGTACTGCTCATAAACAAAACTGTATTTCGGTACACATGACAATCTATCTAACCTGCGCATTTTTGGATGAGCAAACCAGAGCACCCAGAAGAAACTCACATAAACATAGGTAGAATGTACAAACTCTGCACAGGCAGTCACCCAAGGGTGGAACTGAATCCAACTAACAACTGTGCAACCCAGATCTTAAAGGGGTATTTCAGATCCTTGAAGGATTTGGAGAAGCAGATACGCCTAGGTTCTGAAACAAAAACCTCTCAACATGCGACTGCAGGCAAATAAGTCTATGGCGTTTTGGGTTTAATAAACAGAGTCATACAGTATGAGAGTAAGAAGTTGTAAGGAAATTGTACAGAACATGATTTAGGCCAGAGTGAGGAATATTGAGCGTGGATGAACAGAATGATAGTGATGGGAGACAACTGTTACAATGAAAGACTGAATATACTGTGAACAATATGTCTAAGCTGTGCTGAGAAGGCTAAAGGAAAATGTAAGTGAGGATGTGAAATGATATATACAGTCATGATAGAACATGTAGGGAAAGGCTGTTTCCTGTGGCTATGAGCTGGTGATAAGGGACCATCAGTTTTAAATTTGCCCCAACCGAAAGAGAACAGATGAGAAGATTTTTGTCCTGCGGAGGGGAATGGGAGGATGCTTTACCACCCAGAATGTTGTGGCAGATAACTGTTAGTCTCCATTGAATAAAATTACTGGATAAAGGTTTGAAGCAGAGCAAACTCTGGGCCTGCAGGGGAAGAAGGTATAGTGGGATTAGTTTGAAATTGCTTTCAGCAATGAACCAGATCAGAAACATTAGGCCGAGAGGCTTACATCTGGGCTGTAACATTTCATGGTTCTGTGATAAACTAAGATAAGTCAAATTATTTCCGTGTCTGTAATGAGACTGCAGACCAGTTTCACCACAACTTGCTATTTGCCTGGCATTGCTCCTTGGTAAATTCCACAAGCCCCTCCCATTTCCTTGAAGTTGCTCACTCTTAACGGGATACAGTTTCACAAACACAGCAGCCTTCCAGGTACCTTATTGCATTCCCTAATCTTCACATGTGAAACCTGGACAATGATTGTCGACCGGTTGTTCAACCAGGGGAGCATCACAGTGTTGTTTCAGAGAAGCTGCTGACTCAATACTGACTTGGAAATTAATGGCAAATTTCAGCTCCTCAGCTCAAAGGGACTGAGATCAATGAGAGCAGGCTTGTCACCACCCTGGATGAGATCTATTAATGGCACAGACCAAGGACCGAAGCCAAGATCTGCTTGACCTGAGTGAACAGCTCAAATCAATATCATCATCCAAGATTCTACTTGGTCCTCTCTCCTCAATTTCCCAAACATGGTGATCTGCTTTGATGGAATTCTGAAGAAGAGTCATATTCGACTTGAAATGTTAGCCTTGTTTCTGCCAACAGACCTCCTGAATTTCTCCAGCACTTACAGTTCTTTTCGATACCTTATTGCTGGTCTCCATTCCGGGCTTCAAAATAAAAAAAGCTCCAAATGATTGAGCAACTTTACTGTAGAACACAACATTATACTTAATAAAGTGTGAAGCTGGATGAACACAGCAGGCCAAGCAGCATCTTAGGAGCACAAAAACTGACGTTTAGGGCCTAGACCCTTCATCCGAGAGGGGGATGGGGAAAGGTTTCTGGAATAAATAGGGAGAGAGGGGGAGGCGGACCGAAGGTGGAGAGAAAAGAAGATAGGTGGAGAGGAGAGTATAGGTGGGGAGGTAGGGAGGGGATAGATCAGTCCAGGGAAGACGGACAGGTCAAGTGGGTGGGATGAGGTTAGTAGGTAGGAAGTGGAGGTGCGGCATGAGGTGGGAGGAAGGAATGGGTGAGAGGAAGAACAGGTTAGGGAGGCAGAGACAGGCTGGGCTGGTTTTGGGATGCAGTGGGGGGAGGGGACGAACTGGGCTGGTTTCGGGATGCGTTGGGGGAAGGAGAGATTTTGAAACTGGTGAAGTCCACATTGATACCATTGGACTGCAGGGTTCCCAAGAGGAATATGAGTTGCTGTTCCTGCAACCTTCGGGTGGCATCATTGTGGCACTGCAGGAGGCCCATGATGGACATGTTATCTAAAGAATGGGAGGGGGAGTTGAAATGGTTCGCGACTGGGAGGTGCAGTTGTTTATTGTGAACCGAGCGGAGGTGTTCTGCAAAGCGGTCCCCAAGCCTCCGCTTGGTTTCCCTAATGTAGAGGTAGCCACATCGGGTACAATGGATACAGTATAACACATTGGCAGATGTGCAGGTGAACCTCCGCTTAATATGGAAAGTCATCTTGGGGCCTGGGATGGGGGTGAGGGAGGAGGTGTGGGGGCAAGTGTAGCACTTCCTGCGGTTGCAGGGGAAGGTGCCGGGTGTGGTGGGGTTGGAGGTCAGTGTGGAGCGAACAAGGGAGTCATGGAGAGAGTGGTCTCTCTGGAAGGCAAACAAGGGTGGGGATGGAAAAATGTCTTGGGTGGTGGGGTCGGATTGTAGATGGCGGAAGTGTCGGAGGATGATGCGTTGTATCCGGAGGTTGGTGGGGTGGTGTGTGAGAACGAGGGGGATCCTCTTGGGGCGGTTGTGGCGGGGGCGGGGTGTGAGGGATGTGTTGTGGGAAATGCGGGAGACACAGTCAAGGGCATTCTCGACCACCGCGCGGGAAAGGTTGCAGTCCTTGAAGAACTTGGACATCTAGGATGTGCGGGAGTGGAATGCCTCATCCTGGGAGCAGATGCGGCGGAGGCGGAGGAATTGGGAATAGGGGATGGAATTTTTGCGGGAGGGTGGGTGGGAGGAGGTGTATTCTAGGTAGCTGTGGGAGTCGGTGGGCTTGAAATGGACATCAGTTACAAGCTGGTTGCCTGAGATGGAGACTGAGAGGTCCAGGAAGGTGAGGGATGTGCTGGAGATGGCCCAGGTGAACTGAAGGTTGGGGTGGAAGGTGTTGGTGAAGTGGATGAACTGTTCGAGCTCCTCTGGGGAGCAAGAGGCGGCGCCGATACAGTCATCAATGTACCGGAGGAAGAGGTGGGGTTTGGGGCCTGTGTAGGTGCGGAAGAGGGACTGTTCCACGTAACCTACAAAGAGGCAGGCATAGCTGGGGCCCATGCGGGTGCCCATGGCCACCCCCTTAGTCTGTAGGAAGTGGGAGGAACTGAAAGAGAAGTTGTTGAGGGTGAGGACGAGTTCAGCTAGGTGGATGAGGGTGTCGGCGGAGGGGGGCTGGTCGGGCCTGCATTATAGTTAGTGTCTGCATCAACTGAAATGGTATCACAAAGTGACAGGTCACAAAAACTGTGCCTTTTTAAAATTAATTCTTCCATGGGTTGTTGATATCATTGGTAGGACCTATGTCTGTTATCTGTTCCTAATTGCCCTTAAATTGAGCGGCTTGCTAGTTATGTCTCAGCAGAGTTAAGAGTCAACTACTTTGCTGAAGGTCTGGAGTCACGTGTAGGCCAAACCGGGTGAAAATGGCAGATTTCCTTCCCTGAAGGACATTACACAAGCTGGTGATGGTGTTATGGCATTATAACTGAAACTTGCTCTCAGCGGCAGATGGAGCTTAAATTAGATAAATGTAAAGTGTTACATTCTGGTATGGCAAACCAGGGCAGGACTTATACACCTAATGGTAGGGAGCTGGGAAGTATTGCCAAACAAAGAGACTTTGGGGTGCAGGGTTCATAGTTCCTTGAAAGTGGAGTCGCAGGTAGACAGGAGAGTGAAGGTGGTGTCTGGTACATTTAGTCAGTGCACTGAGTATAGGAGTTGGGAGCACGTTGCAGCTGTACAGGACATTGGTTTTGGAATACCGTGTGCAATTCTGGTCTCCCTGACATAGAAAGGAATTTGTGAAACTGGAAAGGGTTCAGAGAAGATTTAGAAGGATACTGTCAGGGTTGAAGGGTTTGAGCTACAGGGAGAGGCCGAGTAGGCTGGAGCTATTTTCCCTGGAGCATCGGAGGCTGAGAGGTGACCTTTATAGAGGTTTATAAAATCATGAGGGGCATGGATAGGGTAAATAGACAAGGTATTTTTTTCCAGGGTAGGGGAATCCAAACCTCGAGGGCATAGGTTTAGGGTGAGAAGGAAATGATTTAAAAGGGATCTAAGGGACAACTTTTTCACACAGAGGGTGGTGTGTGCATGGAATGACCTGCCAGAGGAAGTGGTGGAGGCTGGTACAACATTTAAGAGGATTCTGGATGTGTATATGATTAGGGAGGATTTAGAGGGATATGGGCCAAGTGCTGGTAAATGGGACTAGATTATTTTAGGATATCTGGTCAGCATGGACGTCGTGGACCGAAGGGTCTGTTTCCGAGCTGTCTATGACTGTGACTCTAAAAGATTTCTTGTTGTAAGGCCAAAGGCGGTGTTACTTTAGATGCTTGTCGCAGACCTTTAGTTTTCTTCCAGGTAGGAAGCAGGGTGGCACAGTGGTTAGCACTGCTACCTCATGGCACCAGGGCCCTGGCTTTGATTCCAACATTGACTATCCTTGCATGTTCTCCCTGGCTGTGTGGGTTTCCTGTGGGTGCTCTGCTTTCCAAAGATGTGCAGGTCAGGGTGGATTGGCCATGCTAATTTGCCCGTAGTGTCCAGGGATGTGCAGGCTGGGTGGGTTAGCTATGGGAAATGCAGGGTGGCATCTGGGTGGGTGCAGTGTTTTTTGGAGGGTCATTGCAGACTTGATGGGGATCCATCTGCACAGTAGGGATGCTACAATTCTGCAAATACTTTTCTGTAAATATGAGCTTGACTCGGAAAGCTACCAGAAACATTTGTAATTACACAATGCTCAAAAACCTGCATTGATGTAGCATCTCAAGACATCCCAAAGCACTTGACCTCCAACAGAGTACCTTTGTTTGCAGCGAGGTCACTGTTGTAATGTAGCAAACTCAATGGATATTCTGCACACAACAAAGATCCCACAAATAACAGGATAACAAAATGATCTGTTCCGAACATTTGCTAGAACAGCAAGAAAACTCTCTTCTGCTGCTGTCTGAAATTGTGCATCAGAATCTCTTGCACTGACCTAAGAAAGCAGGTGGAACATCAGTTTGACATCTCTTTCAGACAATGCTGCACTCCCTCAGTGGGAGAAATAGCCTGGACAAAGAAATGGGATTCTTGCAGAGATTATGGATGTACCTTCACCCTCCTTACTCAAAGGCTGGTGCACTACCAGGTGAAGCATGGCTGGCACCCAACCATGTGCTAGTGCCTTTGGCCCCTTCTGTCTGGATACCCCACTCACCGAAGGAACAGTCTCCACCAGCAACTCGTAGGCGTCACCCCCAGTCCCAAAACGCAGCACATCTCCCGGCGCCAGGCGCACTGCTGCATTCTGGATACGGCAGTCATTGACAAATGTTCCGTTCGAGGAGTTGAGGTCCTGGAGAACAAAGCAGTTCTCAGAGTCGCTCAACTCGATCAGAGCATGGCGATCGTCAATCCCTCCGCTCTGAGAGAGAAAGATTCAATGATAACCGTAAGTGAGTTTATTCAGCAACTTTAATGGTCATTTAGACAAGAAATCAAAGTCGGACAGATTTCTGTAGCCCTTTGAGCCTGCCCCATCATTCAATAAGATCAAGGTTAACCTCAATTTCAGTAATGTACCAGCTTGGGACATCTCCAGGTAGAGTTCCCTGATAGTAACTGCAACAGGAAGCAGTAGGTGATGACAACATGCAGATATCACCCATGTACCCATTATCTCGGTCCATTGTAAAGATGGAAGGAAGCTGCAGATGAGGGGTGTCACTGGCCAGGCAGCATTTTTTGCCCCATTCCTAATTTCTCAGAGGGCAGTTAAGAGTCAACCACATTGCTGTGGGCCTGGAGTCACATATAGGCCAGACCAGGTAAGGATGGCATTAGATACTAAAGGACATTAGTAGCCGATGGGTTTTTTTCCCCAGATAATTGACAATGGATTCGCGGTCATCCTTAGACTTTTAATTCCAGATTTAAAAACAAATGGATTCAAATTCCACCCTCTGCCGTGGCAATATTTGAACTCAGGCCTCCAGATCATTATCCTAGTCTCTGCATTAACAGTCAAGCAACATTACCCCTAGGCCATCACCACCCCCTAAATGGATCAGTCCGTTACTGTCCAGTCATGTATCGTGCAGCAGATGAATGATGTGCTCCCAAGTTGTTTACTGGGAACAATCCAGGGGCTCAGTGGTTAGCACTGCTGCCTCACAGCGCCAAGGACCTGGGTTCGATTCCACCCTCCGGTGACTGTCTGTGTAGAGTTCGCACATTCTCCCTGCGTCTGTGTGGGCTTCCTCCGGGCACTCCAGTTTCCTCCCACTGTCCAAAGATGTGCAGGTTAGGCAGAGGACTGGACATGCTAAATTTCCCATTGCGTCCAAGGATGTGCAAGTTAGGTGGATTGGCCATGGAAAATGCAGGGTTACAGGGATCAGGGAGGGGAACAAATCTGGATGGGATGCTCTACAGAGGGTTGTTTGTGGAATCAATGGTCCAAACAGCCTGCTTCTGCACTGTCAGGATTCTATGATTTGCACTTCTCAAAACAAAAAGCCTCCAATTTTTATTGGCCCTGTTCTGTTTAAGATTAAATCACAGGAACAGGAAATGTGAGAGAATGAAAGATTGCCCCATGTCTGACCAATTTCTGGAGGAATTCTGAAGACATGTCACCTCACTGTCTCCATCACTACACCTCCTCTGTGGCCCCCAAAACTATTCACTCCCTGGCGTGGCCACACAATGTGCTTGTATCCAAGATTCCTTACCTGTAAGCACAGGGCAGATTCCTTGAGTCGCCCAATGGTTGTTGTCTTAGCTTTAAGAGTGTAAATCCCGTTGGAAGTTTTTAGGTAACCCTTCATGCCGCTGCCTAACACATGGGAATAAATGAGAAATGTTAATGGTTCGAGAAAAGGCTCCTCTTCCAAAGCAGGGTGTCTGGAGAAAGCCTGGCATAGCCTTGTTTCTGCCAACAGACCTCCCGAATTTCTCCAGCACTTACAGTTCTTTTCAAAACATTATTGCTGGTCTCCATTCCAGACTGCAAAATAAAAAGGCTCCCAATGTTTTAGAATTTTGCTATAGAACACAACATTATAGTTAGTGTTTGCAACAACAGAAATGGTATCGTAAAGTTACAGGTCACACAAACTATGTCTTTTTAAAATTAAATAGTTCAAGCGCAAGGCATTTAACAAGCCAACAAAGACGGCTCAGTGCCATCCCACAAAGTGATGAAATGACTTTTTACATATAGAATCCCTACAGTGTGGAAACAGGCCCTTCAGCCTAACAAGTCCACACTGACCCTCAGAGCATCCCACCCAGGCCCATCCCCCAATAACCCACCTATTCTACACCTGAACACTACAGTCAATTTAGCATGGCCAACCCACCTAGCTACACATCTTTGGGCTATGGAGGAAACCAGAGCAAACCCACGCAGACACGGGGAGAATGTGCAAACTCCACACAGTTGGTCACCCGAAGGTGGAATCGAACCCAGGTCCCTGGCATTGTGAGGCTGCAGTGCTAACCACTGAGCCACCGTGCTGCCCCAAATGATGGATAATTTTCTCATAGGGTCCAGTCTGATGGATAAACATCAGATAGGACCCTTTTAGAAAATCCCCCCGCAACTGTTCTTCAGAAATAGAGATCTCCGAATAATGCTTTACAACCAGGGGTCTACACAATTGTCAGTTCACTCCAAAACTGGACTAATTCACAAAATAGATTCTTCTTATATTTTATGAAAAAATATCAATTCTTTCGGTTTGTTTCATTCATTCATGTGAGTTTTACTTTGCTTTCGTTGTCTTATAAATAAACAGATGGTGGGAGAAGTGAAGCAAAGAGGTATGGCTCTCACAAAAAAATTCACCAAATGTTAGAAAGTTCCTTTATCAAATAAAATAGTTGATGTCTGAGAACATTTAGAGATAGCAATAAGTAAGACTTTATCAAAACTACCAAATCCATGCAATAAGTGAGACTTTATCAAAACTACTAAACCCACATAAACCAATACTGAATTTGTTCACCTTAGGTCTGGATGATAATTAATACAACAACAGATATCTTTATGCATGTCTCCTTTCTAGTGTGAGGATGTGGGGCTGGGGTGGGTGGGGCTTACCATATCCAACTATGCAAGGAATTACAGATGGGTTCTGCACTCACGAGTTCACGGAAAATCAGGACAGGGTTCCTGGCTGATTGCCATCTCCCCTTCACAGCCCAGTGATGACCGGCCCAGGGTCAGTAAACCAGAGCATTGGCTGGGACCATTAAACCTATAGTGGACCAACTGTCATTTTATGAGTGACCCCCTCTTATCTTGCTGCCGAGCACTAACACATGCTGTAAGCCCTGTCTCCCCCACAGGTATTGACTGCCTGGAAGGCCCCGCTGGTCAGAAGTCATGACATTGTGACAGGCAAGTGGGTTCATATGAAACAGACCCACAAGGAACCCTCAGGCACAAAAAGGGAAGGACCATACCAGGTGCTGCTGAACAGCCAGTCAGCTGTCAAAGTCCGAGGAAAAGCAAGGGCCTGGGCTTGAGCCTCCCACACCAAATGGGCATCCTACAATACAGTGCTACCAGAGACTGGCTGACCACTATGTTGTCTATGGTCATTCTTTCAATTGGTTATTGAAGTTTTTGCACTACCAGAGTTACATGTAAATATTTATCCCTATATGTCTTGTAAGAATTGAGTGATTCACTTCAAAGGGTCTCAGTAGAATCAAAACGCGGTTTGCATGATATTGTATTATGATTCTCTCTACCAACTCACTCACAAGTGCTCTACGTTTATATTTGCAGATACATTTTAATTTGTTCATAAAGCACACAATTTGTACACAGTCAGTCAATGTGGTGTTTTATAAATTCCTACTTTACAAATAAAACCAGTCTCTCTCCAAACCAATTCAAAACAAGGCACCTTTTTACACTGATAAAACATTTGGTTGTCTCAGGGCAGTGACTTGAAGGAAATTCAGGGATTTATATACATATTAATCAATTAAAACCTTCTAACTGATTAAAGGCTTAACAGCATCTTAGGTTTGTTTAATACATCCTCATCAATGGTGTGATGCTTTGATCCTTTACTCATAAATTCTGTGTCTGGTCCTTCCTCTCTCACTAACACCTGAAGAAGGACTGAGGCTCCGAAAGCTTGTCTTTTCAAATAAACTTGTTGGATTATAACGTGGTGTTGTGTGATTTCTGACCTTGTCCACAGCAGTCCTACACTGGCACCTCCACATCTTGACTAATAAAGACAATTACCTCATATGCCTTTGTAACCATCTTGCCTCCTTGTCGTACTGCTCTGAAGGATCTTTGGACATACAGACCAAGGTCCCTCTGATCCTTTGTACTTCCTACGGTCCAACTATTCAATGTGCGCTCCCTAGTTTTGTTAGTCCTCCCAAAATGCATCAATTCATAATTTTCAGGATTAAACTCAATTTGATATTGCTCTGACCATCAGACAAGCCTGTCCATAATGCTTTGTTTCCTAAAGTTTTCCTCCTCACTTTTTACCACATCACTAATTTTTATGCCATTGTGAACTCAGTGATTATACTCTCCAACGATCATGTGTAGAGTATTAACATACGCTACAAACAGCAAGGGAGCCATCACAGAAACCTGCAGTAGGCAACTGAACACAGTCACAAAATCAACCTTTGACCATCACCATCTGCAACATATTAGTGGCCTCCAGCCCTCAGGAAGCCGTTCCACGGCCAACGAGAATTAATGTCAGACACACAGCCACATATTCCATTCACACATGGGAGCCTTCTCACGTTCACACTTCATTCACACCCAGTCGACACACTCCAACACTTCTCTTACACACACAACCCTCTCTCTCACACTCAAATATCCCTCAAACCCAGTCTATACACACAAACTCACTCACACCTCAGCCCCACCTGATTTACACACACGCCCCATTTCACACCTGGTTTACACACACACACCTGCTTTACACACTCACGCTCCATTCTCACCTGGTTAACACACACCCCACATTCACGCTCAGTTTAAACACCCACACACATTGAGACCCAGTTTACACACCGACACCCCATTCACACGGGGTTTACACACACTCTCTGAGGTTGCAGGATCTTCCCACCGGGCGCTCGCTCCGTTTTGCCGAGTTCTCGGTTCCCAGGAGTCGGTTCTCCCCCCCCCGCCCCCGCCCCAGGTTCGGTCCCTCTCTCTCTCTCTCTGTGTCTGTGTTGCGGCAGCGTAGCCAGCTCCATGGGAACGGGAGCTCCACCCCAAGGCAGCGGAAAGGGAGGGACAGAACGAGACAGAGAGGGCGGGAGAGACAGAGGGAGGTGGAAGAGAGGTTTTGCAGAAAGTGCAGGGGGTCGAGGGAGAGCAATAGGAGGGAACGAGCAGCAGGAGCTGGTGCGGTAAAGGATGGGAGAAAGATGAAGAGAATTGAGTAGAAAACTAATGAGCACCTAGAAGAGAAGGAAGGGAGACGGAGAGCGAACTAAACAGAGAGCAGAGAAAACTGGGGCGGAAGGGGAGTAAGGAGCAAGCAGAATTCGGCAGGCTCTGTGTCATCTCGCCTTCCTAAGCTCCTGCCCAGAACAAACTTCATTGATAGAGCTGGTCTAAAATATCCCAGTGTAAATATCTCAGCGTAAATATCCCAGTATAAATTCCTCAGCGCAAATATTTAAAGTATCCCAGTCTAAATTCCCCAGCGCAATATGTAACGTATCCCTGTGTAAATATCCCAGTGTAAATTCCCCAGCGCAAATATGTAAAATATCCCAGTGTAAATATCCCAGCATAAATATCCCAGTGTAAATTCCCCAGCGCAAATATGTAAAATATCCCAGCATAACTATCCCAGTGTAAATTCCCCAGCGCAAATATGTAAAGTATCCCAGCATAACTATCCCAGTGTAAATTCCCCAGCGCAAATATGTAAAATATCCCAGCATAACTATCCCAGTGTAAATTCCCCAGCGCAAATATGTAAAATATCCCAGCATAACTATCCCAGTGTAAATTCCCCAGCGCAAATATGTAAGGTATGCCAGTGTAAATTCCCCAGCGCAAATATGTAAAGTATCCCAGTGTAAATATCCCAGTGTAAATTCCCCAGCGCAAATATGTAAAATATCCCAGTGTAAATTCCCCAGTGTAAATATCCCAGCATAAATATCCCAGTGTAAATTCCCCAGTGCAAATATGTAAAGTATCCCAGTGTAAATTCGCCAGTGCAAATATTTAAAGTATCCCAGTGTAAATTCCCCAGCATAAATATCCCAGTGTAAATTCCCCAGCATAAATATCCCAGTGTAAATATCCCAGCATAAATATCCCAGTGTAAATTCCCCAGTGCAAATATGTAAAGTATCCCAGTGTAAATTCCCCAGCGCAAGTATGTAAAGTATCCCAGTGTAAATTCCCCAGCATAAATATCCCAGTGTAAATATCCCAGCATAAATATCCCAGTGTAAATTCCCCAGCACAAATATGTAAAGTATCCCAGTGTAAATGCCCCAGCGCAAATACGTAAAATATCCCAGTGTAAATATCCCAACGCAAAAATGTAAAAATACGCCATTGCAAAGATGTGACATATCCCAGTGTAAATATCTCAGCGTAAATATCCCAGTATAAATTCATCAATGCAAATGTTTAAAGTATCCCAGACTAAATTCCCCAGCGCAATATGTAACGTACCCCAGTGTAAATATCCCAGTGTAAATTCCCCAGCGCAAATATGTAAAGTATCCCAGTGTAGATATCCCAGCATAAATATCCCAGTGTAAATTCCCCAGTGCAAATATGTAAAATATCCCAGTGTAAATTCCCCAGCATAAATATCCCAGTGTAAATTCCCCAGCGCAAATATGTAAAGTATCCCAGTGTAAATATCCCAGCATAAATATCCCAGTGTAAATTTCCCAGTGCAAATATGTAAAATATCCCAGTGTAAATTCCCCAGTACAAATATGTAAAGTATCCCAGTGTAAATGCCCCAGCGCAAATACGTAAAATATCCCAGTGTAAATATCCCAACGCAAAAATGTAAAAATACCCCATTGCAAAGATGTGACATATCCCAGTGTAAATATCTCAGCGTAAATATCTCAGTATAAATTCATTGATGCAAAAATTTAAAGTATCCCAGTCTAAATTCCCCAGCGCAATATGTAATGTACCCCAGTGTAACTATCCCAGCATAAATATCCCAGTGTAAATTCCCCAGCGCAAATATGTAAAAGTATCCCAGTGTAAATTCCCCAGTGCAAATATTTAAAGTATCCCAGTGTAAATTCCCCAGCGCAAATATGTAAAGTATCCCAGTGTAAATTCCCCAGCGCAAACATGTAAAGTATCCCAGTGTAAATGTCTCAGTGTAAATGCCCCAGCGCAGATACGTAAAATATCCCAGTGTAAATATCCTAGTATAAATTCATCAACGCAAATATTTAAAGTATCCCAGTCTAATTTCTCCAGCGCAATATGTAACATATCCCAGCGTAAATATCCCAGCGTAAATATCCCAGTGTAAATTCCCCAGCGCAAATATGTAAAATATCTCAGTGTAAATTCCCCAGCATAAATATCCCAGTGTAAATATCCCAGTGTAAATTTCCCAGCGTAAATTTCCCACGCAAATATGTAACGTATCCCAGTGTAAATTCCCCAGCGCAAATATTTAAAGTATCCCAGTGTAAATATCCCAGCATAAATATCCCAGTGTAAATTCCCCAGCGCAAATATGTAAAGTATCCCAGCATAACTATCCCAGTGTAAATTCCCCAGCGCAAATATGTAAAATATCCCAGCATAACTATCCCAGTGTAAATTCCCCAGCGCAAATATGTAAAATATCCCAGCATAACTATCCCAGTGTAAATTCCCCAGCGCAAATATGTAAGGTATGCCAGTGTAAATTCCCCAGCGCAAATATGTAAAGTATCCCAGTGTAAATATCCCAGTGTAAATTCCCCAGCGCAAATATGTAAAATATCCCAGTGTAAATTCCCCAGCATAAATATCCCAATGTAAATTCCCCAGCATAAATATCCCAGTGTAAATATCCCTGCATAAATATCCCAGTGTAAATTCCCCAGTGCAAATATGTAAAGTGTCCCAGTGTAAATTCCCCAGCGCAAATATTTAAAGTATCCCAGTGTAAATTCCCCAGCGCAAATATGTAAAATATCCCAGTGTAAATTCCCCAGCATAAATATCCCAGTGTAAATATCCCAGCATAAATATCCCAGTGTAAATTCCCCAGTGCAAATATGTAAAGTATCCCAGTGTAAATTCCCCAGCATAAATATCCCAGTGTAAATATCCCAGTGTAAATTCCCCAGTGCAAATATGTAAAGTATCCCAGTGTAAATTCCCCAGCGCAAGTATGTAAAGTATCCCAGTGTAAATTCCCCAGCATAAATATCCCAGTGTAAATATCCC
Source organism: Stegostoma tigrinum (assembly GCF_030684315.1). Lineage (NCBI taxonomy): Eukaryota > Metazoa > Chordata > Chondrichthyes > Orectolobiformes > Stegostomatidae > Stegostoma > Stegostoma tigrinum. The sequence goes on from NC_081381.1 coordinate 33,229,899, forward strand.
AGCATAAATATCCCAGTATATATTCCCCAGCACAAATATGTAAAGTATCCCAGTGTAAATGCCCCAGCGCAAATACGTAAAATATCCCAGTGTAAATATCCCAACGCAAAAATGTAAAAATACCCCATTGCAAAGATGTGACATATCCCAGTGTAAATATCTCAGCGTAAATATCCCAGTATAAATTCATCAATGCAAATGTTTAAAGTATCCCAGACTAAATTCCCCAGCGCAATATGTAACGTACCCCAGTGTAAATATCCCAGTGTAAATTCCCCAGCGCAAATATGTAAAGTATCCCAGTGTAGATATCCCAGCATAAATATCCCAGTGTAAATTCCCCAGTGCAAATATGTAAAATATCCCAGTGTAAATTCCCCAGCATAAATATCCCAGTGTAAATTCCCCAGCGCAAATATGTAAAGTATCCCAGTGTAAATATCCCAGCATAAATATCCCAGTGTAAATTTCCCAGTGCAAATATGTAAAATATCCCAGTGTAAATTCCCCAGTACAAATATGTAAAGTATCCCAGTGTAAATGCCCCAGCGCAAATACGTAAAATATCCCAGTGTAAATATCCCAACGCAAAAATGTAAAAATACCCCATTGCAAAGATGTGACATATCCCAGTGTAAATATCTCAGCGTAAATATCTCAGTATAAATTCATTGATGCAAAAATTTAAAGTATCCCAGTCTAAATTCCCCAGCGCAATATGTAATGTACCCCAGTGTAACTATCCCAGCATAAATATCCCAGTGTAAATTCCCCAGCGCAAATATGTAAAAGTATCCCAGTGTAAATTCCCCAGTGCAAATATTTAAAGTATCCCAGTGTAAATTCCCCAGCGCAAATATGTAAAGTATCCCAGTGTAAATTCCCCAGCGCAAACATGTAAAGTATCCCAGTGTAAATGTCTCAGTGTAAATGCCCCAGCGCAGATACGTAAAATATCCCAGTGTAAATATCCTAGTATAAATTCATCAACGCAAATATTTAAAGTATCCCAGTCTAATTTCTCCAGCGCAATATGTAACATATCCCAGCGTAAATATCCCAGCGTAAATATCCCAGTGTAAATTCCCCAGCGCAAATATGTAAAATATCTCAGTGTAAATTCCCCAGCATAAATATCCCAGTGTAAATATCCCAGTGTAAATTTCCCAGCGTAAATTTCCCACGCAAATATGTAACGTATCCCAGTGTAAATTCCCCAGCGCAAATATTTAAAGTATCCCAGTGTAAATATCCCAGCATAAATATCCCAGTGTAAATTCCCCAGCGCAAATATGTAAAGTATCCCAGCATAACTATCCCAGTGTAAATTCCCCAGCGCAAATATGTAAAATATCCCAGCATAACTATCCCAGTGTAAATTCCCCAGCGCAAATATGTAAAATATCCCAGCATAACTATCCCAGTGTAAATTCCCCAGCGCAAATATGTAAGGTATGCCAGTGTAAATTCCCCAGCGCAAATATGTAAAGTATCCCAGTGTAAATATCCCAGTGTAAATTCCCCAGCGCAAATATGTAAAATATCCCAGTGTAAATTCCCCAGCATAAATATCCCAATGTAAATTCCCCAGCATAAATATCCCAGTGTAAATATCCCTGCATAAATATCCCAGTGTAAATTCCCCAGTGCAAATATGTAAAGTGTCCCAGTGTAAATTCCCCAGCGCAAATATTTAAAGTATCCCAGTGTAAATTCCCCAGCGCAAATATGTAAAATATCCCAGTGTAAATTCCCCAGCATAAATATCCCAGTGTAAATATCCCAGCATAAATATCCCAGTGTAAATTCCCCAGTGCAAATATGTAAAGTATCCCAGTGTAAATTCCCCAGCATAAATATCCCAGTGTAAATATCCCAGTGTAAATTCCCCAGTGCAAATATGTAAAGTATCCCAGTGTAAATTCCCCAGCGCAAGTATGTAAAGTATCCCAGTGTAAATTCCCCAGCATAAATATCCCAGTGTAAATATCCCAGCATAAATATCCCAGTATATATTCCCCAGCACAAATATGTAAAGTATCCCAGTGTAAATGCCCCAGCGCAAATACGTAAAATATCCCAGTGTAAATATCCCAACGCAAAAATGTAAAAATACCCCATTGCAAAGATGTGACATATCCCAGTGTAAATATCTCAGCGTAAATATCCCAGTATAAATTCATCAATGCAAATGTTTAAAGTATCCCAGACTAAATTCCCCAGCGCAATATGTAACGTACCCCAGTGTAAATATCCCAGTGTAAATTCCCCAGCGCAAATATGTAAAGTATCCCAGTGTAGATATCCCAGCATAAATATCCCAGTGTAAATTCCCCAGTGCAAATATGTAAAATATCCCAGTGTAAATTCCCCAGCATAAATATCCCAGTGTAAATTCCCCAGCGCAAATATGTAAAGTATCCCAGTGTAAATATCCCAGCATAAATATCCCAGTGTAAATTTCCCAGTGCAAATATGTAAAATATCCCAGTGTAAATTCCCCAGTACAAATATGTAAAGTATCCCAGTGTAAATGCCCCAGCGCAAATACGTAAAATATCCCAGTGTAAATATCCCAACGCAAAAATGTAAAAATACCCCATTGCAAAGATGTGACATATCCCAGTGTAAATATCTCAGCGTAAATATCTCAGTATAAATTCATTGATGCAAAAATTTAAAGTATCCCAGTCTAAATTCCCCAGCGCAATATGTAATGTACCCCAGTGTAACTATCCCAGCATAAATATCCCAGTGTAAATTCCCCAGCGCAAATATGTAAAAGTATCCCAGTGTAAATTCCCCAGTGCAAATATTTAAAGTATCCCAGTGTAAATTCCCCAGCGCAAATATGTAAAGTATCCCAGTGTAAATTCCCCAGCGCAAACATGTAAAGTATCCCAGTGTAAATATCTCAGTGTAAATGCCCCAGCGCAGATACGTAAAATATCCCAGTGTAAATATCCTAGTATAAATTCATCAACGCAAATATTTAAAGTATCCCAGTCTAATTTCTCCAGCGCAATATGTAACATATCCCAGTGTAAATATCCCAGCGTAAATATCCCAGTGTAAATTCCCCAGCGCAAATATGTAAAATATCTCAGTGTAAATTCCCCAGCATAAATATCCCAGTGTAAATATCCCAGCATAAATATCCCAGTGTAAATTTCCCAGCGTAAATTTCCCACGCAAATATGTAACGTATCCCAGTGTAAATTCCCCAGCGCAAATATTTAAAGTATCCCAGTGTAAATTCCCCAGCGCAAATATGTAAAGCATCCCAGTGTAAATATCCCAGCATAAATATCCCAGTGTAAATTCCCCAGCACAAATATGTAAAATATCCCAGTGTAAATTCCCCAGCATAAATATCCCAGTGTGAATATCCCAGTTTAAATTCCCCAGTACAAATATGTAAAGTATCCCAGTGTAAATATCCCAGTGTAAATTCCCCAGCACAAATATGTAAAATATCCCAGTGTAAATTCCCCAGCATAAATACCCCAGTGTGAATATCCCAGTGTAAATTCCCCAGTGCAAATATGTAAAGTATCCCAGTGTAAATTCCCCTGCGCAAATATGTAAAGTATCCCAGTGTAAATATCTCAGTGTAAATGCCCCAGCGCAAATACGTAAAATATCCCAGTGTAAAATCCCAATGCAAAAATGTAAAAATATCCCAGTGCAAAGATGTAACATATCCCAGTGTAAATATGTAAAATGCCCCAGTGCATAGATGTAAAATATCCCAATGTAAATGTCAGGCAGGAAACAATTGCTGTCCAATGCCAAGGAAGCCTGCTGTGGGAAGAAGTCACACTCATCCAGGACAGTTCTTCGTACACCTCCTGCCAAAACTGTGTGTGCCGTGGGCCAGCTTTAACATTTTGAACATGGGTGAAGACAATGGCCTTCACTAGTATTGGCATTGCGCTGTTAATTCAGAGACTCAGGTAAGGAAGCAGGTTCAAATCTTCCCCCCCACCCCACCCCACCCCACTGAGGGTGGGTTTCAAATTAAATTTAACTTTTAAAAAAATCTGGAATTGAGAGTCTAAGGATGACCATGTAACCGTTGTCAGAACATCCCTTTCGGTTCAATTAAGGTGCCCTTTAGGTAGGGAAGCTGCAGTCCTTACCTGGCCTGGTCTATATGTGACTCCAAACCCACAGCAAAGTGGTTGACTCCCAACTACCCTCTGAACAATAAATGCTGACCTAGCCAGTGATGCCCACATCCAATGAATGAATACAAAAAAATTTTGTGGGAATAATGCAGCTTACCCCAAACATTTCCCATATTTTATACACACACAATAGTTTTTGTTCTGGAATTTTACAAATAACTATGTTTCTTTTCACTGCAATGTTCACCTGTCAATGCTATCCTCAGCTGGAAGTCATGAACATTTTTAATCCACCTGCTCAGTTTTGGAGGGGAGCAGGTAAGGTTGAACTCTGGTCTCCTGACTCAGGAGGTAGGGACACTGTCACTGTGCCACAAGAGCCCCTGTTCTGCTGGGATTCCTATAAGCTGCACTGCAATTCAACACACCTGGGGTTTGGGAATATAAACTTCAATTTGTGTAACAGCAGATTGGTCATGATTATACTAACTCAGTGGAACACTCAATGGTGCCAAATGGCCACCTCCCCCTATTTTTTGAGTCCCTTCAGGAGGGAAGTAGATTTTTCAATCCTGCTCTCTATCACTCTCTTGTGTTCAGTATTACAATAGCAGCCAAAAGAGTCCAATGAAAACCTCAGAGATAATGGGAACTGCAGATGCTGGAGAATTCCAAGATAATAAAGTGTGAGGCTGGATGAACACAGCAGGCCAAGCAGCATCTCAGGAGCACAAAAGCTGACGTTTCGGGCCTAGCTCTCTGATGAAGGGTCTAGGCCCGAAACGTAAGCTTTTGTGCTCCTGAGATGCTGCTTGGCCTGCTGTGTTCATCCAGCCTCACACTTTATTACAATGAAAACCTCCATGTCTACTTTGTCAGACTTTCTGAAAACGCCAAAGAAATGCAAATCTGGCATTGTGAAGCCCCTCCCCATTCCCAAAAGTAGAAACTCATTTTGTTTACATCTTTTTCCTTACTGTCTGTTTTTATACAGTTCCTCTAAACAATCCAGAGTTACTGAATCAAAAGGAGTTACTGGGAGGAGTGATCAAAGACAAAAAAAAGTGAAGGAATAGCCTGGAAGGAGTGTTTTGAAGGAGAGGGGTTGAGGATCAAAAAGAGAAAAGACTGAAAGTATTGCTGCTGTGGACAGTAAAGGGGAGGAAAGCAGCTAGGGGGTTCCACTGGGAGTAGGGGCAGGAAGGGGTCTAAACATGAGGATGAGGGTTATAAGCTGAAACACTAGCGGGTCAGCAGGCAGTGTTGTCAGTCAGCAGGACAGGGAATGTGGGCAGCAGAGTTTCGGTTCAGCTGATGACGCAGAGGATGGAAGATGAGCAAAGAAAGCATCGGGGCTTTCAGTAGTAAGGAGAACAGAGTTGGTCAAATGGGGCACGGACTCTGCTTGTTATTGTGTGTGTGTGTGTGTGTGTGTGTGTGTGTGTGTGTGTCTCTGTGTGTGTGTTCATTCAAAGACATTGGCTGTAAACATCCCAACATTTAATTGTGGGGTAGTGCTAGTGATTCAGCCCTTCCAACTGCTTTTATAGAGATATGGACTTGCCCGCTTATCTCTGGTCACCATGCTCATCTCCTCACGGAGGACACAGCATGATATGGCCCAGAAATAGTAGGAACTGCAGATGCTGGAGAATCTGAGATAACACGGTGTACAGCTGGATGAACACAGCAGGCCAAGCAGCATCAGAGGAGCAGGAAAGTTGACGTTTCGGGTCGAGACTCTTCTTCAGAAAATGGATATGGCCCAGATATTTTTCATTCAGCAACAATGAGGAACACGTTTAAAAAACACAGGAGTGCTGAAACAACAGTGCAGATTGCCGTGCCTGTTAGAGAATCAGGACTCAGTGGTGCCAGTTATGTGGGACACTCGCCATCCTGACTTGGAAATATTTCTCCATTCCTTCGCTGTTGTTGGGTCAAAATTCTGAAAATCCCAATGGAATTTGGTATCGCCCTGCAGCACATGGACTTCAGCATGAAAGCAGCTCACCACCACTTTCACAAGGGCATCTATGGATAGGCAATAAATGCTGGCCCAGCTAGAGATACCCACATCCCATGATTGAATAAAAAATCACCTTACAGTGCAGGAAGAGACCATTCAGCCTATTGAGTCTGCGCTGACCCTCCAAAGAGCATCCAATCCAGACCCAACACTCTACCCTATCTCCACAATACCTCCTCATCCCTGGACACTACAAGGCAATTTAGCATGGCCAATCCACCCAACCTGCACATCTTTGGACTGTGGGAAGAAACCGGGGCGCCCGGAGGAAACCCACACAGACACAGGGAGGCTGGAATCGAACCTGGGTCCTTGCCGCTGAGGCAGCAGTGCTAACTACTGAGCCACCGTGCTGCCCAGACAAGATCTGGATGAGATACAGATCTGAGCGCGCACTGGCTGCATCTTAACAACCAGTAATATTAGTGCAAACCCCTCACTCAATTATTGTGAGCCTATAAGTCAGCTCTATAGTTCAAACACTGTCAGCGTGCTTAGATTTTAACAAACCCACTATCCAAATCACACAGGCTGAGTGTATGGGAGTTGACTAATCCTATAATCCAGCAGCTCTGCACACCAAAGGATATTCACTTCCAAATATTTGGTTCCTCTAAGCCCACAGTCACTTTCCCTTGGATCATTTGTCAGCAGTAACTTGTCCCTAATTACTGGGCAATTAATGATCGTAAAAATCAGACTTCAGTAATTGCTTTGTTTTCATAGTTTTGAAGAACATTTGTTGATGGATTTATCGCCCCGGAAGTGGTGAGAGTATGCCATCTTCCTGAACTGCTGCAGTCATCGTGGTAAGATAGGAAGTTTCAGGATTTTGACCAAGCACCACTGAAGCAAGTGATACATAGTCCAAACAGTTTAAGGTGATGTGTGACGCGCAGGTGATAGGGTTTCAATGCATCTGCTCCTCAGAGGTAGCGGAGGCTACAGGTTTGGATGTTGTCAGAGGAGCCTTGATGATTTTCAGCGTCACATCCTGGACATGCACACCATACTGCTGCTACTGCCAACTTATGGCTTGTAGGTGAGGGACAGGGCTAGGTCTCCCGCTTGTGAGGGGAGAGGAGTGTGTGCAGTCAACGTGACATTGAAAGCACAAGTAAATAGCTACATTAACTGGCATTTCGAGGGGTCAGTGGAGAGACTGGGCCCTGGATGGTTGGTGGGTAGAATGCAAAGTTGTAATCCTCCTGTGTTTGCACAGATAGGAGTGAGAAGGGGAGTCAACCAAGTTATGGTGAAGATGCCAGGAGTGAAAGGGAGAGCCGTTTCCCCTCTTCCAGTCCCATTTGCAGAAACGATGAAAGTGAAGGGCAGGTGAGGCTGTGTGTGTGTGTGTGTGTGTGTGTGTGTGTGTGTGTGTGGAGGGGGGTCCATTGCTTGATGGTAGCAGAGCCAGCCACTATCGATCAGTTTAATAAGAAAATCGAGTGCAGAAACTAACTTTGAGGGAAGCTTCATTGTGGTTTGTTTCTGTTTAAAGGCTGGGGGGGAAGAGGGGTGCGGTGATGGTGAAGGTTGGTGGATGGGAAAGGAGGAAGAAAAAGCAGCACAGATGATGCACCACTTCCACCCTATCACAGATCTTCCGTGCAGTGTGTGTTTTTAAAATCGACACCATTCACCTTGCTGAAATATCTTACGTTTGCAAAGAGACAGATTGCACAAGGTAAACACAATGTTTCAATACTGATATGATCGCGGTGTGTGTGAGTGATAATGGGAACTGCAGATGCTGGAGAATCCAAGATAATAAAGTGTGGAGCTGGATGAACACAGCAGGCCAAGCAGCATCTCAGGAGCACAAAAGCTGACGTTTCGGGCCTAGACCCTTCAGCAGAGAGGGGGATAGGGTGAGGGTTCTGGAATAAATAGGGAGAGAGGGGGAGGCGGACCAAAAATGGAGAGAAAAGAAGATAGGTGGAGAGGAGAGTATAGGTGGGGAGGTAGGGAGGGGATAGGTCAGTCCAAGGAAGACAGACAGGTCAAGGAGGTGGGATGAGGTTAGTAGGTAGGAGATGGAGGTGCAGCTTGGGGTGGGAGGAAGGGCTTTGCAGAACACCTCCGCTCGGTTCGCAATAAACAACTGCACCTCCCAGTTGCAAACCATTTCCACTCCCCGTCCCATTCTTTAGAATGACATGTCCATCATGGGCCTCCTGCAGTTCCACAATGATGCCACCCGAAGGTTGCAGGAACAGCAAAACTCATATTCCGCTTGGGAACCCTGCAGCCCAATGGTATCAACATGGACTTCACCAGCTTCAAAATCTCCCCTTCCCCCAGCGCATCCCAAAACCAGCCCAGTTCGTCCCCTCCCCCCGCTGCACCACACAACCAGCCCAGCTCTTCCCCTCCACCCACTGCATCCCAAAACCAGTCCAACCTGTCTCTGCTTCCCTAACCTGTTCTTCCTCTCACCCCTCCCTTCCTCCCACCCCAAGCCGCACCTCCATCTCCTACCTACTAACCTCATCCCACCTCCTTGGCCTGTCCGTCTTCCCTGGACTGACCTATCCCTTCCCTACCTCCCCACCTATACTCTCCTCTCCACCTCCCCCTCTCTCCCTATTTATTCCAGAACCCTCACCCCACCCCCCTCTCTGAAGGAGGGTCTAGGCCCGAAACATCAGCTTTTGTGCTCCTGAGATGCTGCTTGGCCTGCTGCGTTCATCCAGCCTCACATTTTATGATCGAGGTGTGTGTTTATTTGTAATGGACACAGCAGTCTGCAGCAGGATATGTAGACATTTCCCCAAATCCTGGCATCATTGTTGCCACACAGATAGCCCCACAAGCAGTCAGGCCTGGTCCTGGTTGCGGACCAGCAACAGCTGTTGAGTTAGGCTCATTTGAGATGAGCCAACCTTCAGCTGCCATAGTCTATGACCAGCCACTGGGCTGAAAGGCATTCAATAACTGGAACACCAGCTCAAAAAAGGGCCAGGGCACTCAGTTTTAATCTTCACTGCAAGAGCACATAAATACATAACCAAAACAGTACAGATAACCAGTGTGAAATACAGCAGGAATCAGATGGTGCGGTGCCTCATCTGTGCTTAGTTAATTAATCTTTGATTGTCCTTAGTGTTCCCGGGCCTGCGAATGGGCCTGGAAGAGGGAAAACAGCTATCCCTTTCACTCCTGGCATCTTTCCAGCTGGCAGCTACAAGAGTTGCTGCAAACAGCAGCATCTGGCTCAGATAATGATGCCCACACAGTTGATTAGCCGACACTCACCATCTGGCCTCTTGGAGCAAAACGTGGGCAATAGACAACAGCCGAGCTGCTGCTGTAGACTGGCCATGCAGAGCCTGATGGCGACAATACAATAACAAAGGCTTTTCATGTGTGAGGCAAGGGGAGAAAGTTACAGGAAATTAATTCTAAAGATCCTGGCTTGAGGTGACATAAACCATGAGTATTTTATATTAAAACTGCAAACCAATATAGAGTTCACCTCACATCCCCCACCAACTTACACGTACAATCCGAGCAGAGTGACAGTGAACAAATTAGTACCACAAATGAATGCCATCTGCGACCTAAAAATCAGACTATTCTGTAAGATTAAAAGAAAATTCACATTAATAAGTTCAACATTTGTGAAGAGAAGGTGAGGCTCTGATGCAAATGCGAGTTTAATCTGAAGCTCCTTGTGGGCAGACAAGCTGCTAGCTGTCCCAACTTTTACATGATCACTGCAGTTAAAACATGGACAGCAAATACAGCGGCCAGTTTTTTTTTGGCATTAGATGGCAGTGTCCCAGAAATGGAAACAGCACCCAAAAACTCCGAGACATTAAAGAATGAGGATATGACATCATGCTGGGGGATACACATTTCACCTCTGGAATCTCGCTTCAAATCCAGACCCAACAGTGAGTTACTTTGAAAATCATTTTGAGTTAGCTGCTCTGATGCGAAACATCTGTTTGCGTGTTCAGTGCAAGCATGAATTCGGAACACAAAATGGCACTTTAAAGTGCTACACTGAGCAGAGAGAGCGAGAGCGAGAGCGAGGTTTGATTGTCACTCAGATTCCAGAACACTTAGGGAACAATTCCAGGTTCGAGCGCCTCAGCTCCCAGCCGTTCCCAGCATTTAAACCTTTGGAATAAATGTCAAAGACTCTCCCCATTCAATGAAGTGGACCACCCTCTTGCTGCCCGTTTGTTCTTTGGAAAGTTTAAAAATCAACACACTGGATCACAAAATTCAAAACACCACAGCCTAATTTTCATACCATTTTAATAAGTGAATAAATATAAAGAGAATTAAAAAGAAACATCATTTCTCCCAAGTGCAGTTATTTAAAAATGAAACACATTGTTCATCCTGGCTTGAGTTTGGTACAAAAACAGGAATCCAAAAATGGAACCACCATCAATAAATTGAGCAGAGTCTGGCTTTACAATTCAATAGCTCCCGCACAATTAGACAGTATTGTTGGAATTTAAAAGGATTATTGGTGAGAAACAAAGTACTGGTTTAGGTGGCTGAGAGGGAGAAAGGGAGAGAGAAGTGAATACACTGAGGTTGCAGATGCAGCTCACTTTGGAAGAGAAACTAGGCAGATTTACATAGTAGACATGTGCAACAAATTCACACTTAGACTCAGAGAATGGGGCACTGTTTCCATTCACAAAAAGAATGTTGATTTTGCCCAATTGAAACGTGCACAAAAAACATTAAATTAGGAGTGGATCCAAAAACTTTAAAAATGTTCTCCCCGCTTCTTCCACCTTAGAGCAGTGGACATCCTGCATTGATAAAAAGAACTGCAGCAGTGATATTTGCCAGCTGATCTCACCCAAGGAGGGGGAACCTGCTTTGTTTTGAGATCAAGACAAAGAAAAACTGTCCTGCAGGTCAAGCAAGATTTTTCTGTCAAGACACTTCAGCCCAAAAACCTACTACCTAACACTTGGATTCCCAATTCACTTCCCAAGCAGAATCCCAAAATCAGCCAATTCCCAGAAAGATACCAGAACATTAAAAAATGCAAATAAAATTTGAAATGTTTGTACCAAAGTCCAGTTAGTTCACAATGCACTGCAATTAATAAATAAGAATTCATACAAGTTGCCTGAAGCATCAAATATCTGAGAAACTGCCTTCAGTTGGCTCAGAGATTATAATCAATAAGTTTTAACTCAAATTCCAAAACACCTAGGGAACAATTCCAGGTTCAACCACCTCAGCTCCCAGCCCTTCCCAGCATTTAAACCTTTGTGATAAATGCTAAGCCTCTCCCCATTCAATGAAGTGGACCATCCTCTTGCTGCCTGTTTGTTCTTTGGAAAGTTTAAAATCAACACACTGGACGACAAAATTCAAAACACCACAGCCTAATTTTCATACCGTTTTAATAAGTGAATAAAGAGAATTAAAAAGAAACATCATTTTTCCCAAGTGCAGTTACTTAAAAACAAAACACAGGAGTGAACAGGCAGAATTATGGACAATGGTGCGGAGGGGAAAAAAAAAAGGAGAAACTTTTAATAAATTGTAACCACGTGAGTTGTAAAGCTTTCACGCCAAGATTCCAGAATTGTATTCCATCTTTTAAACTTAATCTGGAGATCACAGAGCAGTTTAACATGAGGGGGAATGAAGTAGACAAGAGTGGGTTCAATTTGACAAGTAGTGTTTGCACGTTGGAGGCAGGAGGAATAATGAGTTTTAAACTTAAATGGACACTCAGCTGCTACATGTAGCTGGGCCAAAGAGGTGAATAGCACTTTTGTGTGTGCTGCAGTGATGTCAAGTGCTTTAGAACCGAGTCAAATGGGAATTACATGCAATTAAGGAGAGAAGACAGTCACACAAAAACCACTTGTGAATAAATTATTTGAAATGGTAGGGTAAAAGCAGTCACGTGCCTCTTTTGGTAAAAAAGGAGGACAGACCAGAAATAAGTATTCAAAAAGTTAAGCACAGTGGAACACATATTGGCCTCCCCCATGAAGTGAATTACCATGAAATAATTAGTGTTGGAGGGAGAAAGTCACCCTTTTAAAATGAGGGACACAGTCATACATCACTATTATCATTGTGCATGTTACTAGATTTAATGAAAGCTGAGCGGGAAGATGTTGGTGGGGGTGTGGGGCAGGGGGTGATTGGGAATGACAAATGTTTCACAAGATTGAAAGACCAATAACTGGCATGGGCATTGAAAAAAAGAAAGAAAAAAAAGAAAAAGAAAAGAAGAGATTGGGATATACACCTGCCCTGTCGTTTCCTGCTGGAAAGGAGGGGTTAGGAATTGAGGCAAAAAAAAAATAAAATCGACAGGCAACCTGCTAGACACCCATTCCCCATCAGTGCCAAAATGGCGATTCAGTCATCAGTCTCCTTGCCAAGCTTTATTCAACTTTAAAAATCACAATGCTGTAAACACAGTTTAATTGTCAGGGATAGAGGCAAAGTCCTCTCAGGAAAATGTCTGTTTGTCAAATGAACTGCTGAAGCAGCAGGTTTGAAATAGGAGGTATGACCATCTGGATTTAGCAAGAGGTGGATTGGGAGAATGGAGATACGATTCCGCACCTTCTCAATTTAAAAGAAAAAGGGGGCTCACAATGCCCCCTTGGGGCATTCAGTCTTGCCAGCAGGAATGTTCAGTGGTCCCTGTAAAGATTGGTCTGGATTTCTCCCAACTCACGAAGAACGTGATGGCGTTCAATTTGAAGAACCTTCTCCATCAAATAAAGGTTTATGGTGCAGGGCCTGTTGTTGCCATCTGTTAGGATTTTATTGATTAAGAGCACAATGCTCTTTCTGAAGCTGTTGAGCACATTGCCAGTCTCAGATCAAAAATTTATTCCTTTGTACAAAGCACGATCAGCTCATTGCAAGAAGAGGTAGAATTTCCACCAAATAGATCACCCTTGTCACTGGATTCGAACAGGATTTGAAGCCAGTATACGGACAGAATTAACCCCAGAATCTCTGGTGTCCTGTCAAGTGACCGAGTGCTTGTAGGGAACCAGCACAGCCAATGGCATAACGCCCCTTTCTGCAGTCTCCTCCCTGGTATCAGCTCCGATAGAGATGAAGGCTCTGCAATAGCAAGTGACCTTTCAGAATGCCTTTAAACATCTTCAGGTTTCTCTCCTGGACCATCGGTTGTTCCATCTTCCCGACACTGCACTCCACTAATGGCAGGCCTGCCGTCCATGAAGGCAGTGGGACATAAACAGGGAAGTTAGCATTGGGATAATTCATCCACCCATTTATTTCAGACTCTTCAGATCTGCATGGAACTAGCAGAGAGAGAGAGACAGTGGGAATGTAACAGAGCTGGAATTGGCAAGAAATGGGTGGATAAACTCAAGGGAGAACCTTACGCTGCAGGGAGGTAAATTCCAGGACCTAAGGGATCCAAGTAAATAGGGAAAATGTTCACATCTCACAAAACATGCACAGATCGATCAGACTAGATCCTTGGGTGCCACACACAGATAATAAGTAAACTCCTTCAGTTGGCTGCTGTTTTGACGTTGGCACCAACTCAAGATGGCTTTAGGTTCTCGAAGCTCTTCTCTACTCCATCTTCATACTGTGGGGGAGGGGTAAGTGGCTCCAGGTTGACCACTGTGCTGCTTAGGTTGCTCAAGTGGAGTCTGAAATTCTTGAGGTGCGACTTGTCCGACAGAATCCGGCGAATCCTCTTTGAGCTGAATCGCCGGCCTGGGCGGGCGGACGCTTGTCCGTTCCCCGGCTGTGCAGCGGCACTCGGCCCTGGATCCTCGGCCGCAGACGACACGACGCCAACGTCCACCAGCGACTCGTAAGAGGGAAGGGCAGCCATAGTTTGGTCCCCCAGAGTGGCCTCAGCATCTCCTCCTGGCTGGAAGGATTCTCCTTGCATGACCTCATCGTAACTTGGCACCGCCAACTGCTCGCTGAGGTCTGGGGCACTGCAAAAAAAGATAAAACCATTATGTGATCAATTGTCTAGAGCAAGGACTTCCATCAGCAGCTCAGACCTGTTTTTGCTGATACCCCTCCATTGCTGGCAGCGATTTGGAAATGGGCTCATCCTCAAATCTCTCTAGCATTGACAGCCGCACCTTCAGGCCCCGAAACTGAGGAACCCACCCTTCGTCAAAACCTGCCCCTTAGACCAAACTTTTGGTCATCTGACCGAATGCAGCATTTCGGAAGGCACCATCCTATTAAAAAGTTGTTGTTGGATACATCCCAAAGCCACACAGTCTCTTACCTGCAGTTTGTAAGATAGGCAAATTAAGAGGGAATATTGTATTTGAACCTTGACATTCCCAGCCTACCCTGGGGCACCATCCATACAACTCAGAACAGGTAGCTCAGAGACACCTGGTGCTATGGGTATACCATTCGTTTGAGAGAGTGTGTGTGGACCAACACAGCTGCAGTTCCTGGCGTGTGCGCGCCAGCTCACTACAATGCACAAGGTGCTGTTTACAAAAGGTCATTGCTGTAGTGTCCTATTCTTGAGGACAGTGGCAACGAAAACAGAAATTGCTGGCAAAATAGAACGCTGCTGTGGCAGGGGGGGGAAAAGAGTTAACATTGACCCCCATGGCTCTTCAGAACTGAAGCGAGAAAAATGTGGTATTTATGCTGAAAATGTGCCTTCCCATTTCATGTGTCTGTCTTTGAGCTCTATGTCTGTCAATCTGCTCACCTCTCTCCTCCCTTCCCTTTTCCGCAACCCCCCACCCCCTTGACACTCACAACCTTGTCTTCAGCACAAATAGCACATTTTCCCAGCTGCTATCAGTTCTGAAGAGGAGTCGCTGGACTCAAACCGTTTACAACTTTCTCTCCACAGATATTGCCAGACCTGCTGAGCTTCGCCAGTAATTTGTTTCAGATTTCTAGCATCTGCAGTCCTTGTCTTATTGTAGGACAATGCAGGTCCAGCATGGCAAAGGAAACCCACCTCCTGCTTTAATGAATTTAGTTTGGATATAGTTTGTTGCACGTTTGCAACTGGTGACACAATAAACTGTGTACAATAGCTACCGTTGCAAATGGAGGTGGCCCTGGATGTTATGAACAAAACAGCAGGCCATTCAGCCCTTTGAGCCTGCTCCACCATTCAACAAGATCACGGCTGATCTGATTAACCATGACTCTACATTCCTGCGTATCTCCAGTAGCAGCTTGAACTCCCTCAAGGCCTAATGATCCCAGAGATATTAACAGTGCCTTCTTGTGTGGGCAATGGTTAGTTATACAGCAATCTACACTTTAGCAGCCATTCACAAAATAAAAAAGTGGATTGGGAAGCTTCAATTTCTGCCAACTGTCAAAAGGTGCTTTTGCAACTGACAGGGATTCAGTTCAGCCCCAACATAGCGCCAGTGTGCAGGGAGCGAGAGAGGCAAGTCTGTGTTGTGCTCTGTACCAGTGAATCCAGTCTTCCTCACAAACAAACATCACTGTTAGTGGGATAAATTTAACCCAGCTGGTCGCCTGGGGAAGGCTGCCACTCAACAAGCATAGGGGGTGGTTGGGGGGGGGGGGGGGGGGGGAGTAGAAGAGGGGGGAAAAAAAAAAGAGAGGGAAGTGAGGGGGTCAAGGAACAAAAAAAAAGTTCAAAAAATTATACAGTGCATTTCCTGGTCAAAATAACTGAAGCACTTTGAAGGCTACATCACCAATGTAGGCACATCATCCCTCAAAACAGCAAGGCAACCACTTTTTGATGGCGTGGAAGGAATCAGGTCACTGGTAGAAATTCCTGTTGTTCAGGTCACACCTAAAAAGACTTTTAGCAAGTGACAAGGCCTCGGTTTTGATGTTTCTGATACAAAAAAGAGAGAGAGAGAGAGAGAGAGAGAGAGAGCGGGGGATAAAGATAAATAAGTCATGCCTACACAGGAGTAAATATTTTGAAGTGGAGAGACAAAGTTAGTCAAGTTTCAAAAGAAAACGATAAAACCTGAAGAGCTCACCACAAAGGTTATCGAAATGCAGAGAATTAGATCTTCCCGGCAGTGATTTCTACCGAAACCCATCTACTGTTTCCGAGCCAACTTCAAGAAAATGCTATTTGTTGGCATGGCCATGGAAATCAGATAACCTGCATGAAAACTAGCAAAATATTTGGACTGGTGTTGATAAAAATCAGCGCAAGAGGAATATAGCAACTCCCAGCAATGACTCAGTAGCTAGTAACATAGCACATTTTGTGGAACAGAATGAAGCAAGACGGAGGAAACCCCAGGTTGCAATGCTCCTCAAACACCCTCTAATGTCACTCAGCACTGTTAAAGGTTGGAGTCCGTAATCAGAGTTACCACAACAATATCACAGAACAAAGGGCTCATGTTTCCTTTCCTGTTCTATGCACACCCCTTTCCTGGGTTCACGGTCAAAGTACAGCCAGAGCTGATACGTGGCTTTTGCTGCATTAGATCTCACTCGCACTGGCACTGCTCTGAGCTGTGACCAAGCAGAGCCCGGACAGCGAGTACAGGGAAGGCAGCAGCTGGGGCAAGAACACAGGTGTGTCAGTATGTCGTCGTTGACACAGCCATCAGAATATTTTCATCCCAAATGGATTTCCCTATTCCCAAAATGTCTGTTTCTTCTGTGGGTGATGCACATATAGTTGTACGTGCCCAGACGATGATGGGTAAGTGGAGCATTGAGGAGGAGCTCGATGCCATCCTCCCCACCCAGCTTCTCTACTCAAGCACATGTTAAAAATGGAGACACTGGATAACAGCAGAGTGGGACACCCACACAGGTGACAGTCATCCAATTGTGGCCACTTTAACACACAGTCCAACAACATAGCCAACAGATGTTAATTCAGCCTGAAGGCGTCTGACCAGATCTTGAGTCAACACCATGTGTGCAGACATGCCGAGGGCACACTCCTGATCACAGTCACCCCACTTACACTGTTTTCCTGCCGTAACTCAATGGTCCATGTCTTGGGCGAGGGGGGCACAGTATAAAGATAGAGGATAGAAGCAGAGACAAGCTGAAAACTGTCCATTTAGTGTCCAAGTGTGCAGCTTCCAGCAAAAAAAATAGAAAGAGATTCGACTAGCGATCCAGAGACAAATTCAAATCCCTCTCACCGAGAAAAGTCTGTTTCTCAATATGGGACAAACACTACTCTCTTTAATAAATTATTAAACTACCACCTTGCTGTCAAATCCCAAATAGGCTCACTACCATCCATGCTGGGATGAAATCCACCATCTACATCCTCAGGCCTGCAAGTAACTCCAAACTCTCAATGTGCTGGTCTCTTAACTGCACTGTAAAAAAGGGCTAAGCAAAAAATATTGCAACAAACAAACAAACACAGCATTGAGACTGTACTGACACAGATAGGAGTGGCAGCTCTGGATAAAGCTCAGCACCATCTGAAAGGCAAATTATTCTGAACAATAAACACTGGCCCAACCAGTACTACTCGCAAATCAAGAATGTGTAAATAATATAGTCACTGGATCGCAATTACTCTCAGGTGATATGCTCTGAATGCTTCCCTGTAATACAACACACAGTGGTAAAACGCAGGTGGCGGTGACAATGGTGTAAACTATTCGCAGCATTAGAACTGGGCCGAACACTCCACGTGGGTCCAGGCCAAGAATTGCTGAGGGCAGTGGGGGGTGGTGTTGAAAGAGAACACTACCCTCTTCATGGCAAAGGGAAACTAATAAAAGAAATCAGAAGTCCTGGTGCAATAGTAAAATCACCAGTAATCCAGAGCCCCAGGTTAATGCGCTGTGGTCATGGGTTCAAATCTCACCATGGCAGCTGGTGCGGCTAGAATTCAATGTTTACAATTTATACAAATGATTTAGACGAGTGGGGGCGGGGGGGGGGGGGTGGAAAAACGGGCACGAGCGACTCTATGCTGCCCTGGAGCGACAGTGATTTCACCCTTACAAGGTGAGGAAAATGTGACCTTGTCCACCTTGCAGAACAGAATGGAATATAAAAAAGTTGCAATATTTTGCAACTGTTGTAGAGAGTCAGTTAGGCCACATCCGGAATTCTGTGCAGTTTTAGTATGTTTATTGAAAGGACATTAAAAAAAGTGATAATATAAACTTCAGAACTTTAATAACTGTTCGTGGATTGAATGAATCAAAAAGATGAATTGCTGTGCATGGAAAGCCACAATAACACTGTCGGAATAAACTATTAAAAAGACAAGGACAAACTTGTACAGGAATTGAAAGCAATTCTCCATATCTAGCAAAATGTAGGGGGAATGGAGGCTATGTGAATGAAACTGCTTTAAACACCCATTTGATAAACTTGGTGCTTTATTGCCAAAAAGGACAAGGATTGCCAACTCAAGTTGGCACTCCCCACTTGCCTGGGTGAGCGAAGCTCCAACAACACTCAAGAAGCTCAACACCATCTAGGTCAAAAAGCAGCCCACCCATAAACATTCATACCCTCCACCACCAACGCACAGCATGCACCATTGACAAGACGCAAAGCAGCAACTCATCAAGGCTTCTTTAACAACCCCACAACCACTTCAACCTAGGCGATTATTCCTTTATGTCTCTAATTCGAAATTCTGAACTTTGCTCTGAATGGCAGTGGTTCAAGGCAGGAACTTGCCACCACTTTGGGGCAATTAGGGACAGACAATAAACATAGGGTTCAATCAGAGATGCCCACATCCCACAAGTAAAAGGAACTTATTTGGATTTCCATCAAGCTGGCCCTGGGAAATTACCGCACACTTTATGTAAAAACATTGAAAATGTTCACTCAAATCCCTCCCGCATTCCAAGAGACACAAAGAAAAAAAATCTAGATAAACAAAAAGGAGAGACCATTAGGGGGTCCAAGATAATGAAATGAGAGGCTGGATGAACACAGCAGGCCAAGCAGCATCTCAGGAGCACAAAAGCTGACGTTTCGGGCCTAGACCCTAGGATGAAGGGTCTAGGCCCGAAACGTCAGCTTTTGTGCTCCTGAGATGCTGCTTGGCCTGCTGTGTTCATCCAGCCTCACATTTCATTATCTTGGATTCTCCAGCATCTGCAGTTCCTATTATCTCTGAGACCATTAGGGGGTCCACAGCTTTTGACCCAAAGTCGGAATTAGTTGAAAACAAGCCCCATCACCCTGGAGCTGTGCTGTCACAAAAAGTGGCCACTCAGCGGTTAGCACTGCTGCCTCACAGCACCAGGGACCCAGGTTCGATTCCAGCCTCAGTTGGCTGCATGGAGTTTGCACATTCTCCATGTCTGCGAGGGTTTCCTCTGGGTGCCTCCCATCGTCCAGAGATGTGCAGATTAGGTGGATTTTATTCGTTTTGTGGGATGTGGGCATCACTGGCTAGCCAGCATTTCTTGCCCAACCCTAGTTACCCTTGAGAAGGTGAGGGGGAGCTGCCTTCAAGAACTGCTGCAATCCACCTGCTGTGGGCTGAATCTCACTGCCCTTAGGGAGGGAATTCCACGATTTTGACCCAGCGACTGTGAAGGAACTGTGATATATTGCCAAGTCAGGCTGCTTGGAGGGGAGCTCGAAAGGTGGTGGTGCTCCCATACCTCTGCTGCCCTTGTCCTTCTAGATGGAAGTGGTTGTGGGTTTGGAAGGCGCTATCTGAGGATCTTTGGCAAATTTCTGCAGTGCATCTTATAGAGAGTACACACTGCTGCAACTGAGCGTTGGTGGTGGAGGGAATGGAAGTGGTGCCAATCAAGCGGGCTGCTTTTTCTTGGATGGTGTCAAGCTCCTTGAGTGTTGTTCGAGCTGCCCCCATCCCAGGCAAGTGGGGAGTATTCCATCACATTCCTGACTTGTGCCTTGTAGATGATGGACAGGCTTTGGGGAGTTACTCGCTGCAGTATTCCTAGCTTCTGACTTGCTCTTGTGGCCAGCGTTTATGTGGAGAGTCCAGCTGAGTTTCTGACCAATGATAATTTCCAGAAATTTAATAGTGGGGGATTCAGTGATGGGAACACTATTGAATGTCAAGGGATGGTGGTTAGATTGTATCCGACTGGTGATGGTCATAACCCCGCATTTGTGTGGCACGAATGTTACTTGCCAGTTGTCAGCCTAAGCCTGGATATTGTTCAGATCTTGTTGCATTCGAACATGGACTGCTTCAGTATCTCAGGAGTCATGAATGGTGCTGAACATTGGCAAACATCCCCACTTCTGAACTTATGATGGACGGAAGGTCATTGATGAGGCAGCTGAAGACGGTTGGGCTGAGGACACTACCCTGAGAACCTCCTGCAGCGATGTCCTGGAGCTGAGACGACTGACCTCCAAACCATCTTCACCACTGGGAGGGGGGAGAAGGAGGAGGGGGGGGGGGGGGGGAGAGAGAAGGAGGAGGGGGGGGGAGAGAGAA
Source organism: Stegostoma tigrinum (assembly GCF_030684315.1). NCBI lineage: Eukaryota > Metazoa > Chordata > Chondrichthyes > Orectolobiformes > Stegostomatidae > Stegostoma > Stegostoma tigrinum. The sequence goes on from NC_081381.1 coordinate 33,250,435, forward strand.
GGAGGAGGGGGGGGGGGAGAGAGAAGGAGGAGGGGGGGGGGGAGAGAAGGAGGAGGGGGGGGGGGGAGAGAAGGAGGAGGGGGGGGGGGAGAGAAGGAGGAGGGGGGGGAAAGAGAAGGAGGAGGGGGGGGAAAGAGAAGGAGGAGGGGGGGAAAGAGAAGGAGGAGGGGGGGGAAAGAGAAGGAGGAGGGGGGGGGAAAAGAGAAGGAGGGGGGGGGAAGAGAAGGAGGAGGGGGGGGGAAGAGAAGGAGGAGGGGGGGAAGAGAAGGAGGAGGGGGGGGGAAGAGAAGGAGGAGGGGGGGGAAGAGAAGGAGGAGGGGGGGGAAGAGAAGGAGGAGGGGGGGGGAAGAGAAGGAGGAGGGGGGGGAGAGAAGGAGGAGGGGGGGGAAAGAGAAGGAGGAGGGGGGGGAGAGAAGGAGGAGGGGGGGGGGAAGAGAAGGAGGAGGGGGGGGAAGAGAAGGAGGAGGGGGGGGGAAGAGAAGGAGGAGGGGGGGGGGGAAGAGAAGGAGGAGGGGGGGGGAGAGAAGGAGGAGGGGGGGGAGAGAAGGAGGAGGGGGGGGAGAGAAGGAGGAGGGGGGGGAGAGAAGGAGGAGGGGGGGGAGAGAAGGAGGAGGGGGGGGAGAGAAGGAGGAGGGGGGGGAGAGAAGGAGGAGGGGGGGGAGAGAAGGAGGAGGGGGGGGGAGAGAAGGAGGAGGGGGGGGAGAGAAGGAGGAGGGGGGGGAGAGAAGGAGGAGGGGGGGGAGAGAAGGAGGAGGGGGGGGGAGAGAAGGAGGAGGGGGGGGGAGAGAAGGAGGAGGGGGGGGTGAGAAGGAGGAGGAGGAGGGGGGAGAAGGAGGAGGAGGAGGGGGGAGAAGGAGGTGGGGATTGCCCCCAATACCCATTGATTCCAGTTTTGCTAGGGCTCCTGGATGCCACACTTGGTCAAACGAAGCCTTGACATCAAGGGCTGTCACTCTGGAATTCAGCTCTTTGGTCAGTGTTTGAACCAAGGCTGTAATGAGGTCAGGAGCTGAGTGGCCCTGGCAGAACCCAAACTGGGCATCACTGAGCAGGTGCTCTTGATAGCACTGTCGATAACACCTTCCACTTTACTGATGATCATGGCTGGACTGGTGCTGTGGTACTTGGTTCAATTTGTCCTGCTTTTTAAACATGTACAGAACATACTGGAGCAATTTTCCACATTGTTGGGTAGATACCAGTGTTGTAACTGTACTGGAACAGCTTGGCTAGGGGAGCAACAAGTTCTGGAGCACCAGTCTTCAGTACTATTGCTATACTAAATTACCCACTGTGCCCAGGGATGTGGAGGCTAGGTGGATTAGCCGTGGGAAACGAGGGGGTGCAGGCTTGATGGGCTGAATGGCCGGTTTCCGCACTGTCGGGATTCTATGAAGGACTGCCATGAAGAAGAATTTAAGGAGTTAAGCACAGGAAAGCTGCTTGTCTCCAAACAGACAGTTAGAGCCAAAACGTAACCAGGAACAACAGAAGCTACATCTGATTAGAAGCTAAGTTGCAGACTTCCAGTAACTTGGATGAAAAGAACTTAAGAAATCAGTATCACAGGCCCAAAAAGATGAAAAACTGTATAAGAATCAAACACCAGAAGAATTCTCTTTAGCAGAACTTCAAATGAATAACACTAAGGATTGAACCCCACACACTTCCAGACACAGACACTGGTGGTAGAATCTGGCTGAGTTCCACCATTAAATCAACTAAAAGCCAAGGCGGGTTGGGTTTAACTTGCTTCAGGGTCTTATTTTTGTTACTACATGCAATAAAGTTTGAATCATTGTTTCGGTACCTGATTTCTGAATAATAAAAGGTAACTTATGGAGGACTTACCCACAACAATGCAAAAGAATTCCTCGGGTGAGAGACATACTTTACAAACAATGACTGGGCAGACTGGGGCTGTATCCACTGGAGCTCAGCAGAATGAAAAACTACTTATTTAAACATGGACCATCATTAAATGGAGTTGACAGGGTGGGTGTAGAGACTAGAACTCAGGACGGGCAAGGAATCCTTTCTGGGTGCAATTAGAAAGATTTATTTTCTCTTTGAGGGTCATGAGTCGTTGAGGACTCTTGCCCAGAGAGCATTGCAGGTAGGGGGTCATTGATTACAAGGCAAAGGGAAGTGTCTTGCAGTCAGATTTTAAACAAACCAGGTAACCAGGATGTAGACCATGTGACCAGCAGCCAATCAGCCCTGGGAGAAGCATGCGGATAGAAGGATTTATGGCTAGATTTCTCGATCGAATCTGATGAACAAACCAATCTTAGATCTTCAAGTAAAACAGATTTCTGTGACAACCAGCGCTGTGAGGTATTTAAGTCAGAAATAAAACAGCATGGAAACAGACCCTTTAGTCCAACTCATCCATGCCAACCAGATATTCTAGGTAGATCTAGTCCCATTTGCAAGCATTTGGCCAATATCCTTCTAAACCCTTCGTATTCATACACCCATCCTAATGCCTTTCAGAGATAGTAGGAACTGCAGATGCTGGAAAATCTGAGATAACAAGGTGTAGAGCTGGATGAACACAGCAGGCCAAGCAGCAGAGGAGCAGGAAGGCTGATGTTTCGGGCCTTGAACTTTCATCAGAAATGAGGTGGGGAGGGGGGCGGAGAAAGGGGTTTCTGAAATAAATAGGGGCGGGGGGGGGGGGGGAAGAGTCGGATAGAAGATGGATAAAAGAGAAGATAGGTGGAGAGGAGACATACAGATCAAAGAAGCGGGGGTGGAACCAGTAAAAGGAGAGGGTAGGAGGGGAGTTAGGTCAGTCCAGGGGAGGACGGACAGGTCAAAGGGGTGGGAGGAGGGGATAGGCGGGATGAAGGACAGGTTAGGGAAGTGGGGACAAGCTGGACTAGTTTTGGGATGCGGTTGGGGGAAGAGGAGATTTTGAAGCTTGCAAAGTCCTCTTGATGCCTTTTAAAAAATGTCATACTCATACCAGCCTCCAACACTTCCTCTGGCAGCTCATCCCATACACGCACCACCCTCTGTGTGAAAACGTTGTCCCTTAGGTCCCTTTCAAATCTTTCCCCGCTCACCTTAAACCTCTATTTTTTGGACTGTCCTACCCTGAGGAAAAGATCTTAGCTATTCACCTATCCATGCCCCTCATGATTTTATCAATCTCGGTAAGGTTACCCCTCAACCAATGCTCCAGGAATAACAGCTCCAGCCGATACAGCCTCTCCCTATAGCTCAAACCCTGGCAACATCCTTGTAGATCTTTTCTGAACCCTTTCGAGTTTCACAACCCTCTTCCTATAGCCGGGAGACCTGGAGTGCATGCAATACTCCAAAAACAAAAGTGGCCGAACCAAAGTACTGTAGAGCTGCAACATGACCTCCCAAGTTCCACATTCAACATTCTGGCCAATAAAAGGCAAGCATATCAAAATGCCCAACCGATCAAGGTCCAGTTGTTCTGAAGTGACCTCCTTCACTGTACACTACACCTCCAATTTTAGTGTCATCTGCAAACTTACTAACCATATCTTCACATCCAAATCAATTATATAAAATGACAAAAAGCAGTGGGACTCAGCGCCGATCCTTGTGGCACACCCACTGGTCACAGGTCTCCAGTCTGAAAAGCAATCCTCCACCACCACCCTCTGTCTTCTATCTTTCAGCCAGTTCTGTATCCAGATGGCTAACTCTCCCTGTATTCCATGTGATCTAACCTTGCTAACCAGTCTCCCAAAGAACTGTGACAAATGCCCTACTGAAGTCCATATATGGCCTGAAGGGGGGGAAAAAGATAATAAAATTAGGCATGGGTGGAATGTGGAGTTGGTCACAGTGGTCTTATGAGTGGGAGAGCAGGGCATGAGGACCAAATGGCTAGAACTGTCTACAGATGGCTTCTGGGTTAGAGGTGGACTGGCTGAGGCAGCGTGACACCCAGTTAGGTAACTCGGTCACCATCTGGTCGAACATAGCTAATGATTTTGGATCAACATTGTGGAATTCCCATCCTAACATCATGGCAGGACTACCCAGGGCAGACGGACATGCAGCGGTTCAAGAAGGCAGCTCACCACCATCCTCTCAAGGGAAACTAGGGATGGTCAGCCAGTAACGCCAACATGCCATTAGAGAAATCCATTGGGCAGTGGTTTCATGTCCATTTGTAGCACAGGACCTTCAGAAGAGATGGGCAGGGGCAGTGTGTTCGGGAGGAAGGTTGCTGGAGGAAAAGGGAAGAGGAACGAAGGGAGAGCAACGCATTGGTAGTTAAAGAACCAAAAATATAGTGCACAACTGACTTGTCTGGTAGCATGGTTGACTCGCACGGAGCATTGGGTGCTTCCTCCTGTGTCCTGCGCCTCCTCTTTTCACGGACACTCAGACAGATCGATAGCAGCAGCAGGACCACTCCTCCAGCGCACAGTATGTAAGATACTTGTGACACTTTGGTCTTCGATTCTTCTGCAGTTGGCGAGCTACTGTTCCCACCCGAAGTGGCGTTGCCTTTCCCGAATCCTGGCACAACACTCCAGACCATCATGATGATTCCCAAGGCAAGCATGCCAACCCCCAGGGCGGTGAGGGCATACTGAGAGCCACTGGAATTTTCAGAGGCATGGACCCTCATGTACAGGAAGATGTCAGACTCCAAGGACAGGGGCTCAATCTTAGTTAGCTCTCGCCATTCCTGCAGCGATCGGAGAAGACAAATGTTCACCGATTCGTTTCGGTCCTTAACTCAAACCTGCAAAAAGGCATTTATGTTAGAAATTAGACAGAAAGGAAACTGGTGCAATTCGCAGTCCTCAAGAGAGCTTTTCTCTAATTCCCTAATTAACTAACTTGTTAATTTCTGAAAGGTCCTGACCCAAAATGTCAACTTGCCTGCTCCTCTGTGCTGCCTGGCCTGCCATATTCCTCCAGCTCCACACTGTTATCCCAGACTCCAGCATCGGCCATTCTTACTACCTCACAAAGAGCTTAACACAGAATGGATTACTCTCCAAAGTAGAGCACTCAATTGTTCGACAACCTCTGCATTGAATTTTCCAACAAACCCCACAAACAGAAGAATGAACGATGAGATTTATTTTCTTGTACACAGGAGGAATGGAGGCGGATCACATCACAACCTCAGGTTTTTCTTCAAATAGGGTCACAGGATCATTTAATGTGCAAATGGGGATTTCAATTTAGTGCTTCCCATTAAGGGCAACACCTCCGACTGCGTAATATTCCCTCCTCTCCTGCAAGAGAGTAGCAGCCTAGTGCTCACCTTGGAGGATTGAACCCAGAAGAGTGCATTCAACCAACTGAGCTAAAACTAACAAAATACATAAATGAAGACTCAAACATTCTTCAAATTTAAAAGACAAAAAGTAAAAAGGAACTGGGTTAAATGAATCCCGGAATTGCTACCTCTTGAAACACTGTCTGAACATGCAATGCCTAATCTTTCAACTTATTTAAATTGAACAAAAAATTCCTGGAGAAGCTCAACAGGTCTGGCAGCATCTGTGAAGGGGAAAAAAAAAAGAAGTTACTGTTTCAGGTCTGGTGACCCTTCCTCAGAACTGGTTTTGAGAACAGTTCTGAGGAACGGTCACCAGGCCCAAAACAATAACTTTTTCTTAATTTTCCCCTTCACAGTCGCTGCCAGACCTGCTGAGCTTCTCCAGGAATTTTTGTTTTTGTTCCTGATTTACAGCATCCACAGTTCTTTCAGTTTTATTTAAATTGAATTTGGAGTACTTTTATGCCAAAATGACATTAAGTAAAATCTAATTCCTGGATACTGTAAACTTGATGTAAACAATGTACAGTACGCCACTTATAAAAAGCCATATCTTTTATTGACAAAATGAAATGCTTTGAGTATGTTCCATTAATTATTTTTATCTTCAAAAGGATCTGTCTCAGTTCCAATACTCTTTCAACGTTCCTGGTAGTTATTTCAATTTGAATTCATATAGCACCTATACTAGGTATCCGTCTGCAAGCAGGAGATTGATCAGAAAAGAGCTAAAGAATTGAGTACAGGTGATCACCAGCTCTTAGACAGAAAGACAGGCAGTAGTAAAAGCAGGACAGTTTCTCAAATCTACACGCATGACAAATGCTGTTCTTTTGCTCAATTTCCAGACCATACTTAAGGGTCTGCAGCCATTTCTCTCAACAATTCCAACCACGTTGAAGCACTCTACATTCTAACTGCTTTTTAAAGAACATTTGGAACTGTTTTATTTCATGGTTTTAAGTTTCTTTCTTGTGCCCACTTGTTACTGTCTTAACAACCAATGGAAACAACCATCCATTTTTTGAAAGTTTACCATAACCTTACAGCTGATTACATTTCATTCCCTTTTGCAGAGACAAGAACAAAGCAAAGTGACCATGCAACTTAACTAGGATTACAGACATCCTTAGTATAAAAGGAGTGGTATGCAGTCAGTCCTATTGAGCCCAGAGCCAAATTTAAACTCCATGTAGAATCCCTACAGAGCGCAAAGAGATCATTTGTCCATCGAGTCCCCACTTGCCCTCTAAGAGGCTCCCACCCACACCAAGATCCAACCCCCAACCATAACCAATAACCCCGCATTTACCTTGGCTAACTTGCCTAGCCTGCACACCCTTGGACTGTGGGAGGAAATCAGAGCACCCGGAGGAAACCCATGCAGACACGGGGAGTTTATCTGTGAGGAGTTTGCATAGTTGTCAGAGGTTGGAATTGAACCCAGGTCCCTGGTGCTGTGAAGCACCAGTGCTAACATCCAGTAAAGGGCCTCATTTCCAACACATCCGCCCATCTGCGACAGAATCATTCTCACAGCTCAGCTTCATTTCTAATCCACACTTGATTTTGTCAATCCCGAATTGCCACCACCCAAACACCAATTTTTGAAATAAAAACTTTAATCTTCTAAATGTCTCCAGGATCTTGCCTTTACTCTCATTATCTCAAATTTCTGCCACCTCGGCATCACCCATTTCTATTCCACTATTATTAGCAGAGACTCATTAACCAATTTGTGTTGTTGGTTGCATGTGGAAGGTCTAGGCTGTGTTCAGGATCAACTGGATCTCACTTAGAATCCTAAAACTTGATTTTGTTCCCATTTAGTACCTCTAGCATTAATTCCAAATCTCAAAAAAAAAATTAGTGGCATCTAACGGAGATTTGTTACCTATTTGGCTTTTTATATAAGCTAATCATTTGGAAGACATGGCTAATTTACTAGTGGTGGTTAATTGATAAAATACAAAGTAAAGCTGATGGGGAGAAACAAGACATGTGGAGGCTCATTACAGTGGGTTTAAGCTCAGATTTTGCATGTGGGAACACTGACAGGGACCCTAGATCCATGCCCAAGTCATCCCAGATTTGAGAAGGCTTTCCCGTGGGATGTCCTTCCCAGGTAAACTCAGTCAAAATTTTCCCAGGTAAAATAGAAAGCGGGACATAACACCAGCACTTCGTCAGAGGCTCACTGATGATGTTACCCAGAATGGTGACGAAACACCTGAAAACTAACCTTCCAGCTCAGCGAGCAAACTCGCATCCAGAAACTCAGTCTGTAACCAGGCTGACATTCTGAAGTAATGATGGAAGGATGAAAGTTCTAGAATCATACTGGATGGGAGGCTGTTTTATTCGAACAATGTTAATCCCAGGCATTGCCCAAAATACTGGCTTTCTTCCACTCAAATAAATTCTTTACTGTTGAATATCTGCATGCAAGGCATTTTAAGTTCTTGACACTTTACTAGTTAAGGAAGTTTTGTCATGAATAGCAGTGGTTTTTTAAAAAAATACCATGTTCCATTTGTTTTTTTTTTCCAAAAGCAAAATAGAAATTATTTTGTGGCAGAGGCTGACATCATCGGGATGTTCTATTAAGCCAGAGAAACAAGACACAAACCAAAGAAGGGTGAAGATGGGAAATATTTGAGAATAAAACACTAAAGGTTTCCTTCCATCCTTGGGGTCGAGGGGGTGCCCTGTTGGGTCGAATGACCACACTTAGTAGAACCGCACCGGGTGGCTGGTGTGGGATTAAAGGAGAGGCAAATTGCATTGTTCCCACCTCCAAAACAAAGGGGACAGAGCTGTCAGCAGGGGGCCATTTGGCTGATTGAGCCAGTCTCGTTGCCTGTCACTGGCCACCTGTGAGTGGGGGGGGGGGGGTGGAGGAGGAGAGTTAATGGGAACTGCAGATGCTGGAGAATCCAAAATAACAAAGTGTGGGGCTGGATGAACACAGCAGGCCAAGCAACATCTCAGGAGCACAAAAGCTGACGTTTCGGGCCTAGACCCTTCAGAGAGGGGGATGGGCGGAGGGTTCTGGAATAAATAGGGAGAGAGGGGGAGGCAGACCGAAGATGGAGAGAAAAGAAGATAGGTGGAGAGGTAGGGAGGGGATAGGTCAGTCCAGGGAAAACGAACAGGTTAAGGAGGTGGGATGAGGTTAGTAGGTAGGAAATGGAGGTGCGGCTTGGAGTGGGAGGAAGGGATGGGTGAGAGGAAGAACAGGTTAGGGAGGCAGAGACAAGCTGAGCTGCTTTTGGGATGCACTGGGGGGGGGGGGGGGGGGAGAAGGGACGAGCTGGGCCTCAAGGCCCTCTGCTTCTTCCTGTCGCAGGCCCGACCAGTCCCCCTCCACCAACACCCTCATCCGCCTAGCCGAACTTGTCCTCACCCTCACCAACTTCTCTTTCAATTCCTCCCACTTTCTACAGACAAAGGGGGTGGCCATGGGTACCTGCATGGGCCCAAGCTATGCCTGCCTCTTTGTAGGTTACGTGGAACAGTCCCTCTTCCGCACCTACACAGGCCCCAATCCCCACCTCTTCCTCCGGTACATTGATGACTGTATCGGCGCCGCCTCTTGCTCCCCAGAGGAGCTCGAACAGTTCATTCACTGCAACACCTTCCACCCCAACCTCAGGTTCACCTGGGCCATCTCCAACACATCCCTCACCTTCCTGGACCTCTCTGTCTCCATCTCAGGTAACCAGCTAGAAACTGATGTCCATTTCAAGCCCACCGACCCCCACAGCTGCCTAGAATACACCCTCCTCCCACCCACCCTCCTGCAAAAATTCCATCCCCTATTCCTCCACCTCCGCCGCATCTGCTCCCAGGATGAGGCATTCCACTCCCGCACATCCCAGATGTCCAAGTTCTTCAAGGACCGCAACTTTCCTGCGCAGTGGTCGAGAATGCCCTTGACCGCGTCTCCCGCAACTCATCCCTCACACCCCACCCCCGCCACAACCGCCCCAAGAGGATCCCCCTTGTTTTCACACACCACCCCACCAAACTCCGGATACAATGCATCATCCTCCGACACTTCCGCCATCTCCAATCCGACCTCACCACCCCAAGACAATTTTCCATCCCCACTCTTGTCTGCTTTCCGGAGAGACACTCTCTCCGTGACTCCCTTGACCGTTCCGCACTCCCTCAAACCCCACCACACCCGGCACCTTCCCTGCAACCGCAGGAAATGCTACACTTGCCCCTACACCTCCTCCCTCACCCCAAGATGACTTTCCATATTAAGTAGATGTTCACCTGCACGTCTGCCAATGTGGTATACTGTATCCACTGTACCCGATGTGGCTACCTCTACATTGGGAAAACCAAGCGGAGGGTTGGGGACCGCTTTGCAGAACACCTACGCTCGGTTTGCAATAAACAACTGCACCTCCCGGTCGCGAATCATTTTAACTCCCCCTCCCATTCCTTCAACGACGTGTCCATCACGGGCCTTCTGCAGTGCCACAATGATGCCACCCGAAGGTTGCAGGAACAGCAACTCATAATCCGCTTGGGAACCCTGCAGCCCAATGGTATCAATGTGGACTTCACCAGCTTCAAAATCTCCCCTCCCCCGACTGCATCCCAAAACCAGCCCAGCTCATCCCCAACTCCCTAACCTGTTCTTCCTCCCACCTCAAGCCACCCTTCCATTTCCTACCTACTAACCTCATCCCGCCTCCTTGACCTGTCCGTCTTCCCTGGACTGAACGAGCCCCTCCCCACCTATACTCTCCTCTCCACCTTCGGTCCGCCTCCCCCTCTCTCCCTATTTATTCCAGAACCTTCACCCCATCCCCCTCTCTGATGAAGGGTCTAGGCCCGAAACGTCAGCTTTTGTGCTCCTGAGATGCTGCTTGGCCTGCTGTGTTCATCCAGCTCCACACTTTGTTATCTTGGATTCTCCAGCATCTGCAGTTCCCATTATCTCAGATGGCTGGGAAGGTGTCAGTTTATATGCAGAAAATAGGACAGGGGAGGGAGGTGGGGGGCAAAGGGTGCTGAAGTAGGGATTAGAAGCAATAGGATAGGCCCTAAAGAGACAGAAGAACAGCTGGACAGACAAATGAGTTGGTAACAATCCAGCTGGGAGGGTGAATAGCTGTTAATGGAGACTATTAGTGACTAACAACAGGTGGTGTGTAATGGCAGGCTGTGTGGTAGCAAGGCCTGGTGTGTGAGATAGGGGCTGGGACAGGAGAGTTTAGGCCCTAAAATTATTGAATTCACATTTTAATTAAATCAATTTTAATTTAAACTTCCTGAGTTGGCTAATTTCTTTTGCTGTCCTCAAACTATATATCTGCCCTTTTATGGTCAGATCTTAAACTCAAGGTAACCATTATACACCTCGTGTAGCCTGTGGAAAGATTACCTTCATTGCATTTATTTTCTATAGCTCATTAGCATGCCAAATTTGCAGTAATCACAGCTCTACCTCCACCAACAATATTGGTTTCGTGAGAAATAAAAGCTACCAGCACTCACTCGCCCTCCTACCTCACCAAAACTAAAACACATTAACATGCAACATCCCCTCAACTCAGTGGGTTTGTGACGTGGATTCCAATGCACAAATGTCCTGCTCTAGTGTACAAGTTTTCAACAAGCCAGCTGCTCCACGCAACTTAGAAGTTCCCACATTAGCAGGTTCACTGTTTCTTGCTGCTCCCAATCACCAGCGTTTATCACAGAAGCAAGGCTTTTGGAAGGGGTTGAACAAACCAGCCCAAGTAGCTGGGCCAAACTGCACTTCCTCAGCCTCTGAAAGTTTGCATTCAGCTCTGCCCAAGCATGTGCTGCAATCCCATTGGTCAGGGCCAAGGCTTTTAAAAAAAAATTTAAAGACAGCAACACTTTCAGAGATAGATCTGTCAGCAACCCTGACGCAGTTAAAATAAAAAAAAAACAAAAAAAAAGTTGGTAAAAAAGAAAAAAAAAAAATCAGTGGAGAGCCAAATCAGTTTAATACCCATTCTGCCTAACCGGCCAGCATACAGTACAGATTATAGGGCAGGTGTATAAAAGACATTATTTTATGGTCAATGAGTCAGGATTTGGACAGGCTTCTTAGTATATGGGGCAGAAAGGGTTAACACAGGTGTGCTATTAGCACTGCTAATATCACAGATTAGGACTCAGTCTTGGGATCCTCGCTTCTCGCCGTCTAAGATCTCTGATTAACTTTTTCTTTTAACTAGAAGCTCCAGGCAAACCTCTTCTAGTTTAATTCCACCACATTAAACCAAGCAGGCTTTGTGCAGGATGGTGGCAGTGACTCAAACGCAGTAGTGAGCTAGAGGGACGGAGGGAGGGAGCGGTTACATTAGAGGAATTCAACCATTCAACATTGACCCCACCCCCACCATAACTGCTGTGGTGCCACTGCATTTAAGATTAAACACCAGGATTGTTTGCTCAAGTCAAGTCAAGTTTGAGGAGACTAGTGTTACCTGACAGGAGGCACGTTTAAAAAAAAAAGGAATTCCTCCAGCATAATAAAATGTGAGGCTGGATGAACACAGCAGGCCAAGCAGCATCTCAGGAGCACAAAAGCTGACGTTTCGGGCCTAGACCCTTCATCAGAGAGGGGGATGGGGAGAGGGAACTGGAATAAATAGGGAGAGAGGGGGAGGCGGACCGAAGATGGAGAGTAAAGAAGATAGGTGGGGAGGTAGGGAGGGGATAGGTTGGTCCAGGGAAGACGGACAGGTTGAGGAGGTGGGATGAGGTTAGTAGGTAGCTGGGGGTGCGGCTTGGGGTGGGAGGAAGGGATGGGTGAGAGGAAGAACCGGTTAGGGAGGCAGAGACAGGTTGGACTGGTTTTGGGATGCAGTGGGTGGGGGGGGGGGGGGGGGTGGAGAAGAGCTGGGCTGGTTGTGTGGTGCAGTGGGGGGAGGGGACGAACTGGGCTGGTTTAGGGATGCAGTAGGGGAAGGGGAGATTTTGAAACTGAAGTCCACATTGATACCATATGGCTGCAGGGTTCCCAGGCGGAATATGAGTTGCTGTTCCTGCAACCTTCGGGTGGCATCATTGTGGCACTGCAGGAGGCCCATGATGGACATGTCATCTAGAGAATGGGAGGGGGAGTGGAAATGGTTTGCGACTGGGAGGTGCAGTTGTTTGTTGCGAACTGAGCGGAGGTGTTCTGCAATACAGCGCATTATCCTCCGACACTTCCGCCATTTACAATCCGACCCCACCACCCAAGACATTTTTCCATCCCCTCCCCTGTCAGCTTTCCGGAGAGACCACTCTCTCCGTGACTCCCTTGTTCGCTCCACACTGCCCTCCAACCCCACCCGGCACCTTCCCCTGCAACCGCAGGAAATGCTACACCTGTCCCCACACCTCCTCCCTCACCCCCATCCCAGGCCCCAAGATGACATTCCACATTAAGCAGAGGTTCACCTGCACATCTGCCAATGTGGTATACTGCATCCACTGTACCCGGTGCGGCTTCCTCTACATTGGGGAAACCAAGCGGAGGCTTGGGGACCGCTTTGCAGAACACCTCCGCTCAGTTCACAACAAACAACTGCACCTCCCAGTCGCAAACCATTTCCACTCCCCCTCCCATTCTCTAGATGACATGTCCATCATGGGCCTCCTGCACTGCCACAATGATGCCACCCGAAGGTTGCAGGAACAGCAACTCATATTCCGCTTGGGAACCCTGCAGCCCAATGGTATCAATGTGGACTTCACCAGTTTCAAAATCCCCCCTTCCCCTACTGCATCCCGAAACCAGCCCAGTTCGTCCCCTCCCCCCACTGCACCACACAACCAGCCCAGCTCTTCCCCCCCCACCCACTGCATCCCAAAACCAGTCCAACCTGTCTCTGCCTCCCTAACCGGTTCTTCCTCTCACCCATCCCTTCCTTCCACCCCAAGCCGCACCCCCAGCTACCTACTAACCTCATCCCACCTCCTCGACCTGTCCGTCTTCCCTGGACCGACCTATCCCCTCCCTACCTATCTACTTTTCTCTCCATCTTCGGTCCGCCTCCCCCTCTCTCCCTATTTATTCCAGTTCCCTCTCCCCATCCCCCTCTCTGATGAAGGGTCTAGGCCCAAAACGTCAGCTTTTGTGCTCCTGAGATGCTGCTTGGCCTGCTGTGTTCATCCAGCCTCACATTTTATTATCTTGGAATTCTCCAGCATCTGCAGTTCCCATTATCTCAAATTCCTGCAGCAACTGTGTCTGGTCTATTGTGACTCAAAGCTGGAGAGCAACCTTCATAGAGCCCCTCTTAGTCTGGCAGCTCACAATAAAACCTGAACGGATGGCTTTAATTATTGACAGAGTGCTCCCTCCCCCTTAACAAGCACAGTTGTAAGGATTCTGATCAAAGCAGCAAACAGAAGGAGAAAATGCAGACAGGCATGAGCCAATTCTTCACATTTCATTCGGAGGGGGGTGTGGGGGGGGGGGCAGATGAGGGAGGCAGCCCTTGAGCTTTTACATTAGAAAGCAAGATACTGCTTTGGTCATTGACCTCAAATGTTAGCTCTCTTAAGGGTGGCACGGTGGCTCAGCGGTTAGCACTGCTGCCTCACAGCACCAGGGACTTGGGTTCGATTCCAGCCTCAAGCGACTGTCTGTGTGGAGTGTGCACATTCTCCCTGTCTGTGTGGGTTTCCTCCGGGTGCTCTGCTTTCCTCTCACAGTCCAAAGACAATCAGACTAGGTTGGAATGGCCATGCTAAGTTTACCCGTAGTGTTTACTTTATGGTGGGTCAATTGAGGAACAGTGGAGGACTTTCAAAATGATTTTTCACAATGCTCAGCAGAAGGATATTCCAGTGATAAGGAAGAACTGTAGGAAGAGAGAGAGCCAGCCATGGATATCTAAGGAAATAAAGCAAAGTATCAGATTTAAAAAAACATACAAAAAAAGCAAAGAGTAGTGGGAAAATAGTACACTGGGAAATCTTTAAAGGCCAACAGAAAGCCACAAAAAATGTTATAAAGAAAAGAAAGAGATCATGAGAGTAAAGTAGTTCAGAATATAAAAATAGGCAGCAAAAGTTTCTATAAATATGCAAATCATAAAAAAAGAGTGGTGAAGGTAAACATTGGTCCTTTAGAGGATGAGCAGGCCAATTTAATAACTGGGAATGAGGAAATAGCTGTGACATTAAACAGTTACTTCGTGTCAGTCTCCACAGTGGGAGACACAAATAACATGCCGAAAACTAGCGACAAGAAGGTTAAAACAGGTGAGGACCTAGAAACTAAGGAGACAGTGCTGGGCAAGCTAATGGGGCTAAAGGGAGTCAAGTCTCCTGGCCCTGATGAAATGCATCCCAGGGTACCATAAAAGGGTATGATGGGGAAAACAGTAAATGCACTAGTAGTTATTTACCAAAATTCACTGGATTCTGGGTGTTTTCAGATTGGAAAATAGCCAACGTGATGCCACTGTTTAAAAAAGGAAGTAGACAAAAAGCAGGTAATTATAGGCCAGTTAGTTTAACTTCGGTAGTGGAGAAAATGCTCGAATCTATCATTAAGGAAGAAATAGCAAGACATCTGGATATAAATTGTTCCATTGAGAACACCTAGCATGGGCTCATGATGGGTAGGTCATACTCAACTAATTTGGTGGAATTCTTTGAGAACATTACTTGCACGGTGGACAATGGGGAACCTGTGCATGTGGTGTATCTGGATTTCCAGAAGGCATTTGACAAGGTGCCACACCAAAGGCTGCTACGTAAGATAAAGTTGCACGGTATTACAGATAAGGTATTGGTACGGATAGAGGATTGGTTGACCAGTAGAAGGCAAAGAGTAGGGGTAAATTGGTGTTTTTTTGGTTGGTAGTCAGTGGCTAGTGGTGTGATGCCTGAGATGCCTACATCCTGTGAGCAAATATATTTTAAAAAATGACAAGAATGAGTTTCCAAGAGATTAGAGCGACGACGAGACAATGTGGTATTCATTAACAAGAGGTGCATTGTAAAATGCCTGCAGTGAAGCTACACTCGCTGCTGAGCTGGCATTTTAAAAAAATGCAGTACAAAGTCAAGGCAATAGTGCCATATGCAAGTGTCACAGCAGCATGCTGTATATGGCTTCTTTGAAATATGTTCAAACTTCGCTGGCCCAAGAACCAAAAGAAACATTTGTCATCAAGTGTTGAGGATGATCCTTATTTTTATTCTCAAATTGTACGTCTTAGATTTAGTGCTCAGTGTGAAATCTCTGCGGCAAGTAACAGCTTACCAAAAAAATGCTATTGCTGTGAGAGAAGCCAGCATGTTCACACATGATGACTAAAAAACAGCAGCTTGAAGATACAAGTCAAAACGAGTCTGTGATCTGTCACCTCAGCACTTTGTAATGCAAGAACGAAGATGTAACGTTGAGCCGGAGAGATATTTATTCAATCATTCTTCTGTTAACTATTTTAAAACGTCTGAAATCTTGCTGAGTGCTCAGTACCACAGCATCTATTACACACAGCCTGGCAGGAGAACTCCTATCAACTTTTCTAAAAGCATAAAAACCAAAAGAACTGCAGATGCTGTAAATCAGGAACAAAAGGCAGAAGTTGCTAGAAAAGCTCAGCAGGTCTGGCATCATCTGTGAAGGAAACAAAAATAAAATCAGAGTTAACGTTTCGTGTCTGGTGCTCTGAGGAAGGGTCTGATTTTTTCCTCCGTCACAGATGCTGAGCTTTTCCAGCGACTTCGGTTTTTGTTTCTAAAATCACGAAGGCTTTTTGTCCAGCTGCAACCAACTCAGGCTCTTATCCCACATTCTCCGATGGCACATCATGATCACATGCTTTGGAAAGTGGGAGTTGTTTACCAAGATAACACAGTGTGGAGCTGGAGGAACACAGCAGGCCAGGCAGCATCAGAAGAGCAGGAAGGCTGACATTTTGGGGTCGGGGCCCTTCCAAGGTTGCGACTGACTTCCATTCCACAAAGTAAAGGCACAACCAGAGTTTGGGTTTTTGGTGAGAAGAGAGTGGATATGAGGAATAAAACCAACTTCAACTCTGACAAGGAACCTCAATATATAACGGCCACTGATTGCAGTACGTGTATGCGATTGAGGGAAGACACTATAGCTAAGCCTCAACAGTAGACCATAAGGCACACCAGGAAGGGCTAGAGATCTCTATTCAACACTTCACTGGCATCAAAACACTGCCAACAAATAAATGGATGTTTTCCCCAAACCTTTGTGAAAGCTTACCAAAATTTCTCACTCCTAATGCAAAGATGCAGCAAGAGCAAAACATAGGATGCCCTTTACCCTGAGTGTGAGTTTGTTCCAAGCTGATACTGCCACAAAAGCAAGTGCTGCCAAACAGGGCACAACTGAAAAAGGGCTGTCTAGGAGGTATGACAGATTGGCTTACAATTTCACAACAGTCAAAACCAGGTAATAGAGTGGCTCTGATTCAAAAGCCTGCAGTGCCCATAAATTGCTGAGACAAATCTCACTTTCTTTGCTCTGATGAAAGGTCACAGGCCTGTAGTGTTAACTCTTTCTCTTTTATATAAACACTGCCAGAAATGGGTTCCTCAAGGATGGTGTTTTATTATTTCAGATCATCACGGAGCGTGCCATTTAGAGACAGACATTCACATCAACATCTGAACAAGACAGTAAATAACAACACAGGTCAGAGGAACAAGTGGACCATTAAGTTAATATTTCAGGACCTTATCTGCTTTTTTCAGAGATGCTGACCGACCTACTGAATTACTTCAGATTTTCAGCAGTGCTTTTCATTTACAAGATTTGAATTAGCAACTAGCTAGAAGGGGGAGAACTCTGAATTTTAAAAGATGCGCCATAGACTGCATTCCATTTGCATGCATCATGGCTTGGTACGGCATCGACTCTACCCAGGACCGTAAGAAACTACAGATTGAGGACCCACCCCACTCCATCACTCAAACCAGCCTTCCCACTGCCTCAGGAAGGCAGTAAACATAATCAAAAGACCCTTCCCACCCTGGTTGTGCTCTCTTCCAATCTCTTCTGTTGGGCAGAAGACAAAAGCTCAAATGCATGCACCAGACTCAAGAAGAGTTTCTTTCTTGCTGTTGTTAGACTTCCAAATGGACCTCTTCAAATTCAAATCCAACCTTGATCCACGCTGTGCACTCTCTCTGCAGCTGTAACTTTGTATTCCTTGCTCTGTTTATTACCATAATGTACTTTATATGGTAATGATCTGCCTGTACTGCATGCAAACTTTTCACCATGCCTAGGGAAGTGACAGTAATAAATCAAATCAAATAGTTGCTATTTTAAACTTTCATACATTCTATTCAAAAGTTTCCATTACTGAAGAAGCCCATGACTCTCAATTGGACTTCTGCTACATGCTGATGAAATCCCAGCAATGACATTGCAAATTAAAATCAACCACTTGTGCAGCTAACAAACAACCAAGAGGTCCATTGTGAGGGGGTGGGGGGGGGGGAAAAAAAAGAGAAGCTTCTCACCATTAACCAGCCTCAATAATCCATTGAATGGTCTGGAACAACATTAAATTCCATGTGCATAATTGGAGTTATCAAGGAATGGCGGAAAGTCAAATTTTATTCCCATCTGACAAATGGATAGCCATTAATTAATTATTCCAAAGCAATACCTTAAATTCAAGAAGCTAACTTTAGAATGGGACACTGTACTCTATAGATACCAGTTCCTTCGGATCCCCAGACTTCTTCTCAGCTACACACTTCCATAGACCAAACTCAAAATCTAACAAGGTGAGTTCAGATGCCAAGATGGTTATTAGGAAGCAGCACCCAAAAAAATTTTCGACACCAGACTTCAGCCCTGAAGCCTTTAAAATTACAAGGATGTTTGAAACTGAACTGGCACAGGCAAGTTGTACATTGTGGATTAAGTCAAAAAAGATACTTACTGACAGGGCTGAAACATTCTCAGGTTTGAAAGACCCAGTGTGTGACAAAATGGACTTTTTTTAAACAAGCTGTTTTTCTACCAGCTAATTATTGACCTTACACACCAGCATTTCTCTCTCTCTCTCCATCAAACAAATGTTGCCCCATCTACTGAGCATCTCCCAGAAATTCCGATTATTTCAGACTTTGCTTCTGCTCTTAGCCCACGTTTTCTGCTTTACAACTTATGTTTCCATGAAAGTGGGGATTTTCAGGAGAGTGGCTCTTAAATTGAAATCCCTGACTTCAGAGGGGCTGTCCACACTCAGTTATAAACTTGAGATTGTCCATCCCAGGCAACTATGGAGCCCTCTAGACTCAACAGCATGAGGCTGCTATTCTCGGTCAATTACAACAGATGGTCATGGAGGTCCAAGTAAATGACAGGTTCTGGAAGGCATTTGAATGCAGATCATTTATATGCAATAAAGCTCCACCCAGATGTTACCATAGTCTTGAGCAGGGAAGGAATGTAGCTCTGGATCCCAATGGGGTTAGACAAGCCATCTCACGCACGCTAATTAAGATTAATTGGAACCAAATTAGTCAATACAACTTGTACTGATTGCATGATAACATTAAACCACATCGTGGGCACTATTATCCTTAAATACTTCAAAAAAGTTAGAAGGGCAAAACCAAACTGATCTAGGAAACGAAATGCTAGCGTGGGAGAAGGCCCTCCCTCTTGTAGCTCAGCGGTAGTGTCCCCTACCCCTGGGGGGGGGGTAGAAAAGCAGACCCAGAGAGTTCTTGTTGTGTAGGGGTAGACTCCAGGGGCAAGAGGTCTGGGTTCAAGTCCCGCCTGTCCTCGTGGTGTGCAATAACATTTCTGAACAGGTTGATTAGAAAAAGAAGTTAAATTTTAAAAATACATTTGAACAAAAAAAACAAACCGCATCTTTTTTAGGCAAAGCACCTCTTGTTGAGACTCTGTAGTATCCTTTATCATTGCTAACTTTAAAAAAGAAAGGCCCTTAGATACAGTACAAAGCATGGGAGCTTTTTTCTCTCCCCCCACTTCTAAGGATCTTGTAATTACATGGCATTGTTGCATCCCCCCAACATGGACAAAGTTACATTATACACTATGGAGAGGAAGCAAAACACCTACTCTGGACAAAAAAAACTGTACATACAGCAACCAGACGGTATATTTCCCAGCACTAGTAAAGAGGTCTTTGTCTGGACAAACAGCTTACTGTACTTCTTCAAATTATCTCACTCATTTTTAACTTCCAAGAACCCCTCAAAAAAGGAAACTGAACACTATAATGGGGGCAGAGCTGACAGACCGAAGCAGTTTCTCACTCTTACTGATAGCACAGTGGAGAGCTGGAGGAACACAGCAGGCCAGGCACCATCAGGTTTCTGAAGAAGGATCCTGACCCAAAACGTCAGCTTACTTGTTCCTCTGATCCTGCCTGGCCTGGTGTGTTCTTCCAGCTCCACACTTATCTCAGACCCCAGCATCAGCAGTTCTTACTATCTCTTATTCTTACTGCCCCTCCTGCAGTGGAAATTTCCATCGTGTGGCTTATCTTCCAGGACTAATTGAAAACCATATTTAAATTTCTTTGCCTTGGAAGCAAAATTGTGCAACATTAGACTAAAAGCAATTCTGGTCTACACTGAAATTAGGTGTTCGCTAGTTAAAATAAATGCATCACCACTGATTAATATCTGAGGCACATGGCTGCATGAAGTCATGTACTTTAAAGTCATAGCATGTGATAAAAAGGTCAAACCGTGGTAGTCATGTTTATCTTCACTGATGTACTGACCCCAAGTCCTAGTGTATTCTCTACAGCAGTGCAATATGCAACATCACGTCCATTGCTGGTATATGTTAGCAGCACCGGGGCTCAGTGGTTAGCACTGCTGCCTCACAGCCCCAGGGACCTGGGTTCAATTCCACCCTCGGGCGTGTTGTCTGTATGGAGTGTGCACAATCCCCATGTGTGCGTGGGTCTCCTCTGGGTGCTCCGGTTTCCTCCCACAGCCCAAAAGATGTGCACGCTAGGTGGATCGGCCATACTAAATTGCCCCATAGCATTCAGGGTGTGTAGGTTTAGGGGGATGGGACGCTCTGAGGTTCAGAGTGGACATGTTGAGCCAAAGGGTCTGTTTCCACACTGTAGGGATGCTATGATTTCAGGTTAAAATATTGACAACACTGTTGTAGGTCAAATCTCAAGTAATAACAAGGCAATATAGGAAAAAGAGATCAAACACTTAGCAGCATGGTGTAACGACAACATCTCCCCAACAATGTCTCTACTTCCTCTGGCGGCCAAGGAAATTCAGCATGTCCACAAGATCTCTTACCAATTTTTAAAGATGCACCATAGAAAGCGTCCTATCTGGATGCATTAGAATGGTTATGCAACTGCTTTTCCCAAGACTGCAAGAAACTAGAGTCAGGAACATAGCCCAGTCCATTACACAAACCAGCTGTCTATCCAATCACTCCAACAATACTCCCTGCTGCCTCAAAAAGCAACCAACATAATCAAAGATCCCTCCCATCCCGGATATACTCTCTACCACCCTCTTCCATCGGGCAGAGGATATAAGAAGTTTGAATATAGAACAACAGATTCAAGAACAGCTTCTTCCCTGTTATCAGACTTTTGAACTGACTGTTCACGTTAATTCTGGTCTCTCTCTCAGTCTGCTCCTCCTCTGCAGCTGTAACACTGTATTCTGCACTCTGTTGCACTTTGTACAGTAGTGTACAGCATGCCAAGCAAGATTTCACTATTTTGGTATGAGATAACGATAAAATCAAACTCAAATGCCCTTAAAAAAGTGGAAAGCATGGTACGTAATTTTTTAAAAATCTGCCAAGTTCTAGTGTCTGATCAATCTCCTCTACTGGAGGCATTTTAAATTGAAAACAAAAAGCATTTGGGATGATGGCCAATGGTCCCAAGCTGGGAGGTACATGGAGGACATAGAAATCAGTCACAAGGTCTTGGCTCTGACCCTGTAGCCTCCACAAACATTGACAGTAGAATCAAAAGCAGTCATCATGGACTTCACAGACACCCAACCGATAGCCTACTTAGTCACACACGAAAGCCAGTCAGAAGGGAGCTAGAGATCTAGTCTGGTCTCTCATGCACTCATACTGAGGGAAAAAGGGAAATTGGAGGCTACAGCGTGGGAGTGCACAGAATCTACATTTCTGTAAATATAGTAAGCATCCAAGGTGAAACCTGTTTCGTTTGTACTGACTAACTACCTTGACCGACATGAAATAATTGACCCAACTGGACAGTACCCAATGTCTCATCCTTAAAGTACAATTACTGAACCTTTATTTTCTCCGTGTAGTTCATTGTCTGCTCCACCATGTCAAATAAGTGACTCACTTAGTGCCATCCTTACAATGCAGCACTACAAAATCCCCATAACCTTGCACATTCTTTTCAGTTAACTGTCGAAAAATCTTTCCAAGAGCCTCAACCCAACCTACCTCCACGACTCTCTGGCAGTGAAGGCCAGACCCTAATAAAATTACCGCATGAAATTTTTTCACCCCACTTTTGCTTCTTTGCAGTTATTTTTAAAATCTGTGCCCTCATGTTCTCGATCCCCAATTAGGGGTGGAAAAAGGGTTTCCCCACACCCCTATCAACTCTGCTCAGAGCCCCTTCATTCAACGTTCTGAACAGCTTTATCAGAAGTCACCCAAAATTGTCCTAAATTCCCAATGGTATCCTCATAACTGAGGTTCCTCATCCCAAAACCATTCAAGCAGTACTTTTGTTTTACACCGAGAGCAAACTCTGCATTTTTGTAACCATTTCAAACAGTTCAGGCTTTCATTATATTTTAAATGAGACTTTTTTTTTCTTGCCTTAAATTAAAAGAAAGAGTTTGCAGGAACAGTAAGATGACGAAAATCAAAACCCACCCCCAACACCCACAAAATCAAGTCAGTCATTGGTATTGCTCATATCAGCGTGCACAGACGGTGATACTAAATGAGAAAGTGCCAAAAAGAAAGCTAAATAAATAATGTCAAGAATTCTTGCAACATGTAACATCTGCTTTTGCCAATCCCTTTGCCTGTGCTAGGTTATTTAAACCCAGACTGAAGCCTGCATTCTGGGACCCACAGGAGTCCAATGGTGTGGATTTCACACCCCACACCTCATTTTTCCCTTGGGGAAAAATAGAGCTCTACTGACCCGAATGCACCTTTTGTAATGAGCAGATGGAGGAAGTAACAAAAAAATCACTAAGAAACCACTTCACCTGTCTCGGGCTGCCTGGAATGCCCAGCAAGTATGGCAGCAGAAAAAAAAGAAAGAGTTTTTGTGGGGGTCATTGATAAACACAATCCTGCAATTGTATTGTAACAGTGAGTTTTTCAAACATTCAGACCCTTCAGTCAACTCCAATTTCCAAAATACCTTCACCACAAAAATCAAACGCTGTGGCTGAAAGCATCAGCTAAGTCACAGGAGGAACAAAGAACTGTCAATAAATGCCAGGCCTTCTGTCCCACCACTAGGGACACGATCATCCTGCCACAACAGCCTCCTGCCTTCTGTGCTTACATCCCAAAAATTAGATGTTTTCTTCTGTTAAACAATCGTTGATACACGTCCAACATATGACTAAAACTTAACAGAACCTTGCTGAAAAGAACAAATTCAGACACAACCCGTTTGGGAGACGGCTATAAATCAGAACAAAAAAAAGTGAGGAAAAATTTGATGTTTGGAGATTTGCCTCTGATCTCCCCTGAAATGGAGGTGGGGGGAAAACAGAATGCAAGCGGGCATGGGAGGTGGAAACAACAGAGAGAATTTCCTCAGTCAGTCTAGATATCATGTTCATAAATTGCCGAGTCAGTGGAAGTGAGGCAACCGATGCAGGCTGTTTGCAGTGAAATTCTTCATAAACTGTAATTTTCCTTCATAGATGATCATTTCAGTTGCTCCACAATTCGTGAGGCACTAGGTGCCCTCTGCCAGGTATCCTTTCTTCACATCACAGCTCAGGTGATAGGTGGTGATTGTCTATAATGCATTTACGATTCAATGTTTCAACCGCCGCTCAATTCAGATGCATACACAAAGGAGTAACAATAACACTTGCTAATGTTACTAGACTAACTCTGGACTCTTTTGGCAGTGGTAATGTCCCTAGCTGTGGGACAGAAGGCCTGGGTCCAAGTCCTACTTGCACAAGTAGCGTATCATAATATCTCTGAAAAAGGTTCATTAAGACATCAACTGGACGAATGCTCTGGAAATAGAGGAACAGGAGAAATTTAAATTCCAGATTTGTTTGAAAAAAAGTCAGTTGCAACTGGAATTTTTGCTTTCAGTTTATTCTGAGGAATTGTCAAAAATGATTGAAGAGTCAGGCAGGGTGGTAGATGTTCTCGTAGACCTTGCTGAAGTCCATAAGGACAAGGTCCCTCATGATACAGAAAGTGAAGTCATATGGGATCCATGGTGAGCTGAACACTGAACTGGCTTGGTCACAGAACACAGTTGTTTGTGGTGTGTCTGCCTAATCTGGAGGAGAATGCAGGTGGCCTGATTAGTCAAAGTGCAGGTGACAAAGACTGGTGGGAGCTCAGACACAGGAGGATTGCTAGAAGATACAGCAGGAGATAGGTAGGCTGGAGACAGGCAGATGGCATTTAACCCAGCAAATGCAAGATGCTGCACTTTGGGGTTTCTAACGCAGGAGGGTAATACAGTAAATGGCAGAAACCCCAACAGCATCAACATAGAGGGATCAGGGTGTATAGGTCCACAGTTCTCCGAAGGTGGCAACTCATGCAGAGAAGATGGTCAAGGCAGTGTATGGTATGCTTGCCTTCATTCGAGGCGCAGCATAAAAATTGGCAAGTCACGTCACAGCTGTACAGCACTTTAGTTAGGGCACATTTGGAATATTGCAGAGAGAAGGTACAGAAACAGTCTACCAGGATATTGCCTGGTTTGGAGGGTATTAGTATGAAGAGAGCCTGGACAAACTTAGCTCCTTTTCACTTGAACGTCGAAAGGATGGTGGGCGACTTCTGAGGGGCATGGATAGAACAGGCACTCGGAGTCTTTTTCCCCAGGATAGAAAAGACATCAGTTTAAGGTATCAAGGGGGCAGTTTTGAAGGAGGTGCAAAAGGCAGTTTTTTTTTAAAAAGAGAAAAAAAAGAGAGAGAGAGAGGGTAATAAGTGCCTGGAATGAACTGCCAGTGACTGTGGTGGAAAATACAAAAGCAATATTTAATAGGCATCTGGGCAGATATATGAATGCACAGGGAATAGAGGTATTCAGACAGCATAGAGACAAACAGGACTTTAGGTTTAGAAAGGTACTACGTGTCAGTGCAGTATTAGTGGGCCAAAGTGCCCGTTCATGTTCTTATATTTTGTAAAATGGGCAACAAGTGCTGACCTGGCCAAAGCCCATCCTCTGATTCAACTAAGAACTCCTGCAGTGTGGACTTCACATACACTCCACACTATCTGCAGGCCTGGCAACTTGAAAACACCCCGTTGCTTTTATTACAAACCAAAGTGCTAGAGAAACTCAGCAGGTCTGGACTTGAAACGTTAATTCGTTTTTCTCTCTGGGGGCGGCAGAGTGGCTCAGTGCTTAGCACTACAGCCTCACAGCATCCGGGACCCCGGTTCGATTCCACCCTCAGGCAGCTATCTTTGTGGAGTTTGTACATTCTCCCCGTGTCTGCATGGGGTTTCCTCCCGGTGCTCCGGTTTCTTTCCACAGCACAAAGTTGTGCAGGCTAGGTGGGTTAGCCATGCTAAATTACCCAGTGTTCTGGATGTAGAGATGGGGTATGTTTTAGGCAGGGGGGGGGGGGGGGGGAAAACGGGTCTGGGTCTGAGTGGGATGCTCAAAAACAAAAGGTCAGTGTTCGGCCAAAGGACTTGTTTCCACACTGCAGGGATTCTAAGGTACTGTCAGACGCAAGTTTCTGCATCAGTTTCTGCTCTTGTTCCAGCAGACTCCCTAACTTGCTCCTGAAATCAAATCCTTGAGACAAAGGAAGGGTAAAAAACTTCTTGCCCCAAAAATAAAGCTTAAAACAGGCAGACATCTCAAAAGAAAGTTGGCTCGGGTCCATCTTAGATTTTGCTCCAAGTCTGGGCAGAGCTCAAAAGCTCTGGAAACTCTTCATTTCTGAACAAAAGAAAAAGAAATCAGAGCCCAGCAGGTGCCCACCAGTCCTGCACAGCCAGCTCTGCATGCCTTTAGAATGGTAAGAAACTTGAGGAAAGGTATTTGCATTTTAATGGAGCAATATCTCAGCAACCTCACGCTCTTCACATACAAATGAAGCGCTTTGAAATGTGCTGATTATTCACCAAGTGAACACTGCCGCAGTCTCTTTGGCACTAATGGAATGAATGAGGCACTCAATCCATGCTCATCAGGGGCAGCACTCAAATTTAATTAAATCACTGAGGTTTCCTTTCCAAATCTGTGCTCATCTTGCCTACACCTCCACGTTTGACCCCTCTCCCCACCAAAAGGGCAGTACTGGTCATCAATAAAAAGTCACACATTACAAAAAAAAAATCAGGGCGACTGAGATGGGAACTGCAGATGCTGGAGAATCCGAGATAACAAAACGTGGAGCTGGATGAACACAGCAGGCCAAGCAGCATCTTAGGAGCACAAAAGCTGACGTTTCGGGCCCAGACCCTTCATCAGTGTATCTCAGTCAGCATCCTAGAAGCACTTTTGTGCTGTGTTCATCCAGCTCCACACTTTGTTATCTGAGATACACTACCCTTCCACATCCTTTGACCTGTCAGCAGCTATTGATGCTGTGCACCATACAATCCTCTATGTTCAACTAAACGGAGCTACTCTTGCCTAGTTCCGCCCTTAGCGGTTCCAGGCAAGACCAGAAATGGTATCTCATCCCACACAGTCACACCTGCCAAAAGGGTACATTATCCCCACAATAACAACCAAAACAGAATCCCCCTCGTCCTCACCCGTACCACCCCACCAACCTCCGGATCCAACCCATCATCCTCCGACACTTGGCCATCTGCAATCCGACCCCACCACAAAAGACATTTTTTCCTCCCCACCCTTATCTGCTTTCTGGAGGGATCACTCGCTCCGTGACTCCCTCATCCACTCCACACCCGGCACTATTCCCTGCAACCGCAGGAAGTGCTACATCAGCCCTTACACCGCCCCTCTCGCCCCCATCCCACATCAAGGAGATGTTCACCTGCACATCTGCAATGTGGTATACTGCATCCGCTGTTCCTGTTGTGGCCTCCTCTACATCAGGGAAATCAAGCGGAGGCTTGGGGACTGTTTTGCAGAACACCTACACTTGGTTCGCAATAAACAAATGCACCTCCCAGTCGCGAACCATTTCAACTCCCCCTCCCATTCCGCAGACGACATGTCAATCATGGGCCTCCTGCCGTGTCACAACGATGCCACCCGAAGGTTGAAGGAACAGCAACTCGTATTCCGCTTGGGAACCCTGCAGCCCAATGGTATCAATGTGGATTTCACAAACTTCAAAATCTCCTCTCCCGCATCCAAAAACCAGCCCAGCTCACTCCCGCTTCCCTAACATGTCCTTCCTCCTACCTATCCCCACCCCCATCTCCTACCTACAAGCCTCATCCCGCTCCCTTAACCTGTCCGTCCTCCCTGGACTGACCTATTCCCTCCCTAACTCCCTACCTACACTCACCTTTACTGGCTCCATCCCCACCTCTTTGACTTGTCTGTCTCCTCTCCACCTATCATGTTCTTTATCCATCTTCTATCCGCCTCCCCCTCTCTCCCTATTTATTCAGAACCCCCTTCCCTTCTCCCATTTCTGAAGAAGGGTCTAGCCCAAAACATCAGCCTTTCTCCTGTGCTGATGCTGCTTGGCCTGTTGTTCATCCTGCTCTACACCTTGTTATCTGCATTTATACAGTGCCTGTAACACAATGAAACAACCCAAAGCATTTTACAAGAGTATTATAACCAGTACATACAAAACAAAACACTAAGCTGGAGATCACAACAGGTCATCCATGGACAGACAGTAAGCTAATGTTTTGTGACTCTTTGGCCCCACTGTGAGCTTAGCATTTTTTTTGTCTTCAGTTAGAGTCCAGCATCTGCAGTGTTGTACTACTTCGGAGCAAAATACTGAGCTAGGTAATGAGAAACTGTTGTCACAACTGTTCCTTTTAAGAACAGCATCTTGTAGGAAGAACAGGGAGGTAGGGAGTTTCAGAACCTGAAGATCTAGGCGACAAAGCAGGTTAAAAACACTCATGCTGATTTACAAATCTGAGACTCATCCCCTCCACATCGCCAGCAGTCCTGCAAGTCTTCAAAATGTGTGCTTTTTACACCCGCTCAAGCACCCTAACTAATCGTTCCACCAACGAGAGCACATTCCCTAACACAAGTCTTCAAAAAAGTCACTGCACTCAAAACATTAACTGCATTATCCCGTCAGATGCTGCCACGCCTACTGAGTTTCTCCAGTTTGGATTTCCAGCATTGGCAGTCCCTTCGGTTTCCTTTTAAACTTCCGACACATTCAGCTGACATCACTGTGCTCTGGAAATTCCCCACAAAACCACTTACCTCATTTTACCCTGAAAGGCTCACCTTAAAAAACCCCCAACTCCAAGTGAACTTTTGGCAACCTTATATCTTCCATAGATCCATGTCAAACATTGAAAAAAACTCACATGTGAAGCACCTGGGGACATTTTACTACGTAAAAGGCACTATATAAAAAGATGTAATTGTAATTTATAACCATTTATAAATCACACCTCACATTCTGGGTAGACAGGACCTTCCTTCCAGCAGATTTTTCACTGTCTTTGATTCCTCAGCCAATTCACATCCACAGGCAACACTCAAAGTGCACAGACTGACCAGTTGTTTTGGAATTAGCCGTCGATCCCATACATTAAAATAAAACATCAATGGCTGGTTTAAAGTTTTAAAAAAGGTGTGGTTTGGAGCTTTTCCTCCTTCTAATCCTTGGCTCACCTTCAGGAAAGTGAGAATATCACATCACCACAACACCCCCCCCCCCCCCCCCCGCCACTAGAGATTGTGGGAGACCACAATTTGTCATTTTGGTCATCTTGGTTGAAGAGAGAAACATTAAACTAGCTCACTCCTCTGCTAACCAGGGATCTCTCAACCTCACTTGGACAGGCTGGCCAGCCCACAGTTTCAATAGCTGCCATAGCTGAGAGAATGCTTCTCTCAGTACTACGCTGGTGTAACAGCCTAGGTTACAGAAAGTGTTGAGTGGAATTTTAACCCACATATCTGGAATGCAAGTATGCTCCTTCAGTCAGTCTCTACAACACATTGCAGAAGGATAGGACACAGAACATCTTTTTGCGTAAACAATGGTACTTTGATTTGGGAGGGTCTGCGCACAGAATTTTTAGAAATAATCAAGAGGGAGTCCTTGTGGAGATGCAGACCCTTTTTCACCAGTGTGTGTGTGGCTGGTTAGCTCAGTCAGCTGGATTGTCATATAGGAGTGACGTCAACAGCATGGGTTCAATTCCCTGCACCAGCTGAGGCTAGCCTGAAGGACTCTCCTCCTCAACCTCTCCCCTCGCTTGCGGCACGGTGACACAAAGGCTAAACCATCAGTCAGATGCAGTGGTGACTTTACCCCTTTATGGTGTTATAATGAACTACTGCTGTGATAAACCGATGGATTTTGGTACTTCTTATCTAGATGTCTTAACAGCGTGCAGCAACATTGTATTCAACCAGTCTTTATCTTCCCTGGCCTATCAATAACATTCAGTCATTGAGCCAGATACTAATCCCAGGTTGAATAAGTAGTTCAGGAGAAGCACCACACACACATGTACCTGAAGAGATGCATTGCTCCTTCAGCAGTTCGCAAGGCTGTGCACAAATACTGCTTCCACTGTTTCACATGATTCGCACAGAGCTAATGAATCCCACAACCAACAGGCCAGATCAAAGCTCTGAAGTCCTGCCTTGTATCTCGTCATAAGCAGCAGAGGACATCAAGAACTATAGGAGAAAGAGGCTTGACCAAAAAAACCCCACCTTTAGTGATACATCCTGACATGTAAATATACAGGCAACACAGAAGCATTCACAACCACATTGATATAAAGGCTATAGGTCCTGACAATAGCTCAAATGTGCTCCAGAATTAGCTGCACTTCTAACCAACCTGTTCAGTTCAACTACAACATTAGCATCTACCCAAAGTGCAAAATTGTGTTTCAAAGTCCTCACAAAAAAAAGGCAAATTCACTTCAGTGAATTACCAAACGTCTGAATACTAAATTAAACAGGTGGAAGGGGATCATCAACAGTGCTGACTCAGCAATATCTGCACAGGGTCACTCAACTCGAGACCTCATTACAATCTTGGTCCAAAACAGACAAAAGGAGCCAAATTCAGGAACAAAAATAAAAAAAAAAGAGAGGCAGAGACAGAGACAGACACAAAAGCAACACTTGGCCAAGAATGGTACCAGGGAGTCCATTTACATCAGTCAAAACTGCCCAGAGTCATATGGAACACAGAGGTCAGTTTGAGGCCACATCTTGGTCTGAGTACATCACTGCCAGAGTTCCACAAGGACGTGCCTTAGGTCCAGCCTTAGCAGATGCAAAATGCCAGAAGTCAGGATGTGTTTACTGACTACAGCAGTCTTCTGTTTCAATCACAAATCCTTAGATAACGATGTGGTACACACCTACATGCAGCAAGATCTGCACAGCAGCTAGGTCTGGATTAACGTGATGTTAAGTGAACTTTGCTTGCCATCCAACAAAGTTATCACCAAACTCCCACAGCATCAATAGCCTGGCTCTGACTGTTCGACTGAAATTTAACTGGTTTGACCACATCTGGTTAGAAGGGCAGCTCAGAGACTGGTGATTCTGAGGTAAGACGGAAGGTTCGTCCTCCCCAAAGCATGTCTGCCACCTCCAAGGCACAAGTCAGGAGTGAGGTGGAATGCTCTCCAAATCCCTGGATGAGTGCAGGGTGGACACTCAAGGAGCTTAACCATTCATGACAAGACAGCTCACTCAATCAATCAGCACCCTCTGCACCACCTTAAACCAGTCACTGTTTCCACCATGGGCACAGTCATCTACAAAGATGCCTTGCTTCAAGTCACCGAAGCTCTTTCAACAGCATTTTCCATTCCCACGGTCTCTAGCACCTAGAACAGCAGTGGGTTCGCGGAAACACAACCACTTGGCTGTCTCCTTTCATGCCACTCGCAATCCTCACCTGGAACTACATTTTTGCTCCTTTGCTGTTGTTGGGTTTGTTTCTAAATTTCAAAAAAGTGTACTTTATTCATAGTTTGCACGCTACTTGCTGTGTGTTTAAGTATCAGAACATTCTCCTTAACAGCACTGTGGGAGAATCTTCACCACACACATTGCAGCAGTTCCAAAAGGCTGCTCACCATCAACATCTCAAGGACAATTAGAAGAAATGGGCATTAAACACAGGCCTAACCAACAATACAGAAATTCAGTAAGTTCCTGAAAATGTAAGTGTAACAGCGACAAGCAGCATGAGTAATTGTGTAGCCGTTTCCTCCCCCATATCTATGACTTCAGAAACTGATGGATGAGGACAAAGAGTTAAGATAAGAACTGAGACAGAATAACTACGCTCAGTATCAGCCTCGAAGTCTCAAGAGAGAAAAAAGGCACGGATGTTTATTTCAGTAGCACTGGCTCAGTGAGCCAAGGATCAAGCTAAATTAGAGAATGTGCATTTCTTTTTTGCACCTTCGCTGTTCAAAGACCTGAAAACAGCTTCAGTGGCACAATTGCAACTTGAACTAAAAGAGCAGAATGGCAGTCAGTTAGCAAGTTACCAAAAATAGCCATAATTCCTGAGAGATTTTAAGTTATTTCAAAACATTGACAATTTCCAGATCAGAGTTGGGGCAGGGATGGGGGGGGAGGGAAAGAACCTGGTACATCGGGGCTACCATGTCACACCCTCTGAATTTTAACAACTTTGGTCTCCTCCCCTCTCAACAACAGTCCTCCTCCCACAAACCCACTCTACATTCCCATCAGAGGGGTCACGACAATTTCCAAACGCTAAAATGGGGGTCAGAGGGGGAAAAGTAGTTTGAGAAGTGCTTTTCCAGAAGTCTTCTCCCTCTTCACACCTACAGCAAATGAACAGGATGGGACAAAGGAGATAATAAAGTGTGAAGCTGGATGAACACAGCAGGCCCAGCAGCATCTCAGGAGCACAAAAGCTGATGTTTCGGGCCTTGACCCTTCACAGAGACAAAAGACAGATAGTTTAGAGAAAGCCATGGCCATCCCAAATTAAATTAAAAACCAAACTGAAAGCCAAAATAGGCGTTCAAAAAAAAAGGCACTTTATGCCTTTACCTCAATCAAAATTCCAAACTCATTCATTCAAATAATTTTACAGCACAGGAGAAGACCATTCGGGCTATAATTCCTGGACTGACCCCGAGGATTGACAATCAGAGGTCAAGGACACCACGCAGAAAAGTGGAGACAGAGTCACAGAAATGAAATTCAAACTTGTTAGTGTTGTACAGGGAAGTTCGATAAAGAATCCCGCAGTTTTGAAATTCGGCAAAATAAGTCTTCACACAGAATGAAGGGTAAAGGAAAACCGTACTAATGATATTCACTGTGGGGGGCGGGGGGTGGAAGGTGGAGGAGGAGGAGGAGGAGGAATGAGACACGTCGCAGTGCAGGTAGCAGGTCGGCGTAACAAGGGACATTCACAGAGACAAGCTCAATGGGCTCAGGTGAGGTCAGAAGACACAGGAAGCGACTATTCCTGGAACCAACCGCCCATCCTGAGCGATGTTGCAACAGGCAAGAAACCGCCAGATCGTTAAATAAGAAGAAACCCGGATCAGATGTTGTCAAACTTAAATGTGTGAAACTATCAATTTTGGTTCGAAACCATCAAAAATAAATCTCTACATTAAGAGTACAACCGGAAAAGTTCCCAACTTACACAAGAGTGAAACCGACCACAGCCTGAAATTTACAAAAAAAAACGGAGAGGGCTGGTTCTTCTATTGAATTTAACCTACCCCCACCCGGAAATCTTCCCAAGTTTGAAAAGTTGAGAGAAATATTTTCCTTTCAAACTTTGCTCCCTCTAATGACAGCTACAATCTACAACCTCCTACACCCCCAAACTCCATTATTCACTCACCTTCCACTCCCATGTTGTAGAACCCAATTTTTCGTTCGTGATTCACCCTCTAACACCGTCTCCTTCCCTACCCACAGCAACAATAAGTTCACTTCTCAGCAGTGGCTATTAATCAGGGCTCCGCCTCCCCGTTGAGTCCTAGCATCCTCCTCGGTTTCACATCACACCCAACTGCAGCAGAGGTCCCTGCCCGCCTCCTGCTGGCTACAGAGGGACGCTGCAAAAAAGGAGCCGGCAATCTGAAACAGAAGCAGGAAAGGAAGAGGCACCAATCTCTACAATTGCAACAGCCGTATCCAGTGTTGAAAGCCTCCGCGGACCTTTGAACTGAAAGCCTGCAAGCCTGCTCACAAAGGGAACATAGAACATAGAACATAGAACAATACAGCGCAGAACAGGCCCTTCGGCCCTGATGTTGCGCCGACCTGTGAACTAATCTAAGCCCCTCCCCCTATACTATCCCATTATCATCCATATGCTTATCCAAGGACTGTTTAAATGCCCCTAATGTGGCTGGGGTGGGGTGGGGTGGGGTGGAGTGGATAGGGTGGGATGTGGGTGTGGTATTTGGCTGCAAGGCTAAACTGTGAAATGGTAAGCGAGGGTTTCCCAATTCTCCAGGGTACTTGCCCAATAATGGTTTATTTTAATTCAATCACAGGACATGAGCATGACTGGCCAGTCCAGCATTTAGACCATAAGGATCAGGAGCAGAGTAAGGCCATTCAGCCCATCAAGTCAGCTCTGTTATTCGATCGTGGCTAATACATTTCTCAGCCCCATTCTCCTGCCTTCTCCCCATAATCCTTGATTCCCCTTGCCAATCAGGAACCTATCTATCTCTGTCTTGAATACACGCAATGACATGACCCCCACAGCCCTCTGCAGCAATGAGTTCCACAGATTTACCCACCGCTTGGCTGAAGAAATTCCTCCTCATCCCAGCTCTAAAGGGTTGCCTCTTCACTGGGACGCTGTGCTGCCACCCCCCCCCCCCACTCCCCCAATTTATTGACCATCCTCAACTGCCCTCTGGGGGGGATTAAGTGTCAACTACAGTCTGAAGTCATAGGTAAGGATGGTAGATATCATTCCCCAAAGGTAGTTTTTTATACAATTGACGTGGTCACGAGTCGCCTAGCTTTTTTTTCACTCCAAATTTTGATTTTTTTAAAAATCGAATTCAAATTTCACCATCTGCAATGGTGGGATTCCAACCCACACCCCTAGAAAATTAAAGATAACAAAGTGTGGAGCTGGATGAACACAGCAGGCCAAGCAGCATCAAAGGAGCACAAAAGCTGACGTTTCAGGCCTAGACCCTACCTAAAGTAGTCTCTGGAGCAATCTCACACGCCCATCAGTTGCATCAAACTGCTACAGACAGCATTGTGGCTCAATATGACAACTCACTGATTTCTCTTCAAGCACAACTGGGGATGTTCACTAAATGCTGAAGTCTCAGGAACAAATTGTATGATTTTTTCAATATGTGGCAATCTTCACATTACCATGAGACAAGCATTCAGGTAAGGAGGCTTTCTGACTGGTGGAGAGAAATCATCTTCTCAGATGACTACTCGCCACTTTCCAATTGGCATGGCAGTGCTGAAATTCAGCATAGTGTATGCATTGAGGTCATGGGAATACATCCAGCTAGAGTTGACAGCCGTAACTAGGGAGATTGTGACGGATGTAGTATACGTGGACTACAGGAAAGCCACTAAGGAGATTATTAGAGAAGACTACTTAGTTATGAAATGGGAAGCTAATTGGAGGCAAAACTGTTAGAAAGATCAAAAATGATAGAAGGTGTTAAGGGCATTTTCTCAGAATGGTTAAGGCAGGTAGCAGTGTTTTAGGAGACTCAATTCTGTGACCACTTAATTTCACTGTCCATCAGCAATTTACAACTGGGCCGAAAAGAGCAGTGTCTATATTTGCAGGCTAAACTGATATGAATAATCTGGTCTTGGTAAGATGGCAAGTGGTCCAGAGGTAGCAGGTATCATTCAATAATTTAATATTAGCAAATGTGGAGCTTCTGTTTTAACTCAAATGGGATATTTTACTTTGAATGCGGGGTAGAAGCTAGGCTATGGGGAAGAGATTTGGGGATTCTGATTTACCGCTGATGGTAAGTTAATGGAGTTTTCTGGTACAAGAATGAAATACAAAAGGTCAGATGGAAAGATGAATCACGAAGGCACTAATGGGCAGAATTAGTGTGCAGATCTGAGCACTGCACTATGGGAATGACATTCGGGAAGTAGAGAGGATACTGGATTTTCCAGCAGGCTGCCAGGATTGAGGAGGTGCAAGTAACAACAAAAAAATGTGAAATGCTTCAGGCAGGTTTTGTCAGAACAAATGAGATTACATGATGGAGGCTTTTAAAAATCTATGAAGGATGGAGAACAGACTATATGCAACAGCCTGTTTATGTCTAGAATGAGGGATTGTAGATATAAGATTAAATGTAAGAGAGCAGAAGACATTTTCTTCGTACGGCGGTTATGAGGTTTTCAAATTTACGATGAGAGTTAATGATAGAAGCAGATCATGTTGATATTTAAGTATTTCATTTGGGTACATGGTTCAGAGGTGTACAGGAACATGGGAACAGAACAGATATAGTACAGCATTGACTGCTTCTGCGCACAATGGACAATATAAAACAGGGGTTGATTAGTCATATGGATTGTTTTGTGAAGTAGAGACCACACAGTAAGGAGCTGGAGGAACACAGCAGGCCAGGCAGCATCAGAGGAGCAGGAAAGTTGACATTTCGGTTTGGGATCCTTTGTCAGACAACTGTGTTGTCTCTGACTCCAGCATCTGCAGTTCTTGCTGCCTCTGTTTAGTGAAGTAGTTTCCTTCTAAATTCTATGAATCCTTACCATGTTCATACCTGGCTTCCAGCTTTGAGGGGGTGTGGGGAAGGGTGACACTTAAAACAATAGTCACAGCTCCTTACAGACTGGAGATTAAACTTGAGAGACTCTGTTTTCAGAGTGCTGATCCCACTTCAGGAGTTAATTGTGAAACCAGGGCTGACCTTCCAGTGTAATAAAATGTGAGGCTGGATGAACACAGCAGGCCAAGCAGCATCTCAGGAGCACAAAAGCTGACGTTTCGGGCCTAGACCCTTCATCAGAGAGGGGGATGGGGGGAGGGAACTGGAATAAATAGGGAGAGAGGGGGAGGCGGACCGAAGATGGAGAGTAAAGAAGATAGGTGGAGAGAGTGTAGGTGGGGAGGTAGGGAGGGGATAGGTCAGTCCAGGGAAGACGGACAGGTCAAGGAGGTGGGATGAGGTTAGTAGGTAGCGGGGGGTGCGGCTTGGGGTGGGAGGAAGGGATGGGTGAGAGGAAGAACCGGTTAGGGAGGCAGAGACCGGTTGGACTGGTTTTGGGATGCAGTGGGTGGGGGGGAAGAGCTGGGCTGGTTGTGTGGTGCAGTGGGGGGAGGGGACGAACTGGGCTGGTTGAGGGATGCAGTAGGGGAAGGGGAGATTTTGAAACTGGTGAAGTCCACATTGATACCATATGGCTGCAGGGTTCCCAGGCGGAATATGAGTTGCTGTTCCTGCAACCTTCGGGTGGCATCATTGTGGCAGTGCAGGAGGCCCATGATGGACATGTCATCAAGAGAATGGGAGGGGGAGTGGAAATGGTTTGCGACTGGGAGGTGCAGTTGTTTTTTGCGAACTGAGCGGAAGGTGTTCTGCAAAGCGGTCCCCAAGCCTCCAAGCGGTCCAAGCCTCCAAGGCCCATGAGGTCAGGTTTGTCAGTGCCTTCACCGAATTATCTTCGTCCCAATGCAGTTTGACTTTGTCAGGAGTCTCCTGGCAGACTGTGCTCTCAGGCAGCTGCAGACCTGTTGGAATAGAGTTCCGGCATGGAGATTGGAGCTGATTGACAACTCAGGGGCTCATCATGATCCAGTGACAAGGCCCATGTGTTGTATTCAGAGTCAGTGTTAGGGTGGTTCAGCTGAAGGTGACCAGTCTGAATTCATGATCAGTGTCCAGGAGCTGTAACATTTTTCAACGTGCACTGTTTTTATTTGTTGGAACATAATTGTAAAATAAAATGACCAATCAGGATAGGAACAGTGGCTCGGTAATGTTGAATTCAGTAACCACGCCGAGTATTCCTGCACATCATTCCCAGCGATGAGAAACGGCTGATGAGGTCATTATCTCCCTCCAGCCCAGTTCGTCCCCTCCCCCCACTGCACCACACAACCAGCCCAGCTCTTCCCCCCCACCCACTGCATCCCAAAACCAGTCCAACCGGTCTCTGCCTCCCTAACCGGTTCTTCCTCTCACCCATCCCTTCCTCCCACCCCAAGCCGCACCCCCCGCTACCTACTAACCTCATCCCACCTCCTTGACCTGTCCGTCTTCCCTGGACTGACCTATCCCCTCCCTACCTCCCCACCTACACTCTCTCCACCTATCTTCTTTACTCTCCATCTTCGGTCCGCCTCCCCCTCTCTCCCTATTTATTCCAGTTCCCTCCCCCCATCCCCCTCTCTGATGAAGGGTCTAGGCCCGAAACGTCAGCTTTTGTGCTCCTGAGATGCTGCTTGGCCTGCTGTGTTCATCCAGCCTCACATTTTATTATCTTGGAATCTCCAGCATCTGCAGTCCCCATTATCTCTGACCTTCCAGTGTATTCCTGAGGATGTACTGCACTGTCGGAGTCGCTGTCTTTTGTGGGAGACATTAAACCAAGGCACCTTCTGCCCTTTCAGGTGAGCATTAATGGGACTATTTTAAGGAAGACACAGGGGAGTTATCCCTGATCAATATTTATCCCTCAGTAAAGTCAAAAAACAGACTATTTGTTGTTATCATTTTGATGTGAGTCAGTTGTATGCAAATTGCCTTTTGCATTTCCTACATTACAGCCATGACTACATTTCAAACACGACTTCATCTGACCGCAAAACATTGTTCTTTGGGTGTGAAGGCTGTGAAGAGCACTATATAAATACAAATCTTTTCTCCTCCTGGGTTGTGGTGTTCAGTTCCATTCTGGATATCTGAGACGAGGTATGTGTCTCTTTGAACAGTTAAACCAATATGACTATCCCAAGGCAAGTCTCTCCCCTGTGCCTGGTTGGCTGCATATTTTCTTGGATCAAACAGTATGTTGAAATTGGCTGCTTCCAGACCTATGATCATATCTCCCATTGTTAAACAGAGCTCCTGATAAATAATCACTAAACAGTAATCTGTGTTCCTCCCCTACATGGCTGATTACCAGCTCCTAATCTCACAATAAATGTAATCACCTTTATTGCAAATGGCCCATCACAACAAAATCATTTCAATCATTTTGAGTAGAACTGACTATCAGGGACATAACTTAGAAATGATTAAAACAATTACTATTTGAATTGATAGAGTGTCTCCAATGCCTAAATGAAGGTCACACAGTTCAGGCAGAAATAGATGTTAAGGGAAGAGAATTTTGGGAGGAATAAACAGAATCTTGGGCAGAGACAAAAACAGAAATTGCCGGAAAACCTCAGCAGGTCTGGCAGCATCTACAGAGAAAAAGCAGAGTTAGCGTTTCAGATCCAGCGATCGTCCCTCAGAGCTCTTCTGAGGAAGGGTTGCTGGACCCGAAACATCGACTCTAATTTCTCTCTGGTAATTTCTGTTTTTGTTTCTGATTTCAAAGCGTCTGCAGTTCTTTGTTTTTATTTAGCTTGGGCAGAGAGTTGGGATGTTTTGAAGATGGATCTTAAAGGTGGAGAGGGAAGGGAGAGGTGGTGGGATTCCAGGAGGGAATTTAAAAACATGGGATTCAAGGAGATGACCAAAGAGAGGGATAGATGAACCTGAGGTCAGTGTCATAGGATGTTGTAGGCCTGGGGAGGGACAAAAGTGGCAGACCCATGGAAAGATTTAAATTTGGGGATGAGGATATTAGGTTTGAGGCACTTGGAGCCAGTATAGATCCATGAGGTCAGGTTTGTCAGTGCCTTCACCGAATTATCTTCGTCCCAATGCAGTTTGACTTTGTCAGGAGTCTCCTGGCAGACTGTGCTCTCAGGCAGCTGCAGACCTGTTGGAATAGAGTTCCGGCATGGAGATTGGAGCTGATTGACAACTCAGGGGCTCATCATGATCCAGTGACAAGGCCCATGTGTTGTATTCAGAGTCAGTGTTAGGGTGGTTCAGCTGAAGGTGACCAGTCTGAATTCATGATCAGTGTCCAGGAGCTGTAACATTTTTCAACGTGCACTGTTTTTATTTGTTGGAACATAATTGTAAAATAAAATGACCAATCAGGATAGGAACAGTGGCTCGGTAATGTTGAATTCAGTAACCACGCCGAGTATTCCTGCACATCATTCCCAGCGATGAGAAACGGCTGATGAGGTCATTATCTCCCTCCACCAAAACTGTTCTCAATCTGACACTGCCCCGTCTCCCTCCACTTCATCTGATCACATTCTGACTCTCCTTCCTATCAATCCCTCACCTCTACAACACAATGCACTTACCTGACCAGCGGGGACCCGGTCTGTAACTACCTGCCAGCCAGTTCGGGTGATCCAGCTGGGGTTGGGCTGGAGGCTTGGGTTTCCATTACTCTGTGAATTTTTCACTGACCACCTGCAAACCCCCCACCTCCCCCCAGCACCACACTCTACAAATATATCGCTGGGATAAAATCTAATGTCATGAGAGTAACACAGTTTGATATCTTTGTATTTATACATCTTTTATTTACATGAAGTACTGCAGATGTAACAAAGTAACGAATGCACAATAGACTAGTTAGGTCAGAACAAGACAATGTTTTATAATAGATGAGCAGCTCCACTGGGTCCCTTTATTTGCTGCCACCACAGTCACAAAGCCAAAAGGTGCGGGCTGTTGGTGTGGTACTGTTTCCGATGGGCACAATGTTCTCCAATACCTCACCTTGGCATCCATTCCTCACTGCCAGGTTCTGCCAGTGAATGTGGGTAGGTTGCATCAGAGATAATGGGAACTGCAGATGCTGGAGAATCCGAGATAACAAAGTGTGGAGCTGGATGAACACAGCAGGCCAAGCAGCATCTTAGAAGCACAAAAGTTGACGTTTAATGTGGGTAGGTTACTCAGTTATAGTGCAGGCCAGCTCACTTCTGCCTTTCCCCCTATATTCCACCATGACCCCGACAAGAACTTTGCAGGAGAGGCCGATGGATTGTGATTTTTCTTTTCTCCCCTCCCTCTCTATTAGAGGCTAATCGACACTCCTTTGGCTGAGATCCACTGATGAACCTACTGCGGCTGAATGCCAGGATCTGACTGACTGTGTGTGTTGCTCAGTTCCCCACATCAGCAGAACCACCAGGGAGATGCCTTTTAGTTTTTTTTGATGTGAATTGTTACGCACAATCTTGAAATGTCATCACGGAACTAAAACCCACCCTCACAAACTGCACAGAGCTAGCACCAAGCTCACCCTCATGATGAAGTGCAGTACAAGTTAGAACAGATACTACATTTGTATGCTTCCCCTGTCAGTTTAGAGAAAGCAGAGACCAGGGACAGCACACATTCCATCTACACAGATTCAAGGCTGGGCCTGGAATAGGACTGTTGAGCAGTTAATATCCAAATGAAAGGTTTGAGAGGCTGAAATGACATTTTCCAGTTGCTCTGATTCCTCTGATTGTGTGTATTGAGTTTGTGTACCAAATCAGGAAGATTTATTAGTGAAATCATTGCATTAAAAATCTTTGTGGTCATGCACAAGAGATGGAAGTCCTCAGTGTCATTTGCAGTGATTGAATAAAGTTGCCTTTTCTCACCATATGGCTCATCAGGATTTTCACTTCCATTTTAGGACTCACTTTCCATCACTGTAGTCATTACAAATGACAATCTCATTTTCATTGTTTTGTGATTTCTAATCTGTGTTCTGAGGATTGCAAATCATGGTTTTGTTCATTTTCTCTTCCAGTCAATCTGAAGCTGGCCTGCACACATTTGAACAAGTCCTGGGCTCAAGGATCTAAGATTGCAGAATCGTGGGATTGTGAGAGAGTAGTAGGAGGCCATTCAGCCCAGTGTGTCTGGTTGGACTTGGAATAAGCACCTCACCTCATCCAATGCAACATTCCCCCCACTTCCCAAATCTTCAGAACAAATATCAGAAAAACATGTTTAAACAAAATGCTTCTCTGCACTGCTGCTGATTTATTTGTAAATTGGTTCGACATAAGGGGAAAGCCATCTGTTCGCCTGGCTGACAGATTGATGGAAAAACACGTCACTTTTTAATTAGTGGGACAGGCAGAATACCACGAAAATGCACAGATTGGGGTGATCAATGGCAGGAGTTTGTGGGATTGTGGTGAGGTGACACCTCCAGAAACACACGTCCAGCCTGAGCAAGCAGCTCGAGTGTCACTGCAAATACCAGGAACTGCACGAGTATTTTCTTTAAAAAAGATGGAATTGATCCCGTGAGCAAACTCTGTGAGAGGGTCATTGAGTATTTCCACAATAACCAGCAGCAATGGAATAGAGGAGAAACAGCAAAGGCAACACAGGAAACTGAGATTTCCGTCAAACATTTCAAATAATATAACAAGTTAAAATAATACAAAATCTTTGTGAGTATGCTAAAATCTATTTTTAAAAAAAGCATTGCCTTTTTCTATTCAACAAATATTCACAGAATACAAAATAAAATCAGTACAGTTAGTTTAATAATCTCCAATGGTTAAAAACAGCTCATGTCTTATTCTTGTTATTGAAGGGGTTAGTATAGGACTGGCTGCTCTCTCAAGTACATTAGTACATCATGTGTGTGTTTTCATTTGCAGCAGTCAGTTTGTCAAGTTGCATTCGTACTGATTAGACTGCACCTTCGTGAACACATGGATATAATTCCCTCTACGGGTCTTATTGTTTCTGCTCTACCCTTTGCTTTTGCAGCCGTTTGCTTTCCTTGGTCTCCTGTAGGCGACCTGCTCCGTGAGATTCTTAACAAAATGCTGCTGTACAGCTGGCTGCCAGCTGCTTTGAATCTAAATGATTCTGAGTGAACTTGTACTCTCAGTACTAACTGGGTCGCTCGCTTTTGCTCAGCTCTCCATCCCCATTCATCCAGAAAACAAAAGGGACCTGAAGTCAAAGTCTCAAACAACTCCTGTGATGCGATATGGATGGTTCTGAGTGATGTGGGAATCCAGAATCCCTCAGCTGGAATCATCATAGAATTAACAGTGTGGAAACAGGCCATTCAGCACGACGGGTCCACATCGCTGCTCCGAAAACCATCCAACCCTGACTCATTCCCCTACTCCAGCATTTCCCCATGTCTAATCCAAACATCCCTGGACACTACAGCATGGCCAATCCACCTAGCGTGCACATCTTTGGACTGTGGGAGGAAACCCACACAGACGCAGGGAGAATATGCAAACTCCACACAGACAGTCGCCCAAGGCTGGAATCGAACCCGGGTCCCTGGTGCAGTGAGGCAGCAGTGCTAACCACCGAGCGACCCTGAAGAGGCAAAATTTGCCAACTGAGGAAATTGAGCAGGGACGAGGGATACCCAGTATGTGGCAAGATTAGTGAAATGAGGATTGTCTCCCTGGAGCAGAGGAGGTTCAGATTTATCACAGGGGTTCAAAGTCATGAAGGTTTTCTGAGAGTCAGTTGGGGAGAGATAGTTTCCACTAATGACGGATTTGATAAGCAGAGAACACAGAGTTAATAAACTTAACAACAGACCTGGAGGCTGGAGAAGTGAGGAGAATTTTAATGCAATAAGTTGTTCTGATCTGGAATGCATTTCCTGAAAGGTCAGTGGAAGCAGATTCGAACTTGCAGAAGGGATATGCATGGACTTTTGAAAAGGAGGAGAATTCCCAGGCTCTGGGGGAAGAGCAGGGTATGGGCACTAACTGGATAACTCTTTCACACAGCTACAGACCAAATGGCCTCATCCTGATTCTGTGAAATATGACCCACCATCAACGGACTTGGATCTTTCACTAGTTTCAATGTACAGCTGGGGAGGAATGTTAAACTCCGACCTTCGGCAATGTTTGAGAGGACAGAATTCCCTTTGACATCTAAGCATTCTGACCTCTTTAGGAATCTACTGCTCCCTTCAGCCAATGAGATGCAGTGGGCATGCAGGAAACAAAGCTCCCTGAATAGATTGAAACTATTCAATGTATTGAGGCTGCAATTCCTCACACAAACCTCTTCAGACTCTCTGAGGTCACACACCTCAGCGGTTTCTGAGAGTAATTCTGACTTTTTCTCCACAGTGAAACGTGGGCGGTGACAAATGCTGTAGGTACCGTGGGTAACATATCATCAAAACTGATGCTGGGTACTGAGGTTGGAACCTGGGATCTTCCCAGTTTGTACAGTTCATTCTAACTTCTACAGGAGATTTGGTTTATGACATTCATATTTGAAATGTCCAAGCCCACAGCCCAATTGAGACGTGTCCCACTCTCCAGCAGCCTGGGTTGTGATGCTGTTTCTGGATCAATGCCATTTAAGGCTGTATACTGGCTTAGTTAGACCTGCTGAACCTGGATAGCTATTGCCAGCCAGCGCTGCACTATGTTCGTTAGCCCCTCAATATGGCCCTCCCCCAACATGTCCTTCAGGGACAGTCAGTCCCAGCTAAGGAGGAGCTCTTAGAATCATAGAATCCCCACAGTGTGGAAACAGGCCATTCAGCCCAACAAGTCCACACCGCCTCTCTGAAGAGTATTCTGCCCAAACTCATTCCCTGTAACCCTGCATTTCCCATGTCCAACCCACCTGACCTACATTTCCCTGGACACTATGGGAAATTTAGCGTGGCAAATCCACCTAGCCTGCACATCTTTGGACCGTGGGAAGAAACCAGAGCACCCAGAGGAAACCCACACAATAACGGGGAGAATGTGCAAAATGCACACAGACATTCGCCCGAGGGTAGAATCGAACCCGAGTCCCAAAGTGGCATTTCTCAGCCCAGCTCTGGGAAACCACACCAAAGGCGATGAAAGCTACAACTCTAGCCACAGCATGGCCTCCTCAGGGTCAGCCTGTTATGGGCTGATCCTCAAGGGCGGGGTTTGTAATCAAACCTTCTGGCTGTTTGCCTGAATGTGGCACTGTGCAGCAATTCCTGTGGAACCCACATCAGCACAGAGGCATAGCAAGGACGAGGGCTCCACTCCAGGCAAGAATAACACTGACATGTATCACCAAATAGGAGACTTAACTGGAATGTCTGGCATGGGTGAAACACTTGTGTTTAACAAAGAGAAATTTGTTGAAGTAAAAGTCTGCCAGAGCTTTTTTTGCCTTTCACTGTGTCCAATTGCTTTTTGCGGATGGTGAGCGGTGAAGCGAGCCAAGTTGTAGTGCATTGCTCCAGAGTTAGTTCAAAGTCAAGACTGCTCCATGGATTCCCCATTAAAATGTGGACAACAGGTTGACCTGTGATGTATAACCCCATCTTTTAGGGAACACAATTGGGAACATTATTAGCATCTCCATCTAAACAGAAAAGGTACATTGTTTAGACAGACATTTGCGTGAGGGCCATGTGCACTTCCTGTGCCCCTCCACATTCAGTTGAGTCCATTCAAGATAAACACCTCCAACAGCTGAAAGTTGGTTTCAGAATGGAACCAAACCTCCTTGTCCTGGGGCACAGTAGACTGGTGGTGACATGGGGCTCGTCCTAATTAGTGAAAGGCAGCTTTCCACTAAGTTGTTGGCACTCACCAGCTTTTCCAAAATGGCCATCTGTAGCCAACTGCAGACAACAGTGACCCAGTCCACAAGATGAAAAGTGTGAACCTCCTTTCACTTGGTAAGAAAGTCCTCCATTTTTCTCCTGATGTTCTTTGGAGTTGTTGATTTGGAAAGGTGTGCACTCCCTCCAGCAGGACCCAGTGCCCAGCTCTGTCCTACACATTAGTAACCTCTATCCCAGGGAAGGTTTGGACAGAGCTGCACACTGGTCTGGACACTGCCTCCTCAGAGTCTCCCTCCACATGTGAGGAGTAGGCCTCGTGGAAACTGAGATCTTTTCTGCCAAATGTCTTCATTGATTCCATTGGTCCCTAGGTGTAAGATTTAAAAAAAATGTGTTTATATAGTGTGATAGCACATTACACAGAAACATCTGTCAACTCCTCATTTAACATGAGATTGAAGCATTGTAATTGATATTATGGAGGCAAACACAGCATGTGGCAAAGTCCCCCAGAAACAAATTTAAGTGCTAGAGAAACTCA
Organism: Stegostoma tigrinum; assembly: GCF_030684315.1. NCBI lineage: Eukaryota > Metazoa > Chordata > Chondrichthyes > Orectolobiformes > Stegostomatidae > Stegostoma > Stegostoma tigrinum. The sequence goes on from NC_081381.1 coordinate 33,295,241, forward strand.
GCAGGCCTGGCAGCATCTGTGGAGTTAGAAACAGAGTGTTTGTTTTCAACTGGATTATGTAGAAGAGACATAGTGAACTCGAAATGTTAACTCTGTTTCTCTCTCCATGGATGATGCCAGACCTGCTGAGTTTCCCCAGCTTCTGACTTTGTTTCGGATTTTCAGCATCTGCAGCAATGTGCTTTTCTTTCAGAATCGCTGGTTTAACTGTTTTTGTTTGAGAGAGGAATGAAAGAGATGCAGAAATCTGAAAGCAATCGTTTGGCAGGAGATGTAACTGCCTGCCCATCCACATATCTCAGTCTACTGCTCACACTAAAAGTGAAAATGGCGCTTAAAGTTTGCTACAGCGGCCTCAAGTTTACTTCATCCAATTAGCACCAAAATAAATAAACAATTGTTAGCTGGTCTGGCAAACACTGAATTCACCATTGACGTTTGATCTACCTCTGTGCTGCTCTATCTATCTCCGTCTCTATTTCACCTATCAACCTTGTCTCCCTGTGTACCCAGCAGTCTATTGTTTATCTACACACTGTTTGTCCATTTACCCACATATCCAGCAGCTTTGAATATTTCAGAATGGATTATTGTTGAAGCACAAAATTGCGATGGTGCAGAAGGAGGCCAGTTGAATCATTTGTTCTGCACTAGTTCTCTGAGCATTTTGACTTTGTGCCAATTTCCTGCTTTTTTCCCCTGTAACCCTGCACATTGTATCTATTTAAATAAACATCTCACGCCCTCTTGAATGTCTTAATTAAACATGCCTGTGCTACATTCCAGCCAGTTCCTTCCAGACTCTATTTGCAGAAAGAAATATATGTTCTCACCTCATCTTTGCTAGTTTTGAAAACCACTTTACATCTCTGCCCTCTGGTTCTTGATTCTCTAATGAATGTGGGAGCATTTTCTCCCTATCTAACTGTCTAGACCCCTCATGATTCTGAAACCTTCTATTAGATCTGCTCTCGGCATCCCTTCTCCGAAGAGAACAGTCCCAATTTCTCCAATCTATCCTCACGCCCAAAGATTCTCATCCCTGGAGCCATTCCTGTAAACCTCCGCTGTTCTCTTTCCAATGTGTTCACGTCCTTCCTAAAGTGTGACACCCAGAACTACAGCTGAGATCTAACTATATAAGTTCAGCATAAAGTCCCTGCTCTTGTACACTATGCCCCTATGAATGACACCTAGAAAATCATATGCTTGAATAGCTGCTCTCCTTATCTGTCCTGCCATCTTTAATGATGTATGTACATACATACCCAGGTCTCTCTGCTCCTGTAGACTCTTTAGAGTAGTACCATTCAAACTGTACCATCTCTCAGAATCTCTGCAGTGTGGAACCAGGCCATTTGGCCCATCAGGTCCATGCTAACCCTCCACAGACCACCATAAATCTGCACTTTTCATGGCTAATCCATTTAGCCTTCACATCCCTGGACGCTATGGGCAATTTAACATGGCCAATCCACATGGCCTGCTCATCTTTGGACCTTGGGAGGAAACTAGAACACCCAGAGGAAACCCACATAGACATGGGGAGAATGTGCAAACTCTACACTGACGGTCCCCTGAGACTGGAATTGAACCAGAGTCTGAGGCAGCAGTGCTAACCACTGAGCCACCGTGCCATCCATATTCTTTCTACCAGGGTATATTCCCTCACACTTTTTCATATTGAGCTCTATCTGCCCCTTATTTGCCCCTCCACCAACTTGTGCGTGTCATTTTTAAGTTCTCCACTGTCCTCCTGACAGTGTGAAATGCACTCAGTCTTGGTGATCAGGCCCTGCTGACCTCGCAGTATTATTGCTCAATTGGTTTGCATCAATCCTCCAATTATATTTGAAAACCAGACGGTACGTCACACTTCCCCTCCCCCACCCTGATCCCAGAGATTCTGTATCATTCCCTCTCTGCATCCTTCACAATGGATTGTGTGCCCCTCTCCTGAAGCTGACTTCCCAACCGGGATAAAAATAATCTTATGCATATTTCTTTGCCTAACTGAGCAAATGCTGATGGATTGCTGCTGAACCAAACATATTCACCCATCAGATGAAACAGAATACTGAGCAATGGCTCCTGCTCATGTTATCCCCAGTGTTCCCAGTGTAAGAGGTGCTGATTTAGCCTGTGATACTGTTCTAATGGGCATTCAGGTGTTCTGATCCCTTGGCCTGGATGGGATTGGGATATAATGAGTGGGACACACCAGCGTCCAGAAAGGTCTCCACTGGAGGAGGATGCTTTGATCACTCAAATATCAGGATGCAGTTGAAGAAATGTAGGCATGTTCTCTAGCCAATGAGGACATCCTTGCATTGGAGCAACGACCTGGTAATAACTCTGGCATTGGGTGTCTTATGGCAGAATTACTGAGGCCCCTGGCAAGGGGGCACCACAAAAGTGTCACAACAACACAATGCTAAACGTGCACCCCTTCAGGCACCACCCCACAAAGAATAACAACAATGTGCATTGCAAAAGCATTCTTAACACTGTACAATATCCTAAGATGCTTCAAGCAGTGTTATCAGATCAAACTTGACACTGGGCCATGTATGAGGGACCAAAAGCTTGGTCAAAGAGGAAGTTTTTGAGCAGCATTATAAGGAGGAAGAGGGAAGTAGACAGGCAGAACCTAAGGCCCAAGGCAGCTAAAGGCATGGCTTGTGATGGTTGGCTGATGGAAGCAGGGGATGGGCAAGAGGCCAGGGTTGAATGTGCAGGGTTTAGAACTTTATTGGAGTGAGTGAAGGAGTGGTATTCTTTATTGGGCATGATGCCAGCCTTAACTGGCAGAATTGCACTCTGCACAAATTTGAAGCTTTGTCCTTGTGACCCTGGTAATTAAATTCCCTGGTACAGTTGTTGGTTTCGACTCACAAATGAAGAATGGCCACTTTGGTGAGGAACTAGAAGGTGTTCTGACACCACTGGAACTTCATGCCAGTGTGAATCAGTGCCTTCAGGAAAATAGGTGACATAAAATTAATGTGTCATTAAATTCAATGACAACCCTTTTGTTACATCACTCAGACTTCCTTTGTTTACATCCATGAGTAAATAAATTGCACCGTAATCACCGAAGCTGTGAAATTCTGTCATGTATTTGGCGATTTTCAGCTTTAGTTTGAAGAAGGCTTCTGGGAGCTCTAGCCTCTCTGTACTCACCCTTTCTGTTTTGTATTGTCTGCTGGTCTCATCCTCTGTGTATTCTAGAACATGATCCCCAGTGTGATTATGTCCCATGAGTGAGCCCTGCTGTACATAACATAGCTGCCCCAATCTCTCACTTTCCTGTATCAATCCATGCCTGCAAATGAGAAACAGGTCATTTTAATGGAGGTCATACCATAACTGAATGATTTAGTCAACGTGTTGGCCTCGTGCCAAAAGGCCCCATGGAGCACAGCACAGCTGCAACACCAGTACAGGCCTTATACCACAGAACACGCCCATCACCAACACTAGGGCTCCTATTATGTCTCTCAGATACGCCTTCAAATGCATCTCCTCAAGCCACGATCTCTGTCACTTGGATAATCGCCACCTGCCAATGCTATTGTTTTCAAGTTCACTTAAGTTACAGATGTGCTGATTTGGAAACTTGTTTGTGGGTCCAAATCCTACAACATCTTACATAACAAAGCCCTGCACACGTGGATTGTAGCATTTCAAGGCCAACTTGTACTTTGTCAACTTTTAGTAATTGGGCATGAGCATGAATGCTGACCTTGTTAGTGCTGCTCATGTCCCATGGATTTTAAACATTCTCTTAAGTGGTTCCCATAATATGAAGTATTTTGTTATGATTACTGTTCAAGAGGCTAACTTAGCAGCTCTTTTGCACTCATTCAACCAGGAAGTGAGATGAATGGCCAGTTAATTTTTGTCTTGCTGATATTAAAAGAGACGAACTGAAATGCTTTAGAATCTTCCCTGGATATTTGCAGATATCCCTTGGCACTGCTGATTGCCTTTGATAAGGACAGGACACAGGAACATTATACTGTCTATTGAATCGCTTATTCAACCAAGTGTGTGCTGCCTCATGAAGGCAAATCTTGTATTTTGATGCTTCACCCTGAGCTCCTTCCTTGTTTGTTTCCATCTGCCACTACCTGTCAGTCTTGGGGTAGGTCCAGGAGGTAGGTCCCAAAGCTACTTCAGCCAAAATGAGAATCGAACCAATATTGACATTATTGTGTACCACATGCTAGCCATCTGACCGATTGAGCCTATGTTGTGTGCTCAGCGAGGGCAGTTGGTTATTTCAATCTGTTAGATGGCTCATGTGTGAATCGGATTAATGCCAACAGTGTAGGGTTTGATCTTTGTTCAGACGGAGGTAGATTCAGGGCCTGACTCACTGTCCCACTTGTAATAAAGTCATGGCACTCTACTGTGGTTGTGTGCAAAATTTCAAAGGATCTTCCTTCAGACGAAGAACTCAAGAGGGATCAGGTTGTACCTGGTGCACAAAGAATTATGCTGCAGTTTAGTGATGGTATGTGAAATACACTCTTCACCGAACCAAAGGAAAAGTGCTTTTGGGTGTATTCTGTTGGAAGAGATCATTTTTTGTTATTGGGATGTTTCTCTGAAAGCGGCAGGAAATGATGAATTTTCTTTTTTGCTATGTTTGTGTTATGCTCTTGGGGTGCGGAAGACTGACACATGTCTGATTACAGATGCCCACCATCATTACACACATTCCAAGGCTAGGTACATCTCGCCTAAATGACCCTTTTGATACACCCCTTCGTTTTCCTAAAAGCATGATTTAGCCCCAGCTAAATTCTTTGGAGAATTTTGTATTGTCAACCTAAGGAATTGGATAGACACTGCCCAACTCCGATCAGAAAGGCCTCTAACAACAGCTTAGATTTAGATACCTACGTTTTACCATAACAAAATATCCCAAGGTGTGGCGCAGCTCTGACCCATTCCCTGAACCTGTGCCATTGCAGTCACCCGAACCGTCCATCATGTCATTTGGAGGTCCAGGAAGGACTGTGTCCGCAAGGATACCATGCAGAGAATTCTGGATAATGTAGGAGGAAGAATGTACCTAACGCTGCCCTCATCCTGACGGCCACCTTTGTGTGCGACTGCATCAAGTTGCACATAGAACTTAAACACTAAGTGACACTGCGTACTGAGGTTCTACCTGTCCCCGGTATTGTGAAGGAACTGGCCTTATTGCCCTAGAAAGCTCCAACTAGTCAGACCGTTCCATATCGCCTGTTCTTCACGGGGAAATCTGCAAATAAAAGCAGAGTTGACAACCAGTCCATCAGGAAGTGTCAGCACGTAGCGTTCTCAAGACCCTGTAGGAAAAGGTGAGGGTGGATCCTGTCAGGTTGTTCCTGGAGCAGACTGTCAAAGTCATTTGGCAGAATGTCTCATCGTCAGAACTTTCCAACAAGCACCAAGTCATCGCTTGGCTGGTGGTGAGAAGGGCTCTAACTGTGAGTTCTTTCATGTATGTCCAGTCTGTCTGTGCCACAGCACACTGCCCTCAAAGTGGCTGAGGGGGAGGCGGATGGGAGGGTAGAGACTGTCACTCATCTCCTTCTGGAATGTGGCTTTTTCTGAAGGAAGATGCAATAGTTTTTGTCATGGTTCATCCTGAGCTCTGTGACAAGGCACTCTTGTGCTCTGTGGTCTGTTCCTCAGAACGCACACTGGGACAAACATTGATTGCACCTGGAGGACCATCAACTCTGTGAAAGATGCTCTTTGGTCTGCCTGAAGCTTACTGGTTTCCAAAGCAAGGAGTTGACCCTGACTGATTGTTGCAGATTGGCACATTCCAAGGTCCAGGACTATGGTGCTGAGGGACGCACTATTGCTTGGGCAGCTGCTGCCAAGTCTAAGGTCTTTCTGCTGAAGTTAAAGGGGGGTCTGTTCAGTAATTGGACCCTCACGACGCCTCAAATACATATAAATATAGTGATAGTAGGAACTACCGATTCTGGAGTCCGAGATAACACAGTGTGGGGCTGGAGGAACACAGCAGGCCAGGCAGCATCAGAGGAGCAGGAAAGCTGACATTTCGGGTCGGGACCCTTCTTCAGAAATGGGGGAGGGGAACGGGGCTCCCAAGACTGACCATCCCTCTCATTCCCACCTCCTGGGCTTGTCCGTCTTCTTTCCCACCTATCCGCTCCTCTTACTTCACTGACCAATCCCCACCACCGCCTACCTGCTATCACCATCCCACCTACCTTTCCTAGCCCAACCCCTCCTTCTCTCTATTTATTTCAGAGTGCCCTTCCCCTTCCCCATTTCAGAAGAAGGGTCCCGACTCGAAAGGTCAGCTTTTCTGCTCCTCTGATGCTGCCTGGCCTGCTGTGTTCTTCCAGCTCCACACTGTGTTGTATAAACATAGTCTTGTATAAGTAATAAATGCCTTGGATTTGTTTGTTCTCCATAAGAAACGACTTTGCAGATCCAAACTACTCTAGCAATTATGTATGTATATATAATTTTTTTTAAGTTGAAAAAGGTATATTTTTGAAATAAATAAAACTATGCCAAGGCATTTTACCAGAGTGAAATCAGACAAATAAATTAACCCCAAGCCAAAGATGAAGACAATGAGCTTGGTCAAGGAGGTCAGCTTTAAGAAACATCAGAAAGGAAGAGAAAGTGGTAGGTAGGAGAGGTTCCAGGAAAGAATTCGCGAGCTGATGCCAAGGGCACCCTCACATGGACCTAAACAAGAGCTCAGTTGGAGGAGTGCAGAAGGTTATGGGGCTGGAGCAGGTTGCAGAGATATGGTTGGGGCAATGATGGATGGATTTATAGAAGAATGACAATGATAAAGATGAGGTGTTACAGGTTGGAATTGAAGATAAGTCAGTTCCTGTGTTTGCGAATGGAACATTTATTACACCAAAGGCACCAGGTGGAGTTGCAGTTTCCTTTGCATGGACGTGTATGCCTCCAGCAACACTCACAAAGCTTAATGCTCAGTGTGGCATTTTTGAAGATGCAGTAACTCAACAAGGCTCCATTGGCAGCACCTTCCAAACTGATGGCCTCTGCCAATTGGAAGGACAAGGGCAAGAGATACATATAAACACCATCACCTGCATATTCAGCTCCAAACCACACACCATCTTGACATAGAGTCATTGAGTAAAACAGCATGGAAACAGGTCCTTTGGCACAAACTGGTCCATGCTGACTACAGTGCTCACTCACCAGGTTCCAATTACCGACATTTGGTCCATATCCCTCTAAACCCTTCCTATCCATGTACCTATCCAAACGTTTTTCTAAATGTTACTATTGCACCTGCGTCAGCCATTTTCTCTGGCAGCCCATTTACACATACACACCACTCTCTGTGTGAAGAAGTTGCCCCTCTCACCTTAACCCTATGCCTCTAGTTTTTAATTCCCCATCCCTGGGAAAAAGACTGCGTGCATTCATCCTATCTATGCCCCTCATGATGTTACACACCTCAGTAAAGTCACCCCTCATTCTCCTATGTTCCAAAGAATAAAGTCCTATCCTGGCCAACCTCTCCCCATAACTCAGATCTACTAGTCCTGGCAACATCCTCGTAAATCTATTTTGCACACTTGCCAGTTTAACTATGTCTTTTCTATAACACGGTGACCAAAAATGTACACAATACTCCAAATCTGGCCTCACCAATGATTTGTACAACTGTAACATAACATCCTAACTCCTATGCTCAATGCCTCGACCAGTGAAGGCCAGCTTGCTAAATGCCTTCTTCACCACCCTGTCTACCTGTGACGCTGCTTTCAGTGAACTATATGCGCGTACTCCTAGGTCCCTGAGGCCCACAACACTCCGGTGGACCTTACTGTTTACTATATAAGCCCTACCTTGGTTTGACTTTCCAAAGTGCAACACCTCACACTTATCTGTATTGAATTGCATTTGCCTGTCCTCAGCCCACTTCCCCCTCTGATCAAGATCCCTCTGTAATTTTTGATAACCTTGCTCACTATCAATGATGCCTCCTAATTGTGTATCATCTGCAAACTTACTAATCATGTCTTGTACATTCTCATCCAGGTCATTTATGTCAATAACAAAGGTCCCAGCACCGACCCCTGTAGCATATCACTAGTCACAGGCCTCCAGTCTGAGAAACAACCTTTGACCATCACCCTCTGCTTCCTACCATCGAGCCAATTTTGAATCCAATTAGGAAGCTCTCCTTGGATCCCAAGCAACCTAACCTTCATGACTAGCCTGCTGTGTGGAACTTTGACATGGAATTATATTACCATTTCTTCACTGTCACTGGGTCGAAATGCTGGAGCTCCCTCCCTAATTGAACTGCCGGAGTACTTCCACCTCATAGACAGGATGGGGTTTCTTTGGAGATGCAGTGGCATTGCGGTAATGTCACTGCGTCGGTAATCCTGATGGCCCCAGACCAATGTTGTGGGGGATAGGGATTTGAATTCCACCATGGCAGATGGTGAAATTTGAATTCACTAAATATGTGGAATTTAAAAGCTGACCTGAGAGTGACCAGGTAACTACTGCTGATTTTAGTTGACAAAATCTGGTTCACTAATGTTCTTTAGAGTGACAAGGCATATCCTTACCTGGTCTGGCCCACATGTGACTCCAGACCCACAACAATGTGGTTGATTCTTATAGGGATGGACAATAAATGCCAGACTAACCAGTGAAGTCACCATCTCATGAATGTATTAAACTGTTGAAGAGGGCAACTAGGGATGGACAATAAATGCTGGTATAGCCAGAGATGCCCAAATCCATGAATGAATAAAAAACAATGCAAACCAGGTCCTAAAGCTGATTGAATAGTATCTTTGTGATTATAGCAAATATTATCTTGGGTTTTTAAACATTCTTTTAGTGTGACACAACCTGAATTTACATAGAACCGAAATTTCCACCAGAAATTGTGGAAGATTATCAGATTAAACCAAACAAGCAGATTTTAGGGCAGGTGACAAAGAGCTTGGCTAAAGAGGCAGAAACGGCTTACAGAAGGACACGGAGATAGAGAGATGAGAAGGTTCATGTGGGACCTAAGGAATCTCGGGGAACTAAGTGATAACTCTGTCAACATTGGAGTGGCTCAGTGATTAGCACTCCTGCTTCACAGTGCCAGGGACCCGGGCCTGATTCCACCCGTGGGCAGCTGTCTATGTGGAGTTTGCACATTCTCCCTGTGTCTGTGCGGGCTTCCTCCGGGTTCTCCGGTTTCCCCCCACAGTCTAAAGATGTGCAGGTTAGGGTGGATTGGCTATGCTAAATTGCCCGTAGTATTTAGGGTTGTAGAGATGAGGTGGGTTAGCCAATGGGAAATGCAGGGATAGGGCAGGATCCTATTCAGAGGGGCAGTGTGGGCTCAAATGGCCTGCTTCCACACTGTGGTGATTCTATGGGGGAGGAGCTTATGGATATAGGAAGGGGGTGAAGCAACAGTAGATCGACTAACTCTAAAATGAGAGTGTTTGGGGCAAGTGTGTCAGGGTGACAGAGGCTGTGTGGGGGTGCAGTGTGTCAGGGTGACAGAGGCTGTGTGGGGGTGCAGTGTGTCAGGGTGATGGAGGGTGAGTGGGGGTGTAGTGTGTCAGGGTGACAGAGGGTGTGTGGGGGTGTAGTGTGTCAGGGTGACGGAGGATATGTGGGGTGCAATGTGTCAGGGTGATGGAGGGTGAGTGGGGGTGTAGTGTGTCAGGGTGACGGAGGGTGTGTGGGGGTGTAGTTATTTATGGTGACGGAGGGTGTGTGGGGGTGTAGTTATTTATGGTGACGGAGGGTGAGTGGGGGTGTAGTTATTTATGGTGACGGAGGGTGAGTGGGGGTGTAGTTATTTATGGTGACGGAGGGTGTGTGGGGGTGTAGTTATTTATGGTGACGGAGGGTGTGTGGGGGTGTAGTTATTTATGGTGACGGAGGGTGTGTGGGGGTGTAGTTATTTATGGTGACGGAGGGTGTGTGGGGGTGTAGTTATTTATGGTGACGGAGGGTGTGTGGGGGTGTAGTTATTTATGGTGACGGAGGGTGTGTGGGGGTGTAGTTATTTATGGTGACGGAGGGTGTGTGGGGGTGTAGTTATTTATGGTGACGGAGGGTGTGTGGGGGTGTAGTTATTGTGGTGACGGAGGGTGAGTGGGGGTGTAGTTATTTATGGTGACGGAGGGTGTGTGGGGGTGTAGTTATTTATGGTGACGGAGGGTGTGTGGGGGTGTAGTTATTTATGGTGACGGAGGGTGTGTGGGGGTGTAGTTATTTATGGTGACGGAGGGTGTGTGGGGGTGTAGTTATTTATGGTGACGGAGGGTGTGTGGGGGTGTAGTTATTTATGGTGACGGAGGGTGTGTGGGGGTGTAGTTATTTATGGTGACGGAGGGTGTGTGGGGGTGTAGTTATTTATGGTGACGGAGGGTGAGTGGGGGTGTAGTTATTTATGGTGACGGAGGGTGTGTGGGGGTGTAGTTATTTATGGTGACGGAGGGTGTGTGGGGGTGTAGTTATTTATGGTGACGGAGGGTGTGTGGGGGTGTAGTTATTTATGGTGACGGAGGGTGTGTGGGGGTGTAGTTATTTATGGTGACGGAGGGTGAGTGGGGGTGTAGTTATTTATGGTGACGGAGGGTGTGTGGGGGTGTAGTTATTTATGGTGACGGAGGGTGTGTGGGGGTGTAGTTATTTATGGTGACGGAGGGTGTGTGGGGGTGTAGTTATTTATGGTGACGGAGGGTGTGTGGGGGTGTAGTTATTTATGGTGACGGAGGGTGTGTGGGGGTGTAGTTATTTATGGTGACGGAGGGTGAGTGGGGGTGTAGTTATTTATGGTGACGGAGGGTGTGTGGGGGTGTAGATATTTATGGTGACGGAGGGTGTGTGGGGGTGTAGTTATTGTGCTGACGGAGGGTGTGTGGGGGTGTAGTTATTTATGGTGACGGAGGGTGTGTGGGGGTGTAGTTATTTATGGTGACGGAGGGTGTGTGGGGGTGTAGTTATTTATAGTGACGGAGGGTGTGTGGGGGTGTAGTTATTTATGGTGACGGAGGGTGTGTGGGGGTGTAGTTATTTATGGTGACGGAGGGTGTGTGGGGGTGTAGTTATTTATAGTGACGGAGGGTGTGTGGGGGTGTAGTTATTTATGGTGACGGAGGGTGTGTGGGGGTGTAGTTATTTATGGTGACGGAGGGTGTGTGGGGGTGTAGTTATTTATGGTGACGGAGGGTGTGTGGGGGTGTAGTTATTTATGGTGACGGAGGGTGTGTGGGGGTGTAGTTATTTATGGTGACGGAGGGTGTGTGGGGGTGTAGTTATTTGTGGTGACGGAGGGTGTGTGGGGGTGTAGTTATTTGTGGTGACGGAGGGTGTGTCGGGGTGTAGTTATTTATGGTGACGGAGGGTGTGTGGGGGTGTAGTTATTTATGGTGACGGAGGGTGTGTGGGGGTGTAGTTATTTATGGTGACGGAGGGTGTGTGGGGGTGTAGTTATTTATGGTGACGGAGGGTGTGTGGGGGTGTAGTTATTTATGCTGACGGAGGGTGTGTGGGGGTGTAGTTATTTATGGTGACGGAGGGTGTGTGGGGGTGTAGTTATTTATGGTGACGGAGGGTGTGTGGGGGTGTAGTTATTTATGGTGACGGAGGGTGAGTGGGTGTGTAGTTATTTATGGTGACGGAGGGTGTGTGGGGGTGTAGTTATTTATGGTGACGGAGGGTGTGTGGGGGTGTAGTTATTGTGGTGACGGAGGGTGTGTGGGGGTGTAGTTATTTATGGTGACGGAGGGTGTGTGGGGGTGTAGTTATTTATGGTGACGGAGGGTGTGTGGGGGTGTAGTTATTTATGGTGACGGAGGGTGTGAGGGGGTGTAGTTATTGTGGTGACGGAGGGTGTGTGGGGGTGTAGTTATTTATGGTGACGGAGGGTGTGTGGGGGTGTAGTTATTTATGGTGACGGAGGGTGTGTGGGGGTGTAGTTATTTGTGGTGACGGAGGGTGTGTGGGGGTGTAGTTATTTGTGGTGACGGAGGGTGTGTGGGGGTGTAGTTATTTATGGTGACGGAGGGTGTGTGGGGGTGTAGTTATTTATGGTGACGGAGGGTGTGTGGGGGTGTAGTTATTTATGGTGACGGAGGGTGTGTGGGGGTGTAGTTATTTATGGTGACGGAGGGTGTGTGGGGGTGTAGTTATTTATGGTGACGGAGGGTGTGTGGGGGTGTAGTTATTTATGGTGACGGAGGGTGAGTGGGGGTGTAGTTATTTATGGTGACGGAGGGTGTGTGGGGGTGTAGTTATTTATGGTGACGGAGGGTGTGTGGGGGTGTAGTTATTTATGGTGACGGAGGGTGTGTGGGGGTGTAGTTATTTATGGTGACGGAGGGTGTGTGGGGGTGTAGTTATTTATGGTGACGGAGGGTGTGTGGGGGTGTAGTTATTTATGGTGACGGAGGGTGTGTGGGGGTGTAGTTATTGTGGTGACGGAGGGTGTGTGGGGGTGTAGTTATTTATGGTGACGGAGGGTGAGTGGGGGTGTAGTTATTTATGGTGACGGAGGGTGTGTGGGGGTGTAGTTATTTATGGTGACGGAGGGTGAGTGGGGGTGTAGTTATTTATGGTGACGGAGGGTGTGTGGGGGTGTAGTTATTTATGGTGACGGAGGGTGAGTGGGGGTGTAGTTATTTATGGTGACGGAGGGTGTGTGGGGGTGTAGTTATTTATGGTGACGGAGGGTGTGTGGGGGTGTAGTTATTTATGGTGACGGAGGGTGTGTGGGGGTGTAGTTATTTATGGTGACGGAGGGTGTGTGGGGGTGTAGTTATTGTGGTGACGGAGGGTGTGTGGGGGTGTAGTTATTTATGGTGACGGAGGGTGTGTGGGGGTGTAGTTATTTATGGTGACGGAGGGTGTGTGGGGGTGTAGTTATTTATGGTGACGGAGGGTGTGTGGGGGTGTAGTTATTTATGGTGACGGAGGGTGTGTGGGGGTGTAGTTATTTATGGTGACGGAGGGTGTGTGGGGGTGTAGTTATTTATGGTGACGGAGGGTGAGTGGGGGTGTAGTTATTTATGGTGACGGAGGGTGTGTGGGGGTGTAGTTATTTATGGTGACGGAGGGTGTGTGGGGGTGTAGTTATTTATGGTGACGGAGGGTGTGTGGGGGTGTAGTTATTTATGGTGACGGAGGGTGAGTGGGGGTGTAGTTATTTATGGTGACGGAGGGTGTGTGGGGGTGTAGTTATTGTGGTGACGGAGGGTGTGAGGGGGTGTAGTTATTTATGGTGACGGAGGGTGTGTGGGGGTGTAGATATTTATGGTGACGGAGGGTGAGTGGGGGTGTAGTTATTTATGGTGACGGAGGGTGTGTGGGGGTGTAGTTATTTATGGTGACGGAGGGTGTGTGGGGGTGTAGTTATTTATGGTGACGGAGGGTGAGTGGGGGTGTAGTTATTTATGGTGACGGAGGGTGTGTGGGGGTGTAGTTATTTATGGTGACGGAGGGTGAGTGGGGGTGTAGTTATTTATGGTGACGGAGGGTGTGTGGGGGTGTAGTTATTTATGGTGACGGAGGGTGTGTGGGGGTGTAGTTATTGTGCTGACGGAGGGTGTGTGGGGGTGTAGTTATTTATGGTGACGGAGGGTGTGTGGGGGTGTAGTTATTTATGGTGACGGAGGGTGTGTGGGGGTGTAGTTATTTATGGTGACGGAGGGTGAGTGGGGGTGTAGTTATTTATGGTGACGGAGGGTGTGTGGGGGTGTAGTTATTTATGGTGACGGAGGGTGTGTGGGGGTGTAGTTATTTATGGTGACGGAGGGTGTGTGGGGGTGTAGTTATTTATGGTGACGGAGGGTGAGTGGGGGTGTAGTTATTTATGGTGACGGAGGGTGTGTGGGGGTGTAGTTATTTATGGTGACGGAGGGTGTGTGGGGGTGTAGTTATTTATGGTGACGGAGGGTGTGTGGGGGTGTAGTTATTTATGGTGACGGAGGGTGTGTGGGGGTGTAGTTATTTATGGTGACGGAGGGTGTGTGGGGGTGTAGTTATTTATGGTGACGGAGGGTGTGTGGGGGTGTAGTTATTTATGGTGACGGAGGGTGTGTGGGGGTGTAGATATTGTGGTGACGGAGGGTGTGTGGGGGTGTAGTTATTTATGGTGACGGAGGGTGTGTGGGGGTGTAGTTATTTATGGTGACGGAGGGTGTGTGGGGGTGTAGTTATTTATGGTGACGGAGGGTGTGTGGGGGTGTAGTTATTTATGGTGACGGAGGGTGTGTGGGGGTGTAGTTATTTATGGTGACGGAGGGTGTGTGGGGGTGTAGTTATTTATGGTGACGGAGGGTGTGTGGGGGTGTAGTTATTTATGGTGACGGAGGGTGGGTGGGGGTGTAGTTATTTACGGTGACGGAGGGTGAGTGGGGGTGTAGTTATTTACGGTGACGGAGGGTGTGTGGGGGTGTAGTTATTTACGGTGACGGAGGGTGTGTGGGGGTGTAGTTATTTATGGTGACGGAGGGTGTGTGGGGGTGTAGTTATTTATGGTGACGGAGGGTGTGTGGGGGTGTAGTTATTTATGGTGACGGAGGGTGTGTGGGGGTGTAGTTATTTATGGTGACGGAGGGTGAGTGGGGGTGTAGTTATTTATGGTGACGGAGGGTGTGTGGGGGTGTAGTTATTGTGGTGACGGAGGGTGTGTGGGGGTGTAGTTATTTATGGTGACGGAGGGTGTGTGGGGGTGTAGTTATTTATGGTGACGGAGGGTGTGTGGGGGTGTAGTTATTTATGGTGACGGAGGGTGTGTGGGGGTGTAGTTATTTATGGTGACGGAGGGTGTGTGGGGGTGTAGTTATTGTGGTGACGGAGGGTGTGTGGGGGTGTAGTTATTTATGGTGACGGAGGGTGTGTGGGGGTGTAGTTATTTATGGTGACGGAGGGTGTGTGGGGGTGTAGTTATTTATGGTGACGGAGGGTGTGTGGGGGTGTAGTTATTTATGGTGACGGAGGGTGTGTGGGGGTGTAGTTATTTATGGTGACGGAGGGTGTGTGGGGGTGTAGTTATTTATGGTGACGGAGGGTGGGTGGGGGTGTAGTTATTTATGGTGACGGAGGGTGAGTGGGGGTGTAGTTATTTATGGTGACGGAGGGTGTGTGGGGGTGTAGTTATTTATGGTGACGGAGGGTGTGTGGGGGTGTAGTTATTTATGGTGACGGAGGGTGTGTGGGGGTGTAGTTATTTATGGTGATGGAGGGTGTGTGGGGGTGTAGTTATTTATGGTGACGGAGGGTGTGTGGGGGTGTAGTTATTTATGGTGACGGAGGGTGTGTGGGGGTGTAGTTATTGTGGTGACGGAGGGTGTGTGGGGGTGTAGTTATTGTGGTGACGGAGGGTGTGTGGGGGTGTAGTTATTTATGGTGACGGAGGGTGTGTGGGGGTGTAGTTATTTACGGTGACGGAGGGTGAGTGGGGGTGTAGTTATTTACGGTGACGGAGGGTGTGTGGGGGTGTAGTTATTTACGGTGACGGAGGGTGTGTGGGGGTGTAGTTATTTACGGTGACGGAGGGTGTGTGGGGGTGTAGTTATTTATGGTGACGGAGGGTGTGTGGGGGTGTAGTTATTTATGGTGACGGAGGGTGTGTGGGGGTGTAGTTATTTATGGTGACGGAGGGTGTGTGGGGGTGTAGTTATTTATGGTGACGGAGGGTGTGTGGGGGTGTAGTTATTTATGGTGACGGAGGGTGTGTGGGGGTGTAGTTATTTATGGTGACGGAGGGTGTGTGGGGGTGTAGTTATTTATGGTGACGGAGGGTGTGTGGGGGTGTAGTTATTTATGGTGACGGAGGGTGAGTGGGGGTGTAGTTATTTATGGTGACGGAGGGTGTGTGGGGGTGTAGTTATTTATGGTGACGGAGGGTGTGTGGGGGTGTAGTTATTTATGGTGACGGAGGGTGAGTGGGGGTGTAGTTATTTATGGTGACGGAGGGTGTGTGGGGGTGTAGTTATTTATGGTGACGGAGGGTGAGTGGGGGTGTAGTTATTTATGGTGACGGAGGGTGTGTGGGGGTGTAGTTATTTATGGTGACGGAGGGTGTGTGGGGGTGTAGTTATTGTGGTGACGGAGGGTGAGTGGGGGTGTAGTTATTTATGGTGACGGAGGGTGTGTGGGGGTGTAGTTATTTATGGTGACGGAGGGTGTGTGGGGGTGTAGTTATTTATGGTGACGGAGGGTGTGTGGGGGTGTAGTTATTTATGGTGACGGAGGGTGTGTGGGGGTGTAGTTATTTATGGTGACGGAGGGTGTGTGGGGGTGTAGTTATTTATGGTGACGGAGGGTGAGTGGGGGTGTAGTTATTTATGGTGACGGAGGGTGTGTGGGGGTGTAGTTATTTATGGTGACGGAGGGTGTGTGGGGGTGTAGTTATTTATGGTGACGGAGGGTGAGTGGGGGTGTAGTTATTTATGGTGACGGAGGGTGTGTGGGGGTGTAGTTATTTATGGTGACGGAGGGTGAGTGGGGGTGTAGTTATTTATGGTGACGGAGGGTGTGTGGGGGTGTAGTTATTTATGGTGACGGAGGGTGTGTGGGGGTGTAGTTATTTATGGTGACGGAGGGTGTGTGGGGGTGTAGTTATTTATGGTGACGGAGGGTGTGTGGGGGTGTAGTTATTTATGGTGACGGAGGGTGTGTGGGGGTGTAGTTATTGTGGTGACGGAGGGTGTGTGGGGGTGTAGTTATTTATGGTGACGGAGGGTGTGTGGGGGTGTAGTTATTTATGGTGACGGAGGGTGTGTGGGGGTGTAGTTATTGTGGTGACGGAGGGTGTGTGGGGGTGTAGTTATTTATGGTGACGGAGGGTGTGTGGGGGTGTAGTTATTTATGGTGACGGAGGGTGTGTGGGGGTGTAGTTATTTATGGTGACGGAGGGTGTGTGGGGGTGTAGTTATTTATGGTGACGGAGGGTGTGTGGGGGTGTAGTTATTTATGGTGACGGAGGGTGTGTGGGGGTGTAGTTATTTATGGTGACGGAGGGTGTGTGGGGGTGTAGTTATTGTGGTGACGGAGGGTGTGTGGGGGTGTAGTTATTTATGGTGACGGAGGGTGAGTGGGGGTGTAGTTATTTATGGTGACGGAGGGTGAGTGGGGGTGTAGTTATTTATGGTGACGGAGGGTGTGTGGGGGTGTAGTTATTTATGGTGACGGAGGGTGTGTGGGGGTGTAGTTATTTATGGTGACGGAGGGTGAGTGGGGGTGTAGTTATTTATGGTGACGGAGGGTGTGTGGGGGTGTAGTTATTTATGGTGACGGAGGGTGAGTGGGGGTGTAGTTATTTATGGTGACGGAGGGTGTGTGGGGGTGTAGTTATTTATGGTGACGGAGGGTGTGTGGGGGTGTAGTTATTTATGGTGACGGAGGGTGAGTGGGGGTGTAGTTATTTATGGTGACGGAGGGTGAGTGGGGGTGTAGTTATTTATGGTGACGGAGGGTGTGTGGGGGTGTAGTTATTTATGGTGACGGAGGGTGTGTGGGGGTGTAGTTATTTATGGTGACGGAGGGTGTGTGGGGGTGTAGTTATTGTGCTGACGGAGGGTGTGTGGGGGTGTAGTTATTTATGGTGACGGAGGGTGTGTGGGGGTGTAGTTATTTATGGTGACGGAGGGTGTGTGGGGGTGTAGTTATTTATGGTGACGGAGGGTGAGTGGGGGTGTAGTTATTTATGGTGACGGAGGGTGTGTGGGGGTGTAGTTATTTATGGTGACGGAGGGTGTGTGGGGGTGTAGTTATTTATGGTGACGGAGGGTGTGTGGGGGTGTAGTTATTTATGGTGACGGAGGGTGAGTGGGGGTGTAGTTATTTATGGTGACGGAGGGTGTGTGGGGGTGTAGTTATTGTGGTGACGGAGGGTGTGTGGGGGTGTAGTTATTTATGGTGACGGAGGGTGTGTGGGGGTGTAGTTATTTATGGTGACGGAGGGTGTGTGGGGGTGTAGTTATTTATGGTGACGGAGGGTGTGTGGGGGTGTAGTTATTTATGGTGACGGAGGGTGGGTGGGGGTGTAGTTATTTACGGTGACGGAGGGTGAGTGGGGGTGTAGTTATTTACGGTGACGGAGGGTGTGTGGGGGTGTAGTTATTTACGGTGACGGAGGGTGTGTGGGGGTGTAGTTATTTATGGTGACGGAGGGTGTGTGGGGGTGTAGTTATTTATGGTGACGGAGGGTGTGTGGGGGTGTAGTTATTGTGGTGACGGAGGGTGTGTGGGGGTGTAGTTATTTATGGTGACGGAGGGTGTGTGGGGGTGTAGTTATTTATGGTGACGGAGGGTGTGTGGGGGTGTAGTTATTTATGGTGACGGAGGGTGTGTGGGGGTGTAGTTATTTATGGTGACGGAGGGTGTGTGGGGGTGTAGTTATTTATGGTGACGGAGGGTGTGTGGGGGTGTAGTTATTTATGGTGACGGAGGGTGGGTGGGGGTGTAGTTATTTATGGTGACGGAGGGTGAGTGGGGGTGTAGTTATTTATGGTGACGGAGGGTGTGTGGGGGTGTAGTTATTTATGGTGACGGAGGGTGTGTGGGGGTGTAGTTATTGTGGTGACGGAGGGTGTGTGGGGGTGTAGTTATTCATGGTGACGGAGGGTGTGTGGGGGTGTAGTTATTTATGGTGATGGAGGGTGTGTGGGGGTGTAGTTATTTATGGTGACGGAGGGTGTGTGGGGGTGTAGTTATTTATGGTGACGGAGGGTGTGTGGGGGTGTAGTTATTGTGGTGACGGAGGGTGTGTGGGGGTGTAGTTATTTATGGTGACGGAGGGTGTGTGGGGGTGTAGTTATTTATGGTGACGGAGGGTGAGTGGGGGTGTAGTTATTTACGGTGACGGAGGGTGTGTGGGGGTGTAGTTATTTACGGTGACGGAGGGTGTGTGGGGGTGTAGTTATTTACGGTGACGGAGGGTGTGTGGGGGTGTAGTTATTTATGGTGACGGAGGGTGTGTGGGGGTGTAGTTATTTATGGTGACGGAGGGTGTGTGGGGGTGTAGTTATTTATGGTGACGGAGGGTGTGTGGGGGTGTAGTTATTTATGGTGACGGAGGGTGTGTGGGGGTGTAGTTATTTATGGTGACGGAGGGTGTGTGGGGGTGTAGTTATTTATGGTGACGGAGGGTGTGTGGGGGTGTAGTTATTTATGGTGACGGAGGGTGAGTGGGGGTGTAGTTATTTATGGTGACGGAGGGTGTGTGGGGGTGTAGTTATTTATGGTGACGGAGGGTGTGTGGGGGTGTAGTTATTTATGGTGACGGAGGGTGAGTGGGGGTGTAGTTATTTATGGTGACGGAGGGTGTGTGGGGGTGTAGTTATTTATGGTGACGGAGGGTGAGTGGGGGTGTAGTTATTTATGGTGACGGAGGGTGTGTGGGGGTGTAGTTATTTATGGTGACGGAGGGTGTGTGGGGGTGTAGTTATTGTGGTGACGGAGGGTGAGTGGGGGTGTAGTTATTTATGGTGACGGAGGGTGTGTGGGGGTGTAGTTATTTATGGTGACGGAGGGTGTGTGGGGGTGTAGTTATTTATGGTGACGGAGGGTGTGTGGGGGTGTAGTTATTTATGGTGACGGAGGGTGTGTGGGGGTGTAGTTATTTATGGTGACGGAGGGTGTGTGGGGGTGTAGTTATTTATGGTGACGGAGGGTGAGTGGGGGTGTAGTTATTTATGGTGACGGAGGGTGTGTGGGGGTGTAGTTATTTATGGTGACGGAGGGTGTGTGGGGGTGTAGTTATTTATGGTGACGGAGGGTGAGTGGGGGTGTAGTTATTTATGGTGACGGAGGGTGTGTGGGGGTGTAGTTATTTATGGTGACGGAGGGTGTGTGGGGGTGTAGTTATTTATGGTGACGGAGGGTGTGTGGGGGTGTAGTTATTTATGGTGACGGAGGGTGTGTGGGGGTGTAGTTATTGTGGTGACGGAGGGTGTGTGGGGGTGTAGTTATTTATGGTGACGGAGGGTGTGTGGGGGTGTAGTTATTTATGGTGACGGAGGGTGTGTGGGGGTGTAGTTATTCTGGTGACGGAGGGTGTGTGGGGGTGTAGTTATTTATGGTGACGGAGGGTGTGTGGGGGTGTAGTTATTTATGGTGACGGAGGGTGTGTGGGGGTGTAGTTATTTATGGTGACGGAGGGTGTGTGGGGGTGTAGTTATTTATGGTGACGGAGGGTGTGTGGGGGTGTAGTTATTTATGGTGACGGAGGGTGTGTGGGGGTGTAGTTATTTATGGTGACGGAGGGTGTGTGGGGGTGTAGTTATTGTGGTGACGGAGGGTGTGTGGGGGTGTAGTTATTTATGGTGACGGAGGGTGAGTGGGGGTGTAGTTATTTATGGTGACGGAGGGTGAGTGGGGGTGTAGTTATTTATGGTGACGGAGGGTGTGTGGGGGTGTAGTTATTTATGGTGACGGAGGGTGTGTGGGGGTGTAGTTATTTATGGTGACGGAGGGTGAGTGGGGGTGTAGTTATTTATGGTGACGGAGGGTGTGTGGGGGTGTAGTTATTTATGGTGACGGAGGGTGTGTGGGGGTGTAGTTATTTATGGTGACGGAGGGTGTGTGGGGGTGTAGTTATTTATGGTGACGGAGGGTGTGTGGGGGTGTAGTTATTGTGGTGACGGAGGGTGTGTGGGGGTGTAGTTATTGTGGTGACGGAGGGTGTGTGGGGGTGTAGTTATTTATGGTGACGGAGGGTGTGTGGGGGTGTAGTTATTTATGGTGACGGAGGGTGAGTGGGGGTGTAGTTATTTATGGTGACGGAGGGTGTGTGGGGGTGTAGTTATTGTGGTGACGGAGGGTGTGTGGGGGTGTAGTTACTTATGGTGACGGAGGGTGTGTGGGGGTGTAGTTATTTATGGTGACGGAGGGTGTGTGGGGGTGTAGTTATTTATGGTGACGGAGGGTGTGTGGGGGTGTAGTTATTTATGGTGACGGAGGGTGTGTGGGGGTGTAGTTATTTATGGTGACGGAGGGTGTGTGGGGGTGTAGTTATTTATGGTGACGGAGGGTGTGTGGGGGTGTAGTTATTTATGGTGACGGAGGGTGTGTGGGGGTGTAGTTATTTATGGTGACGGAGGGTGTGTGGGGGTGTAGTTATTTATGGTGACGGAGGGTGTGTGGGGGTGTAGTTATTTATGGTGACGGAGGGTGTGTGGGGGTGTAGTTATTTATGGTGACGGAGGGTGTGTGGGGGTGTAGTTATTGTGGTGACGGAGGGTGTGTGGGGGTGTAGTTATTTATGGTGACGGAGGGTGTGTGGGGGTGTAGTTATTTATGGTGACGGAGGGTGTGTGGGGGTGTAGTTATTTATGGTGACGGAGGGTGTGTGGGGGTGTAGTTATTTATGGTGACGGAGGGTGTGTGGGGGTGTAGTTATTTATGGTGACGGAGGGTGTGTGGGGGTGTAGTTATTTATGGTGACGGAGGGTGTGTGGGGGTGTAGTTATTTATGGTGACGGAGGGTGTGTGGGGGTGTAGTTATTTATGGTGACGGAGGGTGTGTGGGGGTGTAGTTATTGTGGTGACGGAGGGTGTGTGGGGGTGTAGTTATTTATGGTGACGGAGGGTGTGTGGGGGTGTAGTTATTGTGGTGACGGAGGGTGTGTGGGGGTGTAGTTATTTATGGTGACGGAGGGTGTGTGGGGGTGTAGTTATTGTGGTGACGGAGGGTGAGTGGGGGTGTAGTTATTTATGGTGACGGAGGGTGTGTGGGGGTGTAGTTATTGTGGTGACGGAGGGTGTGTGGGGGTGTAGTTATTTATGGTGACGGAGGGTGTGTGGGGGTGTAGTTATTGTGGTGACGGAGGGTGTGTGGGGGTGTAGTTATTGTGGTGACGGAGGGTGTGTGGGGGTGTAGTTATTTATGGTGACGGAGGGTGAGTGGGGGTGTAGTTATTTATGGTGACGGAGGGTGTGTGGGGGTGTAGTTATTGTGGTGACGGAGGGTGTGTGGGGGTGTAGTTATTTATGGTGACGGAGGGTGTGTGGGGGTGTAGTTATTTATGGTGACGGAGGGTGAGTGGGGGTGTAGTTATTTATGGTGACGGAGGGTGTGAGGGGGTGTAGTTATTTATGGTGACGGAGGGTGTGTGGGGGTGTAGTTATTTATGGTGACGGAGGGTGTGTGGGGGTGTAGTTATTTATGGTGACGGAGGGTGTGTGGGGGTGTAGTTATTTATGGTGACGGAGGGTGTGTGGGGGTGTAGTTATTTATGGTGACGGAGGGTGTGTGGGGGTGTAGTTATTTATGGTGACGGAGGGTGAGTGGGGGTGTAGTTATTTATGGTGACGGAGGGTGTGTGGGGGTGTAGTTATTTGTGGTGACGGAGGGTGTGTGGGGGTGTAGTTATTTATGGTGACGGAGGGTGTGTGGGGGTGTAGTTATTTATGGTGACGGAGGGTGTGTGGGGGTGTAGTTATTTATGGTGACGGAGGGTGTGTGGGGGTGTAGTTATTTATGGTGACGGAGGGTGTGTGGGGGTGTAGTTATTGTGGTGACGGAGGGTGTGTGGGGGTGTAGTTATTTATGGTGACGGAGGGTGTGTGGGGGTGTAGTTATTTATGGTGACGGAGGGTGTGTGGGGGTGTAGTTATTTATGGTGACGGAGGGTGAGTGGGGGTGTAGTTATTTATGGTGACGGAGGGTGTGTGGGGGTGTAGTTATTTATGGTGACGGAGGGTGTGTGGGGGTGTAGTTATTGTGGTGACGGAGGGTGTGTGGGGGTGTAGTTATTTATGGTGACTGAGGGTGTGTGAGGGTGTAGTTATTTATGGTGATGGAGGGTGTGTGGGGGTGTAGTTATTTATGGTGACGGAGGGTGTGTGGGGGTGTAGTTATTTATGGTGACGGAGGGTGTGTGGGGGTGTAGTTATTTATGGTGACGGAGGGTGTGTGGGGGTGTAGTTATTTATGGTGACGGAGGGTGAGTGGGGGTGTAGTTATTTATGGTGACGGAGGGTGTGTGGGGGTGTAGTTATTTATGGTGACGGAGGGTGTGTGGGGGTGTAGTTATTTATGGTGACGGAGGGTGTGTGGGGGTGTAGTTATTTATGGTGACGGAGGGTGTGTGGGGGTGTAGTTATTTATGGTGACGGAGGGTGTGTGGGGGTGTAGTTATTTATGGTGACGGAGGGTGTGTGGGGGTGTAGTTATTTATGGTGACGGAGGGTGTGTGGGGGTGTAGTTATTTATGGTGACGGAGGGTGTGTGGGGGTGTAGTTATTGTGGTGACTGAGGGTGAGTGGGGGTGTAGTTATTTATGGTGACGGAGGGTGTGTGGGGGTGTAGTTATTTATGGTGACGGAGGGTGAGTGGGGGTGTAGTTATTTACGGTGACGGAGGGTGTGTGGGGGTGTAGTTATTTATAGTGACGGAGGGTGTGTGGGGGTGTAGTTATTTATGGTGACGGAGGGTGTGTGGGGGTGTAGTTATTTATAGTGACGGAGGGTGTGTGGGGGTGTAGTTATTTATGGTGACGGAGGGTGTGTGGGGGTGTAGTTATTTATGGTGACGGAGGGTGTGTGGGGGTGTAGTTATTTATGGTGACGGAGGGTGTGTGGGGGTGTAGTTATTTATGGTGACGGAGGGTGTGTGGGGGTGTAGTTATTTATGGTGACGGAGGGTGTGTGGGGGTGTAGTTATTTATGGTGACGGAGGGTGTGTGGGGGTGTAGTTATTTATGGTGACGGAGGGTGTGTGGGGGTGTAGTTATTGTGGTGACGGAGGGTGTGTGGGGGTGTAGTTATTTATGGTGACGGAGGTTGTGTGGGGGTGTAGTTATTGTGGTGACGGAGGGTGTGTGGGGGTGTAGTTATTTATGGTGACGGAGGGTGAGTGGGGGTGTAGTTATTTATGGTGACGGAGGGTGTGTGGGGGTGTAGTTATTTGTGGTGACGGAGGGTGTGTGGGGGTGTAGTTATTTATGGTGACGGAGGGTGTGTGGGGGTGTAGTTATTTGTGGTGACGGAGGGTGTGTGGGGGTGTAGTTATTTATGGTGACGGAGGGTGTGTGGGGGTGTAGTCATTTATGGTGACGGAGGGTGTGTGGGGGTGTCGTTATTTATGGTGACGGAGGGTGTGTGGGGGTGTAGTTATTTATGGTGACGGAGGGTGTGTGGGGGTGTAGTTATTTATGGTGACGGAGGGTGAGTGGGGGTGTAGTTATTTATGGTGACGGAGGGTGAGTGGGGGTGTAGTTATTTATGGTGACGGAGGGTGAGTGGGGGTGTAGTTATTTATGGTGACGGAGGGTGAGTGGGGGTGTAGTTATTTATGGTGACGGAGGGTGTGTGGGGGTGTAGTTATTTATGGTGACGGAGGGTGTGTGGGGGTGTAGTTATTTATGGTGACGGAGGGTGAGTGGGGGTGTAGTTATTGTGGTGACGGAGGGTGAGTGGGGGTGTAGTTATTGTGGTGACGGAGGGTGTGTGGGGGTGTAGTTATTTATGGTGACGGAGGGTGTGAGGGGGTGTAGTTATTGTGGTGACGGAGGGTGTGTGGGGGTGTAGTTATTTATGGTGACGGAGGGTGTGTGGGGGTGTAGTTATTTATGGTGACGGAGGGTGTGTGGGGGTGTAGTTATTTATGGTGACGGAGGGTGAGTGGGGGTGTAGTTATTTATGGTGACGGAGGGTGTGTGGGGGTGTAGTTATTTATGGTGACGGAAGGTGTGTGGGGGTGTAGTTATTTATGGTGACGGAGGGTGTGTGGGGGTGTAGTTATTTATGGTGACGGAGGGTGTGTGGGGGTGTAGTTATTTATGGTGACGGAGGGTGTGTGGGGGTGTAGTTATTTATGGTGACGGAGGGTGTGTGGGGGTGTAGTTATTGTGGTGACGGAGGGTGTGTGGGGGTGTAGTTATTTATGGTGACGGAGGGTGTGTGGGGGTGTAGTTATTTATGGTGACGGAGGGTGAGTGGGGGTGTAGTTATTTATGGTGACGGAGGGTGTGTGGGGGTGTAGTTATTTATGGTGACGGAGTGTGTGTGGGGGTGTAGTTATTTATGGTGACGGAGGGTGAGTGGGGGTGTAGTTATTTATGGTGACGGAGGGTGTGTGGGGGTGTAGTTATTTATGGTGACGGAGGGTGTGTGGGGGTGTAGTTATTGTGGTGACGGAGGGTGTGCGGGATCGCAAGCTGAGTGCATGGATATGATAAAGAGAATTGAGGTGGAGCCTCGGAAAATGCTGAGGGGAGTGGAATGGAGTAGGTCACGAGTGACTAATGGGAGATTTGAATTTGGAAGGGCATGTTTGAAACGTGGTTTTGCATAAATATTGACCGTTAGGAGGCTCCCACTTCTGATAACCTGACGCTGTTAATTAGTTGAGCCTTGAATCTGTGCCAATGATTAACTGGAGAGGAATCAGGGCTGCAGAATGTGTCGTCATTAACGAGAGGCCCTCCGGCATTGGAAGGATCTTGAATGTAAAAACATTACTCTTTGTTAGTGATAAGTTAATGTTTTCTAAGATGCAGAAGAGAGAACACCCAACAGAATACACCAACACTCCTGGAGTAACCCCAGCACGTCAGCATGCTGTATGACAGGCCATTTGTTTGATGGGAGAATGAGATGAAGGGAAAGCAGCAGATACATGTGCCCCTTGGGAAACACAATGTGGTTGCATTCTCATGGCTGAGATTGAGCAACAATTAATCTGTTTGAAAATCAATAGCCACTATTCACCGATACAAATGCTCACTACTGCTGCCAATTAAAATTGTCAACCATTGCTCTGTAGCGTCTAGGAATGGAATATTAACTCCTTAGACACTGCCCAGGAAAACAATTATAAAGGCATTTAAAATAATAATCTTTTCTCAATTCCCAAGAACACCTGTAGTTATTAGTTATTGGAAATTAGGATGGAGGGCACATTAATCTTGCAAGACAGTCCAACTCTTAGAAATATATCACAAGAGTTGGGATTTCTGAGTAAAATTAAGCTCCATGTATGACCTCGCAACAGAAAGCTCAGATCTCAGGGTTTTTGCCCTGCATTTGTGTAATTTACAGGCAGCTGACAGAACACACGCCTCTCTGCCACTGACACTGAAATTGTGCAGACATCTGGGGAGTCAGCTGTTTAGCACACCTCCCGCCCATCTCGCCCACCACCACACACCGTGCCAGGAGGGTAAAAATGAATCTGAGGGACAGAGGATAGACAGCCTGCCAAGGGGGAACTGCAAAACCAAACAGTGATTCTCTTGCCTCCTCACTGGTAATCAAGTTCACAGCCTGGTGATGTTCTACTACCATGATGACTTGACTGATTCCCATGTCCACAAAGCTGCAATAGTTAGGTGAGAAGGTTTAGATAAGCTCCAACTGGCTAGGTAAGAAGGTTTAGTTAAGCTCCATTGGCTAGGCAAGAATATTTAGTCGAGCTCCTGTTGGCTAGGTGAGAAGGTTAGTCAAATTCCCATTGGCTAGGTGAGAAGTTAGTCAAATTCCGATTGGCTAAGTGAGAAGGTTAGTCAAGCTCTCGTTGGCTAAGTAAGAAGGTTAGTCGAGCTCCCATTGGCTTGGTGAGAACGTTAGGCAGACTTGTGGGTTCGGCCTGTTTCAAGTTCTGGGACTGTCCCCCACCACAAAACCCACCCACATTTTAAAAACCCAACCACATTTTATAGTAGTGCACCAACCTGGGTTAAGTGGAAATGCAAAGCCGCAATGTTAAACATTTGAAAATTGTGAACAAAGGGGCTTTGTCAAAATAAACCTTTAATATGATTTTGACATCACTGGCAATCCAGCATGATGGCCCATCCCAAACTGCCAATGAACTAAGTGGCTGACTCAGCCATTTCTGAGAGCAATTACGAGACAATTGCATTG
This sequence comes from Stegostoma tigrinum, assembly GCF_030684315.1. NCBI lineage: Eukaryota > Metazoa > Chordata > Chondrichthyes > Orectolobiformes > Stegostomatidae > Stegostoma > Stegostoma tigrinum. Next base: position 33,322,124 of record NC_081381.1, read on the forward strand.
CTGTGAGCCTGGAGTCACAGGTCGGCTAGCCCAGGTAGGGTTAGCAGTGTCCTCCTATGAAGAACATTATTGGACCAAGTAGGTTTTTATGACAATTGTAATAGATTCATGGTCACCAGTACAGGGACTGGAATCACAGAATCCCTACAGTGCAGATAGAGGCCATTCAGCCCATGGCTAACCCACAGAGCATGCGCATCCCTGGACAGTATGGGTAATTTTCTTTGAATGGCCTCTCCATCCACCAGACCTGACTTCGTGAGGAAACCAGAGCACCTGGAAGAAACCCACACCGTCACAGGCATTCATCCAAAGCTGGAATGTGAACCCAGTTCCCGGAGGCTATGAGGCAGCAGTGTTAACCACTGAGCCACTATGCCACCGCACTCTGGGGTGGAATAATAAAAGCTAGCACAATCAGTCCTGGCCCTCATTATCACAGTCACCCAAATGCTGTGCATGATGGTGGCCTGGACACACTTGAGAGTAGATGCAACTAAACTGTGCTGTTTTTTTCAGGAGATCACTGTTGAACTACAAACCTTATTTCTTACCCAGTAATCAACAGATTTAGAATTCAAACCAAATAATGTAACTGAATTTATGACAACATTTTAGAATAATCCAATTCCATTTCTCATTTGTACAATGAATAACACAAATAATAGTTAAACTTGAATCCTGATAACTTAAAGGTCTTAATTTAGTGATCCATGTAGAATCATTGAATCCCTACAGTGTGGAAACAAGCCCTTTGGCCCAACAAGTTCACACTGACCCTCAGAGCATCCCACCTAATCTACACCTCCCTGAACACTACAGGCAATTTAGCATGGCCAATCCACCTAGTCTGCACATCTTTAGACTGTGGGAGGAAACCCACAGAGACAACGGGAGAATGTGCAAACTCCACACCGACTGTCACCCGAGGGTGGCATTGAACCCAGGTCCCTGACACTGTGAGGCTGCAGAGCGAACCACTGAGCCACTGTGCCGCCCTACTTTTCACTCTGCACCTGATTGTTTTTATACCTTATTTAGAAACATGAGTGATTGTAAAACATATCTTAACTCAGGTCTTCGTATGATGAGGTAATTTGTAAATAAAACTACGATGAATGGGAAAGAACAGTGTGCATTGCAGTAGCTGAAGTTATATAAGATTTCTTTTGTTGGTTTTTCTAATTAATCAATAAATAGATATTGGTATATTCCCTTCAACAAGGATATTTCTTTTACTGAGGAGTAGAAATAATACTGAACTAAACTACAAAACAAAAGAAACCATAGAAAATTAAGTTATCATTTTTGTCATTGTTATTTTAAACAGAGATGCTTAAACACATGGTAAGAACATATAGGATTAAAACAAAATTCTTTTAACACACTTTCTGATGCGCTAATATTGGGCTGGATTTTGATAGCAGATGAGCGTGACCACAATTTGCAGAACTATCCCCTCCCCAGGCAATTGTTTCAGATGTGGAAGGTGGGGGAGAGGGGTGATAGAGTGATATGTTACTATAAGGCCCACTGTCAGGGTGAAGTGGAGGAGGGGGAGGGGGAGGGGCCCCATGGTGGAAGAGAGAGAGAGAGAGAGAGAGATAGACACTAGCTAGGGTGGACGGAGAGAGACTCCAGGGTGGAGAGCTGGGGGAAAGGGGTGACACAGTAACCTGTTACTATAAGGCCTACTGTCAGGGTAAGGTTGGGGGGTGGGGAGGGGGAGAAGAGAGAGACCCCATGGTGTGGAGTGGGCGTGCAGAGAGGACAGGGAGACCCCAGTGTGGAGGGAGAGGGAGGCTCCCATGGTGTGGGTGGAGTTGGGATTGGGGGAGAGAGAGACCCCAGGATGGGAGACAGAGATAGACTCTCCTAGGGGTGGTGTGGGTGGGGTGGGGATACATATAAAGAGAGAGACCCCAGGGAGGTTGGGGGAGAAGGGTAACATTGTGACTGTTACTATAAGGCCTACTTGTCAGGGTGAGGTGGGGGGGAAGAGAGATCCTAAGGTGGAAACAGATAGAGGGAGAGAGACCTCGGGGAGCTGGAGCTTTATTATAAAGCCTATTGTCAGGGGCTGATTGAAGGCAATCCTGAGGTTACAACTCCAGGCAGGCTTTAAAAGTAGCTGCACACCGCCTGAATCCATCTTTACAATGGTGGCCCACAAGCTGAGGTGTTTTTTACAAAAAGAATTAATTATTTGATGTGACCCCTCTCTCATGTTGAACTACCGTAACACCCTGCTGTTCCTTCATGAATGCGTTAATTCATTTTTTAAAATTCATTCACAAGCGAGCGCTTATCGTCCACAGCGCTGTCAATTAAGAATGAACCACATTGCTGGGGGGTCCGGAGTGACATGTAGTCTACACCAGCTTCCTGATGGGTTTTCCCCCTAACAATTAACAATAGATTCATTATTGTTATTAGACTCTTAATTTCAGATTTGAATTCCAATTCTAACATGGTTGGGATTCAAACCTGGGTCTCCAGAGCATTACCCAGGTCTCTGAAGTAACAGTCCAGTGATAATACCACTAGGCCACCACCTCCTACTCACACTCCAACTTGAGAGCTTGTGTGCTATCCTTAACTGGGCACTGGGTTCACCCTCTGCCCACTGATTGGCCAATTCGGGGGAAATCACAGTTGGTTAACGATTCTCCGCAGTTTGGGCTTCTGATCCCTACTTGATCCACGTGTCAAAGTTTGAGGTAAAAAAATCCCGCTGATGATTTTTGTAAAGAGTCCTGACTTTTTTATGGTAAGTAAGCGAGTGGTGAGTGATGTCAGTTGATATTGGTTTATTGTTTGAAAATTAAAGGCAATGACTGATTTTAATCCCAACTCTCTTGATCTTTAAGAGTTTATTTCGTGATTGATGAGGCGGTAGGGTGGGGACCACTGCCAATAATGGGAGCAATGTCTCCAGGAAAACTCTACGTAGAGTTGGCAACCCGACCGCCCTCGGATCACAGTTCACCGTTGGCAGCTCCTTCTATTTGGGAAGATTAACGAGTAATAAGGAGCAAACTCCAAAATGTAAGGAAGATGCGTGGTATATGAGGTGGGGAAAAGAAGGGCTTTTCAAAAATTAATGGACGAGGCGCCAAATAGGTTCATATTTAAGAGATAGTAGGAACTGCAGAGCTGGAGAATGTGAGATAACAAGGTGTAGAGCTGCATGAACACAGCAGGCCAAGCAGCATCGGAGGAGCAGGAAGGCTAATGTTTCGGGCCTAGATCCTTCTGGGTCTAGGCCCGAAACGTCAGCCTTCCTGCTCCTCCGATGCTGCTTGGCCTGCTGTGTTCATCCAGCTCTACACCTTGTTATCTCGGATTCATATTTAATGCAGGAACACCATTCCACAATCTACGTCTCCCATCCTGGCCCTGAACGTGGGATCTGTAGTATGTGTGACGGTGTTCATTACATGTGGTTAGCCTGAAGAAAAGCTCTAATCTGTTGAATAAAACAAAGACGATGGGAATCTGAAATAAAAGCAGAAATAGATGGAGAAACTCAGCAGGTCTGGCAGCACCTGTGGACAGAAGGCCAATAAAGCAAAAAGGTCATTGGACCTGAGACATTAACTCTGTTTCTCTTTCTACAGATACTGCCAGACTTGCTGAGTTTCTCCAGCAATTTTTGTTTTTGCTCCAAGCTCTTCATTTGTGTGATTTGCAATCTCCATTAACCTGGAGTAAAGCGTGCAGTGGAATGCAGTAGGGTTAGGGTTAGGAGATTATCAGAGCGCAATAATCACCAAGTAAGCCATGCATGAGGAATGGACATTAGCCCAGCACACAGAGCTCCTGAAGACCTGAGAGTCCCGCGTTTGATTTTCAAAGGCTCTCTCATTCCTTGCTGATGTAGTGCAATGCAAGTGAGGGGACAATGGGATCTGTGTTCACTAGTTTTCAAACTCACTAAGTGGGATTTCTACAGATCGATTATAAGCTTTTGGGACTGAGTCCCACATTACATTTCAGGCATGGCACTCCAGTGTAGTCTAAAGGGAGTACTGCATTATAAACATGCTGTGTTTTGTAGGGCATCCTCTATCATTCGCACGATTTAAAGAGGAGGCTGTCCTCATCTTGTCCTGTCAATTTTCCTGACTCAACCATTAACTGATATTTTATCCGTATTGGCCATTTTAGTGACATGTGGATTCCAGATGGATGCTGTAACAATAAGGACCACATCTCAAATAATCACTTTATAAAATAGTGACATAAGCATCAGTGGCTAAGCCAGCAAGTATTGTCTATCCGTAATAGTTCTTGAGAAGGTGATCATGAGCAGTCCATGTTGTGTACAGTGGTGGTTACATTGTGAGTTCCAGGATTTTGATCCAGCAATGTTGAAGGAACATTGATATAATTTCAAATGTGATGTTTGTCTTTTCAACTTTGCTTCTTATTTTTCTTACCTGTGATTATGCTGTGTATTGCATTAATATGACTTATTCTCTATCATTTCTCTATTCTGTAACTGAAGACTGTGCCCAGGTACCTTCGTATCCAAGATGGTGCTGTAAGTGAAGACTTGTAAACTTTTCACTGTACTCACGTGAGTACATGTGACAATAAAGCTCATTCAACTCAATTCAATTCAAATCAGGGTGGTGCGTACTTTGAAGAGGAACTTGCAGATGTGCTGTTTCAATGCATCTGCCAGCCTTGCCCTTCTCATTGACAGCAGTGGTGAGTTTGAAAGGGGTTGTTGAAGGAGGGCTTAGTGTATCAGCTGCAGTGCATCCTGTAGATGATACTTGAAGATGAGATGTAGATTATGTGAAGCATTTTGCAATGTTCCACTGTGATAATCTGTTTCATGAATGCAAATATTGCTATTGATTTACTTCCTGTGGCAATTTTGCCTTGCAGGGGTTCCAAGTGCTGTCTCTGTGGGTGTGAAAATCAAAATGACTCAATTCCCGCATTTTGTCAGTATTTGGATATTTGGTAAACTTTCAGGCTCTAATCTGTTTCCTGCTGCGCTTTACTTAACGATAAGATTATGTGGCACTGGGCATACTGGCTATTTTTAACACTCATGACTGATAGCATGAGGAATCTCATTAGGCATGAGGCAGGAGGCTAATTAGGAGGAGGATAAAGAGACACGAGACACCATATAACAGGACACCTGCAGAGTACAGAAAGCTGCAGAGAGTTGGGCTAAAGAGGTAAAAACAACATGAAAACTTCATTAAAAATGTCGCTCAGTCAACCCAGTTGCAATCAGCTCAGCAGCTCCATGAGTAGGATAGCACCATGTCGACAAGGATGAATAGCTGAGGCAGGCAAAACTCATCTTAAGAGTGCAGCAAGCATTAGCTCGCTGCCTGAGACTGTGATCACTGTGAAATGAGTCAAAAGACTTTGAGAGTTTACAGTGCAGCGAGCACATAGTGTCAATAAAACCAACCTGCTATTTGAAGAGGAAACGCCAAAGTGAATAATTTCCATCAACGTGGATGAAGCAAACATTTTTCCTTAGAGAGTCGTGAGTGTTTGGAACTCACTTTTTGAAATGGTGCTGGAGTAAGAGATTTTGGATCTTTTTAAAGCAGAGGTAGAGAAATTGTTGGTAAACTAATGGGTGAAAGATTATTGGGGTTAGGTGGGAAGGTGAAGTAGTCAGATCAACCATGATCCTACTGAATGGCAGAACAGACTCGACAGGCCGAATGGCCTATCCCTGCTCCTAACTTGTACATTCATATGTAAGTAAAAAGTAAAGTCACCAAAGTCCTACAGGGTCACAGAGCTGCTCTCTCATCAGAAAGAGACAACTGCTTGTACCCACTCTGTGGGGTGTAACCTGTCCAAGTTCTTTCACCCTATGATCTGTATGTCCTCGCTTACCATGATTTGCTTGTAATGCTCGCAAACAAAGCTTTTCACTGTACTTAGGTACATGTGCCAGTAAATCAAATCAAATCAAATCAATCAATCATTGATGGTTTAACCGGAGGGTCACCACGCCTCAGGTGAGAGGAGAGGTTGAGAAGAGAGTCCTTCATGATAATCTCAGCCACTGCAGGAATTAAACTCATCCTGATGGTGTTACGCTACATCATGTAGTGTCCATCTGGCCGACCGAGCTCACCAGCGTTAGTTCACTGCGATAACAGGGAGATACATTAAAATGTTCAGACGACTGACCAAACAGGTGAGCTGTTTCTTATCAAGCAATGTTACAGAACAGAAGGTGGGCTTTTGGCCCATCATGCCTGTGCACATTTACAGTAACGATTACAGGATAGTCAGATTTCCTCCCTCCTAGGGCAGCTCATAGTGAGAATGACCCCATCGACATTTACTGACATCATTAAGGACCCGAAAAGTCTTGCTCCAATGCCAACTGAATGTTGGCTCTTCCTGAAAGTAAACACAATTTCGCAAAACTACAAGAAATAGGAGTCCCAGTAGGCCATTTGGCTCATCAAGCCTGCTTCACTATCTAACGCTGACCTTATGTTCTATGTTCAACTCCACTTTCTTACTTGATCCCTATATCCCTTGGCTCCATTAGAGTCTCAAACCTACTGATTTATCTGTTGAATACATGACTGAGCATTCACATAGCTCTTGGGGGTCAGGAATTCCAGATTCACAACCCTCTGATTGGAGAAATTTTCTCCTCATCTCAGTCTGAAACCATGGGCCCCCATTTCCTGAGAGTCTGCCTGACCAGCCAAGGGGAAATAACTTCTCAAGATCTATCTTGAACAGCCTTATTAGAACTTCAACGAGATCGCCTTTTCTCATTCTTCCATGATCTATTTTACGTAACTTTTCTTTGTAGGGCAGGCAGGGCAACAGAGCTGAGGGAGGATGACATCTCTCAGATGTTATACAAAGGAACAAAACAGCCCAGGAAAGCCATTCACTGCAGTCAGCAACAACTTGAATAAGACATTTAAAAACACTTCAATACTAAACCTTTCGGAATTGTAAATGTTTAAATGTTACATAAAGAGCAGCCCACCATTGGACAGGGGCTTTTGGTACAGGGGATTTTAAACTGCTTTATACCTAAAACAAACACTGGGCCAAAATTACATTAATATGGACATCTGTAGGCTCAGGTACCACTATAGTGTTTGAGACAAAATCATCAGATTTGATTTTTTAAAAATTCTTTCATGGGATGTGGGCATCATTGGTAAGACCAGCATGAATTCTTAATCAACCTTGAACTGTGTGACTTACTCAGTCATTTCAGGAAATAATTAAGAGTCAACCATATTGTGTGGATGTGGAGTCACATGTAAGCCAGATCTGGTAAGGATGGCAGACTTCCTTCTTTAAAGGACATTGGTGAACCAGATGGGTTTATACTGCAATGTAAAATGATGATAGTTTAATAATTGGAACCAGCTTTTAATGCCAGATTCATTCATTTATTTCAGGTTCCAACAGCTGCCGTGGTGGGATTCGTACCGATGTCCCCACTATGTTACTGCACATCTCTGGATCACTAGTCCCTTCACACAAAGTCACCACCTTCCTGTGTGATTCCAACGAGGAGCCAAAAACATTAAAAAAAAACATTGGGGCAGAATCTAAGAGTCCAGTTGTAACTGATTCAAGACAGGAAGCTGTTTATACCCCCAAACTGATTTGTTGTTTAGTCCCAAAATTTGACCACAAAGCAACAGCGCAGCTATTTCCCCCTGCGCACAGGGCTAACTGATAAGAAAAAATAACTCTGTCACACCATTTCTAATGCCCTTTTGCCAAAAATACACTTTTTGAAAAAGTTATTGCCACTCAATTGAAATCAATGTAAAATCTCTCCAAATTTTGCCTATCTCCTCCTCCCTTTCACGGTAAGATATGGGAACAGGAATGGGCCATTTGATCCCACGAACTGATCCAGCATTCAGTACAATCACAGCTGATATTTTACTTCACCTGCAACATCCCACACTGTCCATGAGACCCACAATTTTCACGCCTTTGGAGTGAAGAAGTTTCTCTTGCCAGTGTAACCTGAATCTATGTAAAAACTGAAAGAACTGCGGGTCAGGAACAAAAACCTGCTCAGCTTTTCCAGCAACTTTGTTTTTAACCTGAATCTACAGCCCTCAGTTCTAGACTCCCCAACCATCCTGCCAGGATCTAGCCTGTCAAACTCCCTTAATATGTCATGTTTTCAGTGCAAACTCCACACAGACAGTTGCCTAAAGGTGGAATTGAACCCAGGTCCCTGGCACTGTGAGACAGCAGTGCTAACCACTGAGTCACTGTGCTGCCCATTATTAAGAGTCATCCCTGTTGTCCTCCCTCAAGACAACTATGTCCTTTCTTAGTTATACAGACCAAAACTACACAGCCTGGGCTTATCAAGGCCCATCTTAGGGGCCAGAAACCTGTGGCTCTGCAGTTTGTTGCAGTTTATTAAGAAGCTGTGCAACTCCTTGACCCTGATCAAATGAAGAGCTCAGAACATACTAATGATTTGGATAAGGGAACAAAATGTAACATCTCCAAATTTGCAGATCACACCAAGTTGGATGGGAGGGTGAACTGTGATGAGGATGCAGAGATCCTTTAGCATGATCTGAAGGGGTGAGTGGGCGAATGAATGGCTGATGCAGAATAATTGCGATAAATGTGAAGTTATTCACTTCCGAAGCAGAAAGAAGAAGGCAGATTATTACCAGAATGGCTGTAAATTGGGAGAGGGGAGTGTGCAGCAGGATCTGGGTGTCCTTGTGCACCAGTCGCTGAAGGTAAGCATGTAGGTGCAACAGGCAGTAATGAAGGCAAATGGTATGTTGGCTTTCTTTGCGAGAGGTTTTAAGTACAGGAGCAGGGATGTGTTGTAGCAGTTATACAGGGCGCTGGTGAGACCGCATCTAGAATATTGTGCGCAGTTTTGGTCTCCTTTTCTGCAGAAGGATGCTCTTGCTCCTGAGGGAGTGCAGGAAGGGTTGACTAGGCTGATTCTGGGGATGGTGGGTCTGACGTATGAGGAGAGATTGACTTGGTTGGGATTGTTTTCACTGGAGTTCAGATAAATGAGGGCGGGGGGGATCTCATAGAGACTTATAAAATTCTAACAGGGCTAGACAGGGTAGCTGCAGGGAGGATGTTCCTGATGATGGGTGTGTCCAGAATCAGGGGTTAAAGTCTGAGGATTTGGGGTAGACCATTTAGGACGGAGATGAGGAAGCATTTCTTCACCAAAGAGTGGTGAGCCTGTGGAATTCAGGATCACAGGAAGTTGTTGATGCCAAAATAGTGAATGTAGTCAAGAGGTGACTACATATAGCACTTGGGGCAAATGGCATCAAAGGTTATGGGGAGAAAGCAAGGTTGGGCTATTGAGTTGGACAATCAGCCGTGATCGTGAAGAATGGTGGAGCAGGCTTGAAGGGCCGAATGGCCTCTTCCTGCTCCTATCTTCTATGTTTCTATGTTTTGGTGTTCCTTTAGAGACCAATAAAGGAAGAAGATTTTTTCTCAGCTGTTATCAACTCCCTAAAGGCAATAAGCATACACACTAAGAATATAATCTCAGTTGTTACTGAAAGGGCTGCAAACATGAAGGGGGGACAGACAAGAAAACTGTTATTCAGTGGTAAAGAAATAGAGGATCACGGTATGATAATGTTTCATGTAAACACTTCCTTCTGAGGTCATGCAAGCTGCAGAGAAACCTTCCTCTTGTTTCTCATTATTTGTGAAATTTGAGTAATTTCTCTGAAGCATTTCATTTATGACTAAATTTGAAAAATGGATTGTCTTGTTATGTAAGTCAGTGTTTTCTGCTCTGTACAATTTCCAACAGCGTTTTTTTCACTCTCATTCGCCAATACATAGAATATAGAACATTACAGTGCAGTACAGGCCCTTCGGCCCTCCATGTTGGGCCGACCTGTGAAACCAATCTGAAGCCCGTCTAACCTACACTATTCCATCATCATCCATGTGTTTATCCAATACTTTGCAATAAAGCATAATATATACAACTATAGACAGGTCTGCCTCCCGCCTATCACATGTTTAACGGCAAACGTCAGAACGAAAAGCAGAAGCTGCTGGTAAAACTCAGCAGGTCTGGCAGCATCTGAGGGAGAATGCAGACGTAACATTTCGAGTCCAGTGACTTTTCATCAGAATTGGCAGTAACGAGGAAAAAGTGGTATTTGTGCTGAAGGGGAAGGCAGGGAGAGATTAGCAAGAAGGTAGAGAGAGAGCCCAGACAGAGAGATGTGAAAGGGATAGGTACACAAGGAAATTGTGGATAGCAGACCAGGATAGACGAAAAGCTGACTAAGTGATAATAACAGCCAAGGCTGGGAAAAAATGGTTGGAAGTCACCCATATAATGTGATTATAGACTTAGGACTAGGTGAAAATGAGGTTGAGCTAAAAAGAATCCATGTCATAGCAGGACTGGCAGTGGGAATGGGTTAAAAAAAACACAATAAGATGGATTTAAGCTCGATGCTGAGTCCTAGAAGCTGCAGGGTCCCCAAGCGGAAAATGAGATGTCATTCTTCCAGCCAGCACTGAGGCTCACTGGAACACTGCAGCAAGCTTGCGACAGAAATGTTGGCCAGTGAGCATGGCAGTGTGTTGAAGATGGCCACATCTCAGCACCAGAAAGTGAGAGCAACAGGCAATCCTAAATCACAAGCATGGTGAATGGTTATGTGTGAGGAGGCCAACCTTCTGGGTGCATTCCAGAGTTTCCAGGAACTGAATGTTTTTAAAAATTCAGTCACAGAATGTGGGCATGGCTCTGGTGTTTATCACTGAACCCCAAAATGCCCAGAGAAGGTGGTATTGGGCCACTGTCTTGTGAAGGCATCCAGGTGAACAAATCCACCTAAATGTTGGCAACCCAGGGCCAAGCTCTACCCACTCCCCAACCCTGTCACAGTCTACTTCACTCAAGTCCCATTTTTTTGGACAGTTTCATCAACACATCCCAAATAACCCCTGAACTTCACAGAATCCCTACTGTGTGGAAGCAGGACATTCAGCCCATTGAGTCCACACTGATACTCAGAATAGCATCCCACCCAGACCCAACCCCCTACTCTATTCCTGTAACTCAGCCAAACCACCTAACCTGCAGATTTTGGACTGTGGGAGGAAACCAGAACACCTGGAGGAAACTCAGCTCGCTGGCATTATGGGGCAGCAGTGCTAACCACTGAGCCACCGTGCCGCCCCTTCGTAAACCCTCCCTAAAAGCAAAGGCACACTGTCAGTTCCTGCCTGCCAAGGGCTGGACTGGACTTTAGTCACTTGAGCACACTGTGCTGGTTCACCCATTAGTACAAACCTCCAGTTCTGCCTCTGAACAAAGGCATTGAATTGTTGAGATATGAGTCATAGCTTTTGGCATTTTACCACTTGTAAACAAAAATCCTGTGACTTCTTTCCCACATTGTAGATGCAGCCTGACTTGTTGTAGCCTCTGAAACCCAACCACTTATCAACCAAGGGGGTGATGTGAACTTTTGGCTGAGGAAAGAGGAATGGCGCATTGGGGAAATTGGACAATGTCTAGTCCTCTGTTGACCTCCTTAGTGTGTTACTTGTACAGTCGCTGGCAGAGGACTGACTGAAGACACAGCAACAGTGGTAAAATGGGGTGATGGGGCACCCCTCGGACGCGACACGCTCCTAGTGGGCATCAAATGAAACAACTTAATTGGGAGAACATGGTACATTATAGCTCTGTCATGACCAAACCTCAGGGTGATGCACACATGTAACTCCTAGTCCTCATTCAACTCCTATCCCCATTGTTTCTCAGTCTGCAGTAAATCAAGGCACCAGGAAATGTTTCGTTGAATAATGGAGCCACTGTGTGGCAGCATTGTTTCAGGCATTTCAAGGGAGCAATATAAGTGGAGTGACTTGGCCTTTCTGATGCTTTCTCCGGCTCTCACTGCAGCTTTTACCTGCAGTAATCAAGCACACTCTGTTTCCAGTAAGATTACCAAACGCTCGAAGTGAAACAAGCATTGCTTTACTGAATGAGCTCAAAATGTGAATAGCAATTAAATAGCACTCAATAATGTTAAAGGACCAGCATTCCCTGGTACACAGAACCCAGTAATTCTCCTTAAAGGTCATATTCCTAGCTAATAATCACAGTTTTATTGGCTTTACCTACACCAATATATTTCCTCAGAAAGTCTATAACTGACTGAGTGTGAATGCAGAAAATGGCAGGGAGCAATTGGATTACCTGTCAGTATTCTGGGAGAAATTGAAAAGCTGTAATTCTCAGCACAACATTACAGGCACGGCAATCTTCCACTGGGTCTCAGGTTTCTTCCAGCAGTGCCGAAACTGTTCCCTCTCCACCCTCAATCTACAGAGTTATTTCATTCCCTCTGGTCTCTTACAGCAGTAATGTATGCCTGGGTGCCAAAATACTGCTGCTGTGTGGTTGAACCAGAGAGCTGCTATAATTCACCTTCCAAAACCAATCTGAAGGGCTCCTCCATAGTCTATTGTAGAGGATGGACACAGAATAGAATCAGTCTCATTCGAAACACTCTTCCCTTAGACAGCAGGATATAGCTTATTGCACTTCAGTAACTACATACAAGTTACATTCTTTACAATCACAGAATCATAGAGATGTACAGCACAACTTCAGTCCAACTTGTCTATGCTGACTTGATATCTTAATCTAGTCCCATTTGCTAGCATTTGGCCCATATTCCTCTAAACCCCTTCTATACGTGTACCCATCCAGATATCTTTTAAATGTTGTAATTGTACCAGCTTCCACTACTTTGTCTGGCAGCTCATTCCATACACACACCACCCTCTGCATGAAAAAGTTGCCCCTTAGGTCCCTTCTACATCTTAACCCTTTTAACCTTAAATCTATGCCCTCTAGTTTTGGACTGCCCTAACCCGGGGAAAACACCTTGACTATTCACCCTCTCCATGCCCCTTGTGATTTTACAAACCTCTATAAGGTCACCCCTCAGCCTCTGATGCTCCAGGGAAAATAGGTCCAGCTTTTTTAGCTTCTCCCTATAGCATCTTGGGAAGATAAATGAATAGGGGATGTATCTCCCTAATCCAGCACTGTCAGGTCCAGCAACCTCTAAAATCCTGCATCCGTAGTCCTCCTGGCTTCTGCATTGATTTGTGTTTATATTACATTTTGTTACACTCGGACTGGATATCCTCAATCCTGATTTTGATGCCTAATTGGAAAACCATTCATTGTTCAGCATGATTGACACAAGTCAAGGTACTTGACTTGAGTGTGGAATAAAACTTGAATACTGAGTACACTCAATATTTTAGACGCTTTATCAGGATTTCAGTCACTGACCATGGCTCTGAAAGGAGTAACTTTATGATTGCCTTGGTCCTTACACATGATTCCCATGGTTCAGCAATTTCTCTCGCCTGACAAAGGTCTGGCCCCAAGACCTAAGCTGCATTTTAACCTTCACCTTTCCCTTTCAGACTGCTATTCACCCTCTGACTCTCTCCAGGCACTTAGCACCTTGTTAAAGCTACCTTCTCTCTGTCTCTTTCTCTTAGTTTTTAAAACTGTAGTGACAGGATGTGGGCATTGCTGCCCGGGCCAAAATTTATTGCTCAGTCACAGGGCAATTTAGAGTTGACCACATTTGTCTGGGTCTGAGTCCACACATAGGCCAGACCAGGTAAGGATGGCACTTCCCTTTCGTAAAGGACATGAGTGAACTGGATGGATTTTCCCAACAATCAACAACGGTTTCATGGTTACCATTAATTCCAGATTGATTTTAATTGAATTCAAATTCCACCATCTGCCAAGGTGAGATTTGAACCCAGGTCCCCAGTACTGTATCCAGGTTTCTGGATTAGTACTGATGATACCGCCTGCCCATTGCCTCCCTATTTATTCCTCAGTTCAATGCTTGCTTCCTCCCCAACCTCGAGGTACTACAGCCAGTATCCACCTCTATTCCCCTTACCTTCATCTCTCTTTTCCCTTTCTGCTCTCCCTGTTGTGGTCTCTGTCATTTCCTTTTCCCCTTCCCCTTCCACTGCCGTCCACTTCCGTTAAGTCTCCTCTTTTTCAGCTGCTGCCATGAATGGCTGGAGCCCCACTGGTAAACACTGGAGGCAGACCTTCCTGCTCTTGTAAGGTTTCCCCTCTCTGGTATGCTGGGGTCATGGTCTCTACGTTCAACAAGCAGGAGCTGCAGTGAACAGTACGGGGAAAGGTCCATGTTGGTTTTGGTCATCAGCCTAATGGGGGACTGTCCCTGTGAAATGTTGGCACTTGGCACACACAGCACAATGCCAAGCTAAACTCCTGTTGCATCCCAACCATCTGCCTTCGCCCCCAGTGTCAGAAAAGTGACTCTTTCCGCCCCATTAATCTGAGCCATCCTGTGAACTCTCCTAAACCTAAAATGAATGCAGAATTAGGAGCTGCAATTGTGTCTGCTTTTTAATTTATATCACTTGGAAACCCTTAAAAAGGGCCAATAAGAGCCTTTCGCCACTTCAGTATCAGCTGGATCTAGGTCCCTGAAATGGTTCTACTGAACCATCCTTCAGTTCCCTTGTTTCTTGCTTGTTGTGCTGAATGTAGAGGAGTGCTTGATACCTGTCCAGCAGAACTGGCTCACACCTACTTTTCAGAAGAAGCAGACACTGCATTATCTTCTGTACCCCTCATGCACACTGTCATCCAAATATCCATTGGTTCTCTCTTCAATTCGCCAGGACCATCCACTTCTGCTGTCCTGCCGTGTATCTGATCCAGGTATCGCAAACTTGTCTGGAAAGATGTCTTTTTTGATTGATAATTACATAGGAAAGCCAAGGTGGTGTGCAACACAAGAGTAGACTTGATTAGCTCCTGAAGCCTTTGTTCTTTCTTGCTGGGATATAAAGTTAAACTTTACAGATCCAAAAATAAAACTGAATCAGATTGAAACGCTAATCAGAGGGTTTATGCGCTTGTAAATGGTCCCATTTGTCTCTGTCAGACCCCCATTCCCCTTCAATTTGATTTACGACAAGTGAAGAACTAAATGGTTTAAAAGGCCAATTGTATTCCTGGCATTTTTTAAAAGATTCATTAAGAGGATGAGGGCGTCTCTGGTCAGGCTGCATTTATTGTCCATCCCTAATTATCCAGAGGGCAGTTCAGAGTCAACCACATTGCAGCCACATGCAG
This sequence comes from Stegostoma tigrinum, assembly GCF_030684315.1. Taxonomy (NCBI): domain Eukaryota; kingdom Metazoa; phylum Chordata; class Chondrichthyes; order Orectolobiformes; family Stegostomatidae; genus Stegostoma; species Stegostoma tigrinum. The sequence continues at coordinate 33,337,326 of NC_081381.1, forward strand.
GCCAGACCAGGTGAGGATGGCAGTTTCCTTCCCTGAAGGACATTGGTGAACAAGCTGGGTTTTTTTGATAATGGATTCATGGTCATCAGATTTTTTATTGAATCCAAATTTCACCATTTGCCGTAGCAGGATTTGAATCCAGGTCCCTAGAACATTATCTGGGTCTCTGGATTACCAATCCAACAATAATACCACTAGGCCATCGCTTCCCCAACACCTCCTTGTAATCTCATTTCCTTTTTGTATTCCTACATTCTACTGTGTTACAGAGACTCAGCGATACACAACCATTACCAGTGGTGCTTCTTCAACACTCAGAAGGTATTGAGCGTCCAGGCATGGGTACTCAGACCCCCCTCTAGATACTTTTTAATCAACCTGTTCAGAAACATTGTGACAAACCTCTGGAGCAAGTGGGACTTGGGCCTGGACCTGCTGGCCCAGTGGTGTAGACACTACCACTGCGCCACTGGAACCCTCAGTCCCCACCTTACCATTTGTACCAATTACAAGCATCACTCTTTTCGACAAAGTAAGGTATTGAACTGACTGTGAAACTCAGCTAATTCAGTTAAGAAAGTATTCACTTGCAGGGTCGGCAAGAATACCCGATGTAGCTGTGGGACCTAAAAGTCCACTTGATTCATCAGGAGGGCCTTCCTGCTCACTGGCTCCACATCAAGGCAGCTTAAGCGTGGCACGGTGGCTCAGTGGTTAGCACTGTCGCCTCACAGCGCCAGGGACCTGGGCTTGATTCCACCCTTAGGCTTGTGATGTTTGCACATTCTCCCAGTGTCTGTGTGGGCTTCCTCTGGGTGTTCCAGTTTCCTCCCACAGTCCAAAGACGTGCAGGCTAGGTGGATTGGCCGTGTTAAATTGCCCGTAGTGTTCAGGGATGTGTGGGTTAGGTAGGTTATAGGATGATGGGTCTGGGTGGGATGCTCTGAGGATTGGTGTGGACTTGTTGGGCCGAAGGGCCTGTTTTTACATTGTGGGGATTCTATGCCTAAAAACTAAGGACAGAACCTTCCCAGCTCTTCAATAACGCGGGCAATAGTGAGGAAAGTCGGTAGCATTCCAAGAGATGGCAGATGATGAGGCTTCTGCCATCAAGATCACAAAGTCCCATTGTCCAACAAAGTATTGAGCAGTCAGATGAGATGCTCTCTAGTGAGATGTGAGAAGCTTACTTACATGGATTTGTTTACATAAACCCCCTCACTACGGTGTCACTCTGCCTCACTGAGATGCAGTTTCTCATTCTCAAGGAGCCAGATAGAAATGGGATGGTGACAATTCCTGATGTGAGAGTCAGAGTGGTCACCTGGTGGCACCGGCTCACTGTTTACTCATCTGGCCCCGTATCTCCGACACCGGGCACCAAAATCTCCAGGATACGCTCCATGGGCTGTGACCGCATGCATCCTCTATCCGCCAGAACACCCAGCTCCCCATCAGCAAAACGAGGCCAATTCCTCCCTGCCCGACAGTGTTGGGGCAATCGTACAACTGCGCACTGTGCAGGTATGGACTTTAAAGATGGTGTCAGTGCCAAGGGGGTCCAGGCAGTGTCCAGTATTCCAATATGGTGAGAGGGAAAATATGACAAACAGGGCACCATAGGGGCCTGGTACATGGGCAATGAGGTCAGTTTGGGAAGATAAACTCACTAATGCTCACAGAGTGAAACCCTCCATAAAATTCCCCAAAACTGATACCTAGACATTTTCTGGTAAAAGTCAGCCCTGAGGGAGTTGTCTTCTACTCTGATGTCTTCAACAGTTCCTTTAGAGCTGGTTCAATGTCAAACTGAAGCAACTAACTGCAGTTGAATAGTATCTGCTGCATCAAGCTTGCACACAGGTATGACAGACAAGTCCTCAGACAGGTAAAAAGTGCCTTCTCTGTTTAAGCTGGCCCACCACTGTGTGTGCGCTGTGTGTCCTCTGTAATGATGAGCTGCAGACACTGTGGGTGTCCTGATAAAATAGCATTTTCCCAGCCAGTTGGCTGCTCTTTGATTTGATAACAAGCTCGGCCAGCTTCTTGGTGGAGATGGGAACATCTTGGGATTCTACAGCCATGGAGATTTAGCACAGGAAAAGATTCTTCATCCCATCACGTCCCCACCTAATCCCATTGTCCAGCACTTGACCCATAGCCCTGTATGTCTTCACATGTCAAGTAAACATCTAAATATTTCTCAAATGTCTGACACCATTGGCTCTCATTGAACCACACCATCTCCAACCCTACTGCCTCCATTGGAGACAGCACCTGAGACCTGGTAAAACACTACTCCCTTCTCATGGTATCCTCCTGTGGTAGGATTTCAGTAGCTGCTTCAACCTGAAAAAAACCATGGGCAGTGAGAACTGGCGCTGCACAAAAACTGGTCTAACTCTCATTAATTTTTCAAAGTGCTGCAGCCAGGATTGTAACATTGGAAATTTACAGCTTTTAATGCATCGTAAAGAATCATTTTGTGAGACAGCAATATTGTTTTATTAAAAATGTCTGTGAGGATTTATCACACTGGTTATTTGAAAGCGTTAAAAGAGCATTCACAGAATAGACACAGGCCATTCAGCCCCCCGATCCTGTATTCATGTTGGTATTCAGGCTCCCAGTGGCCCTCTTTCCACCCCTCCTGATCTCACTGCATCAACATATCCATAAAACCATAGGACATAGGAACAGGAGTAGGCCATACGGCCCCTCGATCCTGCTCCATCATTCAATAGAATCACGGCTGATTTGACATTCTTCACATCCACCTTCCTGCATTTTTCTGTAATATTTTATTCCCTGATTAATCATTAATCTATCCATCTCAGTCTAAAATATGCACGAGGACTCTGCCCTCATGGCTCTCTGTGACAAGACGTTTCAGAGACTCACAACTCTCTGAGAGAAGAAATTCCTCCTCACCTCAGTCTTAAGTTAGTGCCCCTTTATTCTGAGACTGTGCCTTTTGGTCTTAAAGTCCCCATGAGGGGAAACGTCCTCTCAGCATTTACCCTGTCAAGCTCCTTGAGAATCCCATATGTTTCAATGAGATCACCTCTCATAAACTCCAGTGAGCAGAATCCCAATTTATCTGGTATTTTTCAAAAGACAATCCCCCCAGACTGTGGATCATCCCAGTGATTATTCTCTGAATAGCCTCTAAGGAAATGATTCCTTTCCTTAAGTAACGGGACCAAAACTGCACTCAGTGCTCCAGGTGTCGTCTCGCCAGCACTTCCCTATTCTGATACCGCAATCCTCTTGAAATAAGGGCCAACATTCCATTAGCCTTCCTGATTACCCGTTGCACCTGTGTGTTAGGTTTCTGTGTTCCATGTACAAGTTCCCCCAAGTCACTTTCTGTTATAGCTTTTGTCCATTTAAATAATATTCTGCTCTTTTGTTCTTCCTTTCGAAATGAACAGCTTTGAATTTTTCCACATTACACTCCATTTGTCCTCCTATTAACCCTTTCAATATCTCTCTGTAATCCATTCGAATCCCCTTTGCACCGTACCATACCTTTTCACCTACTTTTGCATCATCTGCAAATTTAGCTTCAGTACATTCACTTCCTTCCTCCGAGTCACTAAAATATATTGTGAACAGTTGTGGTCCCAGCTCTGATCCCTGTGGAATCCCACCTGTCACTGGTTACAGTCTGAAAAAAAAATCCCTGATCCCCACTCACTGTTACCTGTCCATGAGCCAATTCTCTATCCATGTGAATACCAACACCATGGGCTCTTATGACAACCTTTTGTGAGGTATCCTTGTCGAATATCTTCAGAAAGTCCAAGAACCTCTATCGATTTTTGTTGAGACTTCCTTAAAAATCTCTCAAATTAGTCAGACACCACTTCCCTTTCATGAAGCCATGCTGAGTCTTCTTGCTTAGATTATGATTTTTCAAATGTTCTGCGATAATTTTTTAATAATTTTTTAATTGGCTTGTCCAACAATAGACATTAGCAGATGTTCACCTGCACATCTGCTAATGTGGTACACTGTATCCGCTGCTCCCAATGTGGTCTCCTTTACATTGGGGAAACCAAGCGGAAGCTTGGGGACCGCTTTGCAGAACATCTACGCTCGGTTTACACAAAACAACTGCACCTCCCAGTCATGAAGCATTTCAACTCCCCCTCCCACTCCTTAGACCACATGTCCATCCTGGGTCTCCTGTAGTGCCACAACGATGCCAACCGAAGGTTGCGGGAACATATTCCGCTTGGGAACCCTGCAGCCCAATGGTATCAATGTGGACTTCACAAGCTTCAAAATCTTCCCTCCCCCGACTGCATCCCAATACCAGCCCAGCATGTCCCCGCCTCCTGAACCTATCCTTCCTCCCGCCTCAAGCCCTAGTCCCATCTCCTGCCTACCATCCTCATCCCACCCCCTTGACCTGTCCATCCTCCCTGGACCGACCTATCCCCCCCCAACTACACTCACCTTTATTGCCTCTATTCCTGCCTCTTTGACCTGTCTGTCTCCTCTCCACCTATCTTCTCCTCTATCCACCTTCCATCATCGCCACCTCCTCTCCCTATTTATTTCAGGGTCCTCTTCCCCTCCCCCATTTCTGGAGAAGGGTACAGACCCAAAACATCAGTTTTCCTGCTCCTCTGATGCTGCCTGGCCTGTTGTGTTCATCCAGCTCCACGCTGTCTTATCTTGAATGTGTACATCATTCCCTTTTGTTCATTAGTCCTTTATTTATTCACAGGATGAGGATGTTGCTGGATAGGCAGCATTCATTGCCCATCCCTAATCACCCAGAAGGCAGTTAAGAATCAACCACAATGCTGTAGGTCTGGAGTCACATATAGACCAGACCTGGTAAGGATGGCAGTTTCCTTCCCTAAAGGACCTTAGTGAATGAGATGTGTTTTCCTGACAATCAACAATGGTCTCATGGTCGTGATTAGATTATTACTTCCAGATATTTATTGAACTCAAATTCATCAGCTGCGGGGTTTGAACCTGGGTCCCCAGAACATTATCTGGGTCTCTGGATTAACTGTCCAGCAATAATACCACCAGGCCATCGCCTCCCCTATTCTGGGTAAAATAGATGTTGAATTCAGCAGCAATACACATTGTCTCACAAATCTGTCCATCATCCAGCAGAACAGGTCATGGGGAGCATGGTTACCCGCTCCGTGTTGGGTTACTAACACCCATCCTTTAGGAAGACACAGCAAGGTCTGCTCTGCTTCACCTGAGTTCATTCAATGTTGCTTCATGAAAAATGGGGGAAGTAGACGGCATCTGTTTCCGTATTTCCTCCCATACCAACCACGACTGGTGATTGGTTGCAGAGTTTATGTGGGATCCTACTGTGTACAAAATGGATGCCATATTTGGATACAGTTCCCTGGGCCAAAAGAAGCTTGGTGAATATGAAGTGCCTAGGGATGTTTCAGATAAATACATTTTCCCCTGGCTGTGGTGCTGCTGAGGAATCCACATATTGGTGGGGTTCAAAATCCACATAATAAAGGTGGAGGGGAGTGCCTGCACCTTCGTACTAACCCTCACATGCTGTCTGAAGCTTTAAATGGAAACAACTCTGGCTTCAAGATGCTGCAAACATGTTCCCATTGGCAGCTGGAATGAAATCTGGGATAGCCTTTTCAGTAAAATCTAACCGCTGATGGCAAAATCCCAAGCTTGAAGCCTTCCCATTAAGTTTTCAGAGCTGGTGAATAAAGCCTTTCTGCCATATATAAGGTTGTGTGGAGAGAACAACGGTGATAGCGATGTGTGACTGACGAGCAGGTGAGAAATTACTGCCAAGCAGACACTGAATCAATCTCCTGGCAGGTACGGAATCACAGAATAAGAGCAACACTGAGAGAGGCCACATATCAGAGATTTCTGGGGCTGCCGCTGAAATAGTTTAAAACAGTGTGGAGGATCCCAGAGTTTCCATTAATTCAATCACTTCGACAGATTGGAAGTTCAAGAGATAGTGGGAACCGCATATGCTGGAGAACCTGAGATAACAAGGTGCAGAGCTGGATGAACACAGCAGGCCAAGCAGCAGGAAAGCTGACATTTCGGGTATAAACCCTTCTTCAAAAAGTTGGTTTTGAACTCAACAGAATGTGTTCCTTCAACACTATGTGCCAACATAAATTCATTCTTATCAATCGATCCACCTCCTAAAATAGGAAACTTTGATCACGTTTTCCCATTGAATGATATTGCATTTGGAGAGAAATGTCACAAGTTGGTCTGTCACAGGCAGCCATTATCAGCAACATATGAGGATATATAATCAACAAATTGAAAATGACAAGTTCTGCAATTAATCCATACCTCAAATAAAAGCATTATACTGTGGATACTGGAGATCTGGCTTAAAAACAGCAAGTGTTGGAGCAACTCAGCAGATCTGGCATCATCAATAAAGAGAGGCATGGACTTACTGTTTAGAGTAGCAAAAACAGAAGTTGCTGGCAAAACACAGCCGGTCTGGCAGCATCTGTGAAGAAAAAAAATCAAGAGTGCAGTGGCCCTTCCTCAGAACAGACTCAAAACATTAACTCTGACGTTTTCTTCACAGATGCTGCCAAACTTCCTGAGTTTTTCCAGCAACTTCTGTTTTTGTTCCTGATTTACAGCTTTTGGTTTTTAATGTTTTGAGTCTTCAGATTTCCACAGCTCCTGAAGACTAGGGCATTGCCAAAGGCGATAGATGTGAAAACCACCCGATCTCCAAATCTAACCACTGTCACCTGTATCCCTCTCTCCAATAACTATGTGGCTGATGAAGATAAAGGACCAGGGTTAACAAGGAAAAAACTATGACGAGACTGGTGGGGGCTGAGAGTTAGGGTGAATAGGAGTTGGGTTACCTTGGGGAGCGTGACGGGTGATTGGGGATTTCATGGGGTGTGAGAATCGTTGCAACAACAGCATTCGACCAGGAGAGCTGAAGCATTGAACCAGGAGGGCCAGGATGTGTGTTAGCACCCTCCTCAGCCACATTGCAACACATGGAGCTGAGGGTGGGGAGTGAGTGAGTGTCAGCCAGATACATATCCACCTTTGCCCTCTCCTCCTTCCCCAAAAACCTATCCACAAAGCCGGCTTGGAGCGGAAGGAATCTGAGGCTGAGAGACAAACCATTTTGGGAGTGAGACCAGCTTGGAATGTGTACAACCAGGGGCAAGCCAAGGTCTGTGTTAGGTCTAACCCCATCTCCTATGTTCAGACCCTGTTCTCACTCATTTCTATGATGATCAGGAATTAGAACCTTTTTCTCTCTCTCTCACTGTGATTCTTAACTGAAAAGATAACGAAATAGGATATTATTAGATAGCTCTGTCCCTGGACCAATCTGTTAAACTGGAATCACTGATCAATAGAGTAATTATCCAGCTCTCTGGATACAGGTGTCTACCAGCTCACATCTATGTTTGTAATTAATTAGCCCACTGAGCCTACTTGTGCTGCTGGTGATCTCTGCTACGTGAGTCGCTAGCCACTAGGATAAGAGCCCAGGCACCATAAGCAGGCTCACAAAGGGGAAACTGAAATAGGAATCCAGCCTATAATATCCCCCTAATCAATCCCTTCAGAGACAATATTACACATGCCTGGAGCAGGTGGGATTGGATCTTCTGTTTTAGAGTTAGGGGCACTGTCACAAGGGCCTACAATGTTGTTATATAGCACGGGCAGCTATTAGCCTCAAAGACATTCAGTGTTGGCTGTGATGCCATCTGTGGTCAAATAGCCAACCTGTTCCACAGAAAGAGGAAGGGGCCTGGATGGTTACCATAGTGACTGAGGATTTTACACCCAGTTCATTTCTGTTTTATAAACACACACACTAGAAAATTTGTTCAGAGGGGCTGACTTTAAATTCAAATCTCACAGTTTAAAGGCAGTCAGCAGGGTTTTGGGTTATCCTCAGATCACGAACGTCTCTGTGAGACATGTGGTAGGCAGGAAAGAGTGGATGGACAGGTCTCCACTTTTTTCAATTGTTTTGGAGGGTTCTCTGTGGGCAACAGTGCTCCCCTGGGCCTCACGAGGGACCCTATGCCACTCTGGCCCCGATGGCCCCTCTCCCTATTCTCACCTCCCCACCCTCCTGCCAACCCACTGGCCACTCCCCGGAGAGCACCCTCCAGAGGAACTGCTGCAGAATTGGAGACCAGGGATGCTCCGCTTTGAGCCTGAGCTGCAAATCCCCCCTCGATCGGGCCAACGTTCACTCCGCAACACACGGCAGGCAAAGAAACTTTGTCATTCTCCTCACTGTCGTGTGTCAGGGCCTGGTGCCTGTGAAATACCAGCTACCTTGAACTTTCTTACAAACAACGATTACACCTCCAAAATAACTCATCACCAGAGAAGTTGCGTTCGAATAGTGTGAGAGGTGCTACATGAATGCAACTTTGCTTTCTTTGGTTCCTGGGAGAGGTTCCACTGGAAACCCCATGAGCGATTTGCAAACTTGGCTCCACATCGGATTGAATGTGAGTAGGTAGGCTAGGGGATCCTTAACTTTGAAATGATTTATGACGGTGTGACTGGGAAGGTGAAATAGTGGTAATGTGTGGGACTCTCCCATCCACTTGGACTGTAGACTGTGATCACTGTACAAAATAAACCATCACTGGGCCAATGCACAGCTCAGGGTCAAAGTCAAATGAAAAATCATCTTGAAAAAGGCAGTGTTGAAGGGAGTTGACCCCGGGTTTCACTGATCCCTGTACTCAGCGGGTTTTTCTCTACAGCATGAGGCCTAAATTGTGGCTAATGTGCTGTTGAAACGCAAGCACTGAACCGTATGGCAGGATCAGGACTCAGAGTTCCCAGGCCCAATCTACTTCTCGAAAGGCTCGAGGCACAGAACTGTCCGCAATTCCACACCAATTCGCACTACCCTGCTTTAGGCAGGACAAAACAGAGCAGTCCAGGCAACATTCAAATCCACCTCCAAATATGTCCTTACTTCAGTGGAGAAGGATTGGCCCAGCTATGATGTCTGAGGGAAATTTGAGTAATGCTTGGCCTATCTACGGAACATGAATCGCTATCCAATATCCAGTAACAACTTGCACTCGTCTTAGTGCGCCGAACACACAGGAACATTCCAACGGATTCAGGAGAGGGCTACTAAACAAAATTTGAGACTCTGAGGAGTGGGGATTGAAAGCTGGATCATTGAGGCAGTTCTTCAGGCCCATGTTTAAAGAGCAGAGAGGTGGAGTGGTTTAAGGAGGAAATTCCAGAGGTCAAGGCATGTTAGGATGAAGGTAGAACCACCAATGTGGGAGTGATGGGAATTGGGACCAGAATTGGAGGACTGCAGATGTTCAGGAGGTTGCAGGGCTGACTTGGATGGCTTTGAGAGGGAGAGGTGAGGCTGTAGAGAGATGAGAGCACAAGGATGCGAACTTTAAACATGAGGGGAAATGGTGGGGTAGCGGTAATGTCTTAGCACTAGTAATCCAGAACCCAAGGCAAATGTGGTGATAACAAAGTGTGAAGCTGGATGAACACAGCAAGACAAGCAGCATCTTAGGAGCACAAAAGCTAACGTTTTGGGCCTAGACCCTTCATCAGAAAAGGGGGATGGGAAGAGGGTTCTGAAATAAATAGGGAGAGAGGGGGAGGCGGACTGAAGATGGATAGAGGAGAAGATAGGTGGAGAGGAGAGTATAGGTGGGGAGGTAGGGAGGGGATAGGTCAGTCCAGGGAGGACGGACAGGTCAAGGAGATGGCATGAGGTTGGGAGATGGGAAATGGAGGTGCGGCTTGAGGTGGGAGGAGGGGATAGGTGAGAGGAAGAACAGGTTAGGCAGGCGGGGACGAACTGGGCTGGTTTTGGGATGCGGTGGGGGAAGGGGAGATTTTGAAGCTGGTGAAGTCCACATTGATACCATTGGGCTGCAGGGCTCCCAAGTGGAATATGAGTTGCTGTTCCTGCAACCTTTGGGTAGCATCATTGTGGCACTGCAGGAGGCCCATGATGGGCATGTTGTCTAAGGAATGGGAGGGGGAGTTGAAATGGTTCGCAACTGGGAGGTGCAGTTGTTTATTGTGAACCGAGCGGAGGGGTTCTGCAAAGCGGTCCCCAAGCCTCCGCTTGGTTTCCCCAATGTAGAGGTAGCCACACTGGGTACAATGGATGCAGTATACCACATTGGCAGATGTGCAGGTGAACCTCTGCTTAATATGGAAAGTCATCTTGGGGCCTGGGATGGGGGTGAGGGAGGAGGTGTGGGAGCAAGTGTAGCACTTCCTGCGGTTGCAGGGGAAGGTGCCAGGTGTGGTGGGGTTGGAGGGGACAAGGGAGTCACGGAGAGAGTGGTCTCTTTGGAAGGCAGACAAGGGTAGGGATGGAAAAATGTCTTTGGTGGTGGAGTCGGATTGTAGATGGCGGAAGTGTCGGAGGATGATGCGTTGTATCTGGAGGTTGATGGGGTGGTACATGAGGACAAGGGGGATACTCTTTTAGCGGTTATTGCGGGGGTGAGGTGTGAGGGATGAGGTGCGGGAAATGCGGGAGACTCGGTTGAGGGCTTTCTCGACCACTGCCAGGGGAAAGTTGTGGTCCTTGAAGAACGAGGACACCTGGGATGTGTGGGAGTGGAATGTCTCATCCTGGGAGCAGATGCCATGGAGGCAAAGGAATTGGGAATAGGGGATGGAATTTTTGCAGGAAGGTGGGTGGGAGGAGTTGTGGTGGTATGGGTTTGAATACTAATGTGGCATATAGTGCAATGTGAATTTAATAAAAAGCTATCCTAATCACACTGTCAGTTGTGAAAATCCATACGGTTCATTAGTGAACTTTAGGGAAGAAGGGTCTGGTGGTCTTTATCTGATCTGGCTTACATGTGGCCCTCAGTAATGTTGTTTAAACTGCCCTCTGATGGAACTAATTTGCTCCAGTACAATCAGAAATGGGCAAGGATTGCAGGCCCACCCAATGACACCCGTGAACAATTTTTTACATTGCTGGACTGGGAGCCAAGACGAGTGGGACTTGACAGCACACAGAATTGTCCAGCACTGCCACTGATACTGGGGTGAGCAACTGTCCCCTCTTTAAAGATGTGTCAACGTTTAGCTGCAGGAGCCAGGCCACCAAAAGCAGCAGCAACTGAAGTACAGAACAGAGCAGCAAGCAGAACCATGCAGAGGGAGGGTGGCGAACAGGCCATGAGGGAGAGATATTCACAACGGCTGCATTAATTCACTTCCAGTCCCAATGCAATGATGATGTCAACAGTCCTGACTACCTAGTCACCTGTACTGGATGGAGACACACTGATTTATAATGCCCAGGACGCTGAATGCCTTATTTTACACTTTCTGGATATTAGATAGTCATTGCTGGCACTTATGTGCTGCAAATATGACTTGCCACTTGTCAGCCCAAGCCTGGATTTTATCCAGATCTTGTTGCATTTGAACATGGGCTGGTTCACATGTAGATGTGTTCAGGTGTAACAGATCTCACAGCACTAATTTGAAGATCAGAGAATTCTTCTGGTTTTTTGGCAAAGTTTTATTCCTCAATCAGCACCTCAGAAAGGAGATAATATGGTCACTATCACATTGCTGTTTGTGGGAGCTTGCTGTGTGTGAACTGGTGGCTGCACTTCCTACATTACAACAATGGCTACACTTCAAAAGCACATCATTGGCTATAAGGGGCTTTGAAACATCCAGATATTGTGAAAGGTACTAGGTAAACATATGTCTTTTTCTCTATGACTGGTAGATGGAAAAAATTCAACATAGTTAGGAAGGAGAGAAGCATTGAGCTTCAACACACCAGGGAGAGGTAGTGCAGTGAATTTGTCACTGGGCTAGTAATCCAGCCATTCATGCTAACGCTCTGTGGAGGAGTTCGAATACCAGCTATGTGAATTCAAGAAATAGATCTGGAATTAGAAACCAATCTAATAGTGACCATGAAGCAATTTGTTGTTACAAACCCTTCTGGTTTAGGGAAGAGAACCTACCATTTTACTTTGGCCAGATTTACATGTAACTCCATATCTACATCAAAACCCATCTTGTAAACAAATGTCCTTTAGGGAAGGAAACTGCCATCCTACCCTGATCTGGCCTACATGTGACTCCATTCGGCCGAACAGGTCCACACTGCCCCTCTGAAGAGCATCCCACCCAGAACCATTATCCTCCTCCTGATTTCCCATGTCTAACCCACCTAACCTAAGCATCCCTGAACACTGCAGGCATTTTGGCATGGCCAGTCCAGCTAAACTGCACATTTTTAGACTGTGGGAGGAAAGCGGAGCACCCAGAGGAAACTCACACAGACAATGCGGTTGACTTGTAACCGCCCTCTGGGCAATAAATGCTGCCTAGTCAGTAATGCCCTCATCCCGCGAATGAATAAGCAAACCAAAAGTGACCGACTTTTATGTGCCCTTAGAGATGACTCAGTTCTATAGCAAATTGAGAAAGGCAACATATGCTGGGTTCACCAGTGATAGCGGTACAAGGATAAACAGAAAATAAAACACGTCAACAATAAAACAGTAACCAATGAACAGACACTGAAATGTAACTGTAAAGACTCAATATGCAGTTGGCTGGCAGTGTGTGGCATTGTGCACCTCTCCAATGTAGTTACAGTCTGCCAGGCAGCCCTCCACATTACAGCAATACACTTCATCAGGCATTTCACCAACACCCACAGCTTTAACCTGAGGATATCCCTTTCACAGCCTGACAGTGCCCAGTCCTACCTGGCTGGATTGACAATCAAGCTGAGCTCTTCAAAGAGATGGCGCCTGATAATGTGCTTGCTGCTGGGAATTCCTAATGCGGTTGCCATGGCTTCCGAGTTGAAGGTGGGTTCAAGGACGAGCACTGCACCGTGAACACCGCTGTTCAGGAGATTGTCTGCGTACTCCTGTTCGGGACAGAAAGCAAAGCCCAGGTTACTATTGTGTGAAAGGAGTCTTGACCAACAATAAAAGACAATTAAGGCAGAAAAGGGAGGGAGGCACTCCGTCTTATTCAAAAGTGCCCATTTGTACTACGTTCTAAAGACTCTATGTTTAGAGAGACTGTTTATCAAATGTGAACCTGAGCAGACAGCAGGTGAGCTTCTTGGTGACATTTCTGCTCGGTGTGAGTAGCACCGTGGGGAGTGTGGGGTTCTGGAGAGATAATACAGAGCCGCAGCCATGTGAATGCTTGCTACTGGTTGGCTGCGTTTGTAGTAACTCACTTAGCATCCACAAATCCATATTGGTACTCACCCCCTCCCTAACCTCCACTGATAACACGCGGTGGGAAAATGCTCATGGTCACTGTGGGAGGACATAAACTGAGGGTTAGTGGGTTGCCAGTCCAATTTACATCCCCACCCCCTCTCTTTTTTATTCATGTCGCAGGAGACAGACCACAAGATCAGGAAAGTGTGAGGTGCATATGTCCGTTTCTGCCTGTAGCCTGTTCCCATGGCAATACAAGTTGTACGTGTCAGTTCCTGCCTGCAGCCTGTCCCCATGGCAATACGAGGTGTACGTGTCAGTTCCTGCCTGTAGCCTGTCGCCATGGCGATACGAGGTGTGTGTGTCAGTTCCTGCCTGTAGCCTGTCCCCATGGTGATACGAGCTGTACGTGTCAGTTCCTGCCTGTAGCCTGTCCCTATGGTGATACAAACTGTACGTGTCAGTACCTGCCCGCAGCTTGTCCCCATGGCGATACGAGGTGTGTGTGTCAGTTCCTGCCTACCGCCTGTCCCCATGGCGATACGGGGTCTACGTGTCAGTTCCTGCCTGTAGCCTGTCCCCATGGCGATATGAGGTGTATGTGTCAGTTCCTGCCTGCCGCCTGTCCCCATGGTGATACAAGCTGTACGTGTCAGTTCCTGCCTGCAGCCTGTCCCCATGGTGATACAAGCTGTACGTGTCAGTTCCTGCCTGCAGCCTGTCCCCATAGCAATACGAGGTGAACGTGTCAGTTCCTGCCTGCAGCCTGTCCCCATGGCGATACGAGGTGTATGTGTCAGTTCTTGCCTGCAGCCTGTCCCCATGGCGATACGAGGTCTACGTGTCAGTTCTTGCCTGCAGCCTGTCCCCATGGCGATACAAGGTGTACGTGTCAGTTCCCGCCTGCAGCCTGTCCCCATGGCGATACGAGGTCTACGTGTCAGTTCCTGCCTGCAGCCTGTCCCCATGGCGATATGAGATGTATGTGTCAGTTCCTGCCTGCAGCCTGTCCCCATGGCAATACGAGGTGTACGTGTCAGTTCCTGCCTGCAGCCTGTCCCCATGGCAATACGAGGTGTGTGTGTCAGTTCCTGCCTGTAGCCTGTCCCCATGGTGATACGAGCTGGACGTGTCACTTCCTGCCTGTAGCCTGACCCATGGTGATACAAGCTGTACGTGTCAGTTCCTGCCTGTAGCCTGTCCCCATGGCGATACAAGGTGTACGTGTCAGTTCCCGCCTGCAGCCTGTCCCCATGGCGATACAAGTTGTACGTGTCAGTTCCTGCCTGCAGCCTGTCCCCATGGCAATACGAGGTGTACGTGTCAGTTCCTGCCTGTAGCCTGTCGCCATGGCGATACGAAGTGTGTGTGTCAATTCCTGCCTGTAGCCTGTCCCCATGGTGATAAGAGCTGTACGTGTCAGTTCCTGCCTGTAGCCTGTCCCCATGACGATACAAGTAGTACGTGCCAGTTCCTGCCTGCAGCCTGTCCCCATGGCAATACGAGGTGTACGTGTCAGTTCCTGCCTGCAGCCTGTCCCGATGGTGATACGAGGTGTGTGTGTCAGTTCCTGCCTGTAGCCTGTCCCCATGGTGATACAAGCTGTACGTGTCAGTTCCTGCCTGCAGCCTGTCCCCATGGTGATACAAGCTGTACGTGTCAGTTCCTGCCTGCAGCCTGTCCCCATAGCAATACGAGGTGAACGTGTCAGTTCCTGCCTGCAGCCTGTCCCCATGGCGATACAAGTTGTACGTGTCAGTTCCTGCCTGCAGCCTGTCCCCATGGCAATACGAGGTGTACGTGTCAGTTCCTGCCTGTAGCCTGTCGCCATGGCGATACGAAGTGTGTGTGTCAATTCCTGCCTGTAGCCTGTCCCCATGGTGATAAGAGCTGTACGTGTCAGTTCCTGCCTGTAGCCTGTCCCCATGACGATACAAGTAGTACGTGCCAGTTCCTGCCTGCAGCCTGTCCCCATGGCAATACGAGGTGTACGTGTCAGTTCCTGCCTGCAGCCTGTCCCGATGGTGATACGAGGTGTGTGTGTCAGTTCCTGCCTGTAGCCTGTCCCCATGGTGAAACGAGCTGTACGTGTCAGTTCCTGCCTGTAGCCTGTCCCCATGGTGATACAAGCTGTACGTGTCAGTTCCTGTCTGCAGCCTGTCCCCATGGTGATACAAGGTGTACGTGTCAGTTCCCGCCTGCAGCCTGTCCCCATGACGATACAAGTTGTACGTGTCAGTTCCTGCCTGCAGCCTGTCCCCATGGTGATATGAGGTGTATGTGTCAGTTCCCGCCTGCAGCCTGTCCCCAGGGCAATATGAGGTCTACGTGTCAGTTCCTGCCTGCAGCCTGTCCCCATGGCAATACGAGGTGTACGTGTCAGTTCCTGCCTGCAGCCTGTCCCCATGGCGATACAAGTTGTATGTGTCAGTTCCTGCCTGCAGCCTGTCCCCATGGTGATACGAGGTGTGTGTGTCAGTTCCTGCCTGTAGCCTGTCCCCATGGTGATACGAGCTGTACGTGTTTGTTCCTGCCTGTAGCCTGTCCCCATGGTGATACAAGCTGTACGTGTCAGTTCCTGTCTGCAGCCTGTCGCCATGGTGATACAAGGTGTACACGTCAGTTCCTGCCTGCAGCCTGTCCCCATGGTGATACAAGCTGTACATGTCAGTTCCTGCCTGTAGCCTGTCCCCATGGCCATACGAGCTGTATGTGTCAGTTCCTGTCTGCAGCCTGTCCCCATGGCGATACGAGGTGTACATGTCAGTTCCTGCCTGCAGCCTGTCCCCATGGCGATACAAGGTGTACGTGTCAGTTCCCGCCTGCAGCCTGTCCCCATGACGATACAAGTTGTACATGTCAGTTCCTGCCTGCAGCCTGTCCCCATGGCGATATGAGGTGTATGTGTCAGTTCCTGCCTGCAGCCTGTCCCCAGGGCAATATGAGGTGGACGTGTCAGTTCCTGCCTGCAGCCTGTCCCCATGGCGATACAAGGTGTGTGTGTCAGTTCCTGCCTGTAGCCTGTCCCCATGGCGATACAAGGTGTACGTGTCAGTTCCTGCCTGCAGCCTGTCCCCATGTCGATACAAGGTGTACGTGTCAGTTCCTGCATGCAGCCTGTCCCCATGACGATACAAGTAGTACGTGCCAGTTCCTGCCTGCAGCCTGTCCCCATGGCAATACGAGGTGTACGTGTCAGTTCCTGCCTGCAGCCTGTCCCCATGGTGATACGAGGTGTGTGTCAGTTGCTGCCTGTAGCCTGTCCCCATGGTAATACGAGCTGTACGTGCCAGTTCCTGCCTGTAGCCTGTCCCCATGGTGATACAAGGTGTACATGTCAGTTCCTGCCTGTAGCCTGTCCCCATGGCAATACGAGGTGTGTGTGTCAGTTCCTGTCTGCAGCCTATCCCCATGGTGATACAAGGTGTACACGTCAGTTCCTGCCTGCAGCCTGTCCCCATGGTGATACAAGCTGTACATGTCAGTTCCTGCCTGTAGCCTGTCCCCATGGCGATACGAGCTGTACGTGTCAGTTGCTGTCTGCAGCCTGTCCCCATGGCGATACGAAGTGTACATGTCAGTTCCTGCCTGCAGCCTGTCCCCATGGCGATATGAGGTGTATGTGTCAGTTCCTGCCTGCAGCCTGTCCCCATGGTGATACAAGGTGTACGTGTCAGTTCCCGCCTGCAGCCTGTCCCCATGACGATACAAGTTGTACGTGTCAGTTCCTGCCTGCAGCCTGTCCCCATGGCGATATGAGGTGTATGTGTCAGTTCCTGCCTGCAGCCTGTCCCCAGGGCAATACGAGGTGTACGTGTCAGTTCCTGCCTGCAGCCTGTCCCCATGGCAATACGAGGTGTACGTGTCAGTTCCTGCCTGCAGCCTGTCCCCATGGCGATACAAGGTGTGTGTGTCAGTTCCTGCCTGTAGCCTGTCCCCATGGCGATACAAGGTGTACGTGTCAGTTCCCGCCTGCAGCCTGTCCCCATGGCGATACAAGCTGTATGTGTCAGTTCCTGCCTGCAGCCTGTCCCCATGGCGATATGAGGTGTACGTGTCAGTTCCTGCCTGCAGCCTGTCCCCATGGCGATACAAGGTGTACGTGTCAGTTCCTGCATGCAGCCTGTCCCCATGACGATACAAGTAGTACGTGCCAGTTCCTGCCTGCAGCCTGTCCCCATGGCGATATGAGGTGTGTGTGTCAGTTCATGCCTGTTGCCTGTCCCCGTGATGATACGAGCTGTACGTGTCAGTTCCTGCCTGTAGCCTGTCCCCATGGTGATACGAGCTGTACCTGTCACTTCCTGCCTGTAGCCTGTCCCCATGGTGATACAAGGTGTAGGTGTCAGTTCCTGCCTGCAGCCTGTCCCCATGGCAATACAAGGCTCAGGCAGACTGCTGGAGGAGGCCGCTGGTCTTCTGGGGAAAGACAGACTGGAAGGAGGCATTTAAGGCGCCTGGAGAACTTTCCGGTCGATCTTCCAGCCACACAGCTATTCAGTAGTCATGTGGAGTATAGGAGCCCCATAGAGCGAGGATGGTCACATCTCCTCACTTTTTCCCGCACCTTGTCGGTTTTATTCAGAAGGTTTGAGCTTTGCTCCAGCCAGCAAGACATGTGAAGGAGCAGTGCACCATCAGGAGTGTTATCACTCAAAGAGCTAAGGCCCTGCATGTTTATTCCCACGATGTGGACTTTCTCCTAGCATACTTTGGAGAAGGCAGGGATTATCCTCATGCCTCTGGCCAATGTTGCTGCTCCATCAAGCAAAGCCATCCAAACCTTATAATGAGAAATTAAAATGCTGCATATTGAATGTGGAGTCGATGGGCTGAACGGCGTGCTTCCCCACTGTAGGGATTCTACGATTCTAAATGCAAGTCTGGTTTGTCATCGAGAGAAAATATAGATCCTCAGCCATCATAACATTTAGAAGAGGAGGTCCTTAGCTTTCAGCAAGGATAATACTTCTGGAGGTGTTAACAACAACAGTTTTCATTTCTAGAATCACAGAATCCCTACAGTGTGGAGAGAGGCCATTTGGCCCAACAAGTCCATGCTGCCCCTTTGAAGAGCATCCCACCCGGAACCATTATTCTACTCCTGATTTCCCCTGTCTAACCCAAGCATCCCTGAACACTATGGGCAATTTAGCATGGCCAGTCCACCTAAACTGCACATCTTTGGACTGTGGGAGGAAACTGGAGCACCCGGAGGAAACTCGCACAGACACATGGGGAATGTGCAAACTCCACACAGACAGTCGTCCTAGGCTGGAATTGAACCTGAGTCCCTGGCGCTGTGAAGGAGCAGTGCTAACCACTGAGCCACTGTGCCGCCCCAAACTCAGGTACACTGTAAGTGTACACTTTAAGTAAATGTTCTAAGGTATGAGCAGGCACAATTTGACACCAAGCCACATTAGGAGATATTAGGACATCTGACCAGAGCATGTTGCATGTTTATTCATGGGATGTGGGCATCACTGGCTAAACCGGCATTTATTGCCCATCCTATTTGCCCTTGAAAAGGTGGTAGTGAGCTGCCTTCACAAATTTAGTATGTAGGTACACCCAAGGTTTTGCTCTAAACCCTGTTGAAGGAGTTTTAAAATGATGCTGAGGGGGAGAAGAAACATGTAGGGATGTAGAGACATTGCATGGTGTCATTCCACCCAAAACCCCAATAAATTGGCTTTAGATTTCCGAGTTGAACCATGGAAGTAAATGTTGCATAATTTGCTTCCATTACCTTTGCAGTCGCACACCATGCCCAACCAAATAGGAGAGTAGGTAACACACATTCCCTTCCACTTCTGTGATCTTGCTGAGGTCATGGTGAGACCTTGGTGAGCTCTTGTGAGATAATGGTGAGCTCTTGGGGAGATCATGGTGAGCTCTTGGTGAGATAATGGTGAGCTCTTGGGGAGATAATAGTGAGCTCTTGGTGAGATAATGGTGAGCTCTTGGGGAGATAATAGTGAGCTCTTGGTGAGATAATGGTGAGCTCTTGGTGAGATAAGGGTGAGCTCTTGGTGAAATAAGGATGAGCTCTTGGGGAGATAAGGGTGAGCTCTTCGTGAGATCTTGGAGAGGTCTTGGGGAGATCTCGCTGAGATAGGGGACAATCCTGTTCTAACTATTGTAGCAGACCTGCTCATCTTGCTTTGCATTTGTTGCTGGCAGAATCCTTCTCTGCACTAATGAGCTGCTAATTTAATTGCTCCACTGTTGATGACAATGCCTTCAGTTGCCTAGTTTCCAAGTTCTGGAATTCCCTCTCATATCTCACCACCTTTTTCCCTGCACACTTGCCTCCTTTGAGGTGCACTTTAAACAGACCTCTTCGAATAAACCTTTGCTCATTTAACCAAATTCCTCCTTCTGTGGTTCATATCCTATGTTATAACGCTCCTGTGATGAACCTTTGGACATTTTGTCGCATTGAAGGTGCTACATAAAAGTAAGGTGCTGTTGTTGGCTATCTAAAGAATTTGTCTATGGATGAAACTGGGCACTATGTAAATGTAGCACATTGCTTTATTTGTTAGAGACTGAAACGAGTGAACAGTTAAAAAAATATTGAGCGAAGGCTGGAGCCAGGCCCACAGCCTGGGGTTACCACCTCTCCAGTACTTCTCCGGGGCTAATGGGAATTCAAGGGAAATATTATGGAAGCCACTGGGGCCCAACCCAGAAGGAAGCAAAAAAATACCAGGGGCACCATGTGTGTGCTTTTATAAAATAAATTTCTTTGGATATTTTCATTTTTAGTTAAGACGGTATCGGAGGTGTTTGACCTACAGTGAAGAGCCTTGTTAATGATAATGAAGAACTTGTTTGCTCCCAGTGTTGGTGCAGGATTCTGCCATGACATTGGA
Organism: Stegostoma tigrinum; assembly: GCF_030684315.1. Classification (NCBI taxonomy): domain Eukaryota; kingdom Metazoa; phylum Chordata; class Chondrichthyes; order Orectolobiformes; family Stegostomatidae; genus Stegostoma; species Stegostoma tigrinum. The sequence goes on from NC_081381.1 coordinate 33,357,445, forward strand.
CGGCCAGGCAATGCCATGAGAAGACTATGGGTGAGGGGCAGTGTGAGGTAGCAGAAACCTCCAGAGACTGTTGGCGCCCAAAGCTGGCATCCAAACCGCTGGATGCAGGAGACAGGAAGTCAACACCGTCGCCCCCTAATATGACCGCCCACACATCACAGTTTCACAAGTGCAGGCCTTGCATTACAGCTCCTCCTCAGAAGCCAGCATCAAGGTAAACTGCTCAAGGTGGCTGTGTGGGGATCTCCATCCGGATGGGCAGGGCACCAGTGATGCCATCTACACACTAATGGGTACAAGGGTCCAGCCTGTTTCTGGTGGTGTCTGGCTGGGAAGACTTCAAACCTCTGCCTGACTATTGGAACAGACGCCAAAGCAGTGATAAGTTGATGAGCTGAATGGCCATTCCATTTCAGTGCCTCACCTTTGAGCACAAACGCACCGTTAGCAAGATGTAACTTAGAGTCATCGAGGTCTACAGTATGGAAACAGGCCCTTCAGCCCAACTTACCCATGCTACCCAGTTTTCATAAATAAACAAGTCCCATTTGTCCGCATTTGATTCATATCCCTCCATACCTGTCCCAACCTCTCTAAATGTTTCTTGCATGACAAAATCATACTCGTCTTCACCATTACCTGTTTCAGACGCTCACCAGCCTCTGTGTGAAAAAACTACCCGTCTGCACCCTTTTGTGTCTCTCCCCACTCACCTTAAGCCTAGGCCCTCTAATTATAGACTCCACAACCCTGGGGAAAAGCTGTCCATTATCTCCCTCAAATACTCCTCTGATGATTTTATAGACCTCCGTAAGGTCACCCCTCAGTCTCCTATGCTTCGGGGAAAGCAGTCCCAGCCTTTCCTTATATCTCAAACCTTCCTGTCCAAACAGCTTCCGAGTTACTCTTTTCTGCACCCGTTCAAGTTTAAAGTGGAAAGGGCGCCTGGGACGCGTTGCCAGTGGATGTGGTAGATGCAGACACGTTAGTGTCTTTTAAGATGTATCTTGACAGGTACATAGATGGGCAGGGAGGAAAGGGATACAGATCCTTAGAAAATAGATGATAGGCTTAGGCAGAGGTTCTCGATCGGCACAGGCTTGAAGGGCCTGTTCCTGTGCTATCATTTTCTTTGTTCTTTTGTTCTCTTTAATAATATCCTTTCTACAATAGGGTGACTGGCATTTGCTCTCAGTCTATTCCCTTACACCGAGTTGTTATCCTAGCGCAGGCCTGCATAGCAGAGAGCAGTGATGATGACATGTCACGATGACTTATTCTGCTGGAATATCTGGGAGAGCCTACCTTCAGATCAATCTCCCTGACCCACTTAATGACCCGTTGGTTGGTCCATACTAGAGGATCCACATTGTGATTTTCACACCAGGCTCTTCTTTCATGTAAAATCTGTAATTGAGGAGAGAAATTAATCACCTTCAGACACTGGGTACCCAAATCAATACTGTGGCACTCTCATTGAAGTGTTTCATCTGGTCATCGTAGTGCCACAGAGAAAACCTATTTGCTTTGGTCGCTGAAAATTTTAAGCCTAAAACTAACAAATGGTTGAATTTGAAATTCATTTAAAGAAAATCGGGAATAAAGACATTTCGGGGGGACACAGGGAAGCATTCCTTCACATTAAGGGTGTGGAAATCTGGAAGTCTTCCTCAAAACACTGTTGATGCTGCAGAGGATCAAAGGGAAATTTCAAGACTAAAGTTAATAGATTTATGTTAAGCAACTCTGCTAAGAGATTCCAAGCGCACAAATTGAGTCCTAAAGCAAATCATGATCTAATTGGTTTAATGTTTTGAATCTTCTTCAGAACTGAAGAACTTCTAAGAGGAGCCATGCTGGACTCGAAATGTTAATTCCTATTCTTCTCCCTCCTGACCTGTTGAATTTCTCCAGTAGCCGCTATGGTTTTTTTTAAGATTTCCAGCATTTGCATTATGACGTGATTTAATTGAATGGTGGAAGACCATTGATGGGCTGAATGGCCTACTCCTACACTGGTGTTTCTAATCCTTGTCATTGGAGGCAGAGACAGGCAGCAAGAAATGCTGGCCCAGCAGTTGTAGGAATGGTTGGGGAGGCGACGGCCTGGTGGTATTATTGCTGGATTGTTAATCCAGAAACCCAGATAATGTTCTGAAAATCCTGGGTTCTAATCCTGCCATAACAGATGGTGATATTTGAATTCATTTAAAGAAAATCCAGAATAAAGATTCTAATGATGACCATGAATCCATTGTCAATTGTTGGAAACCCTATGTGGTTCACTAACGCCCTTTAGGGAAGGAAACTGCCATCCTTACCTGGTCTGGCCTACATGTGACTCCAGACCCACAGCAATATGGTTGACTCTTGACTGCCCTCTGGGCAGTTAGGGATGGGCAATAAATGCTGCCTGGCCGGTAATGCCTTCATCCCACGAATGAATAAAAAAGTCAACATTTTGGTGAAAGACAATGGTGACAAGTCAAGAATGAGAGTATTAACTCATCTGATGAAGGGTCTAGGCCCGAAACGTCAGCTTCCCTTCTCCTAACATGCTGCTTGGCCTGCTGTGTTCATCCAGCCCCACACCTTGTTTCCTTGTCCAGTTCTCTGGAATGTTCTGTCCCGGCTTCCTATCACTGCAGGTCGGACACTGCTGTGTGAGTTTGACTTTGGCACTGTCTGGAACATGGCCAGTTCTCCAGTTAAGTGGGTAAATAAAAACCAGTAAGTATTGTACCTTGTCAATGACCTTATTCCTCCTTTGTGACAATCTTCAATTTTAATACCAAACAAATCCTTCAGTGTATGATGACAAGAGCTGTATGTAAAGAAGTGGGTCAACTTTTGAAACAAATAAATTGTGTCTGTTCATCAAAAAGACTTGGAAAAGTCATGTGATATTCAGAGCATGGATGTGGGTTTGTATAGTTTTGGTTATTTAATTCCAAGCTAGAATTCCATCACTTTACCTCCTCCAAGGTTTGCCTAAATACCTATAAATGTTCTCTTGCTGAAGGCAAATGCTCTCTCTTTTATATTGTTTCAACTAAATGTGTTTTCTCCCTTGAATATTCATTCATTTCTTTCTTGACTTCTCAGTGGGGCCTCTTTTCAGCCGCGCCTGGATTCCTGGCCATGAGTCAGGTGTGCAGAGTTAGAACTCCTGGCTTCACAAAGCCAACATTTACAAATGGATTCAGAGATAGTAGGAACTGCCAATGCTGGAGAATCCGAGATTACAAGGTGTTGGGCTGGATGAACACAGCAGGTCCAGCAGCATCAGAGGAGCAGACATTTCGGGTCTGCCTGATCCTGGTCCCTGATCGGGGTGGGGGGGGGGTGGGGGAGCGGTGGTTGCAGATCCTTAGTTAGTGAGGAGGATAGAATGGTTGGGTACAGAATTGGAGTTTGTAGCCCTTGAGCCATCAAAGAATGGGCTGGCAGTCACCTCGCATGTTTCAGGGCTTCAGGAAGATTGTAGGTGCCATCGTAATGTTGAGAACGTGGTAGCCAATTTATGCACGGCAAGCTCCAACAGCCTGTACAATATGATAAATACCAGAGAATCCAGTGTTGGTTGGTTGTTAAATATTTTTCAGGTCAGTGGGGACAACTGCCTTGCTTTTCTTTGTGACATTGCCAATGGGATTTTTCTTTAATGTACCAACCCGAGAGGGACGACAGTACTCCGGTCTAACAGCTTATTCTGACCGTGTAGCACTCCCTGCATGTGGCACATCAGCCTTGATGATGTGAAGTGGGAACTTTTTGATTCAGAGATGACCATATTACCCACTGAACCACGGCTGGCACCATCACCAGCCCTGTCACTCTGTACAGCTATGGTCTGTCTGATGCTTTGTGTGTCTCCCGGGGAGCTGTCATCGCACAATCCATCCCAGCAAGAACAAACACCACCTCCTTGCTGAGCAGAGGTGCACTCAGACTAATAAAACTCGGATCAAGAACAGATTAAATAAAAACAAGTTTCCACCTCAAGTTAAATTCGACAATTCAAGCTCCGTGAAACCTGTAAATCCCCCAGCTGTCACAGCCTACAACTAGAGTGACTCACTGACTAAACATCACTAATGCAGCAATCTGCTTCACTGCGCTCCACATCCTGGAATGTTCATTGTACACCAAACAATACCATAATTACAGTGTTTAGAGTTTGCACATAAGCTGTATGCCAGTTCTCAGGGATTTGTCAGAGATGACCTTGCCTGCTATTGTGTGATGTGACTGAGGAGCTGAAGGGTTTATAACAGCCATGAGGTTTCCATGTATAAATTGACGATCCTTTTGGATTCAATCAAAACACTTTAGTTTGGCACAGGAGTCAGAGAGAGTGTCTGATGATGGCTTTCCTGGGAGATGGTGTCTGAGCCCCACTTCCCGGCAAGGTAGCAGCACAGACACTCGAGTTGCATTGAGGGACCAGAACAGTCCGCAGTAGAGTGGAGAAGCTATTGGATCAGGGAGTGAGGAACAGAAGCAGGGCAACCAACGTCCTGTACCACAGCAGCTTCTTTCAAACAGTGATCCATTCAGTCAGTACAACGTGTCTCTTCAAATATTGATCAAATGCCTTTTTTTAACATTACTAACATACCTGCTGCTGTGGCTCTTTCATGCACTGTATTCTAGATCAGAGCCTCTCGTCTCTAGGTATTTTTCCATATACTATACCATATATTTAAACAGTATTCTAAAGGCACACACACACACACACACACACGCATGCACGCACGCACGCACACACACACACACACACACACAAACACACACAGACACACATACACACACAGACACACATACACACACACATAGACACACACACACACACACACACACACAAAAACACACACAGACGCACATACACAACACAAAAACACACACAGACACACATTGATACAGACACACACGCAGACACGCATGCGCACACACACACACACACACACACACACACATAGACAGACACACAAACACACACACACAAACAGACACACACACACAGACACACACAGCTACACACACAGACACACACACACACACACACAGACACGTCACCTCTCTATCGAAATCCCACTGTCGGAATAGCTCAATGGCGAGCAGGAGACTGATCTGGTGAAATTTCTTCGACACGTTCAAGTACTTCTCCAGATCCCGCTTTGTCAGAGAGTTCAGCACTCGGCCATCAACGAGGTGGTTGTGGAAAGCCTGGGAATACTGCAGGAGGCCCACATCATTCAGCCATGCCTTCGCCACCCAATGGTGGTCCAGCTCGGAGGCTTTGGACAACCTGCAGAGACAGTAACCAGTGCAGATAGAAATGCTGTCAGCTTTGCTGCAGTTACCACCAGATATAGACGTTACATTTACTTTCTCATGGGGCATGGTTACAACGGCAAAGATATCCGGTGAGGCATATCTCCAATAGCAAGTGCAGGTCAAAGGTCATCAGGAACTGTGCCCCTGAAACACATTGCACATGTTGGGTGGTTCCTGGGGTTGGTAATGTCCCTTCAATGAGACCTTAGTGCCTGTTTTGTTAAGACCTTGACCATTAGTGATATGGGAAAAGAAGGAGAGGTGGCGCCATGAGCTATTTTGCATCTGGCGTAAATTTACTTTTCATTGTTTATTTTTCCGACCTTTAATAGTTTGTCTTAGCTTCAGGTAATATTCAGGATTTACTTAATCTCCATGTAGTATTTTTGTTGATGTTTACCAGTCCCCAATACCAGCCTTCACGCTACACAAAGGAGCAACGATCAGTCCAGCAATGAGTTTCTGCTATCTTTAGCAGGACCCGGGAAGTACTTGGGAAAGGCTGAGGTATAACCTGAAGGTCTCTGCTCACCCCTTCCCGTTTTCAGCTTCCCGATAGTCCTCAATCGCCAGTCGGAGTTTCCGTCGGTGCATCGTGCTGTTTACTCCCAGGCCCAACTCCAAATCATCGTCATTCAGGCTCAGCAAGACCTGCCAGAGGAAGGAGGGAAGGTTAGAATGGGTACTGCATCCTGTGGCCCAGAGGGGAACATGCATGGACTGTTCTACTGCAGGGCTACTGTAAATCATGGACTGGGCTCTGCAGTGGATCATAGACTGGGGTTTACAGTAGATCATGGATTTGGCTCTACAATAGATCACGGACTGAGTTCTGCAGTATATCTTGGACTGGGTTCTGGGTTGGTTCATAAGTTTGTAGATGATGCAAAGATCGGTGCAGTTATGGATAGTGTAGAAGGTTGTCAAATGATACAGCAGGATATAGATCATTTACAGATATGGAGAAATGGCAGATGGAGTTTAATCCAGGCAACTGTGAGGTGTTGCGCACTGTGAGATAAAATGTTAAGAAAAAGTATACAGTTAATGGCAGGACCCTGAGCAGCATTGATGTACAGAGGGATCTTGGGGTTCAAGTCCATAGCTCCCTAAAAGTGGCCACACAAGTACACAGGGTGGTAAAGATGGCATCTGGCATGCTTGACTTTATTTGTTGGAGAATTGAGTACAAGAGCCAGAATGTCATGTTGCAGCTTTAAAAAACTTTGGTTAGGCCTCACTTAGAGTATTGCATTCAGTTCTGGTCGCCACATTACAGGATGGATGTGGAGGCTTTGGAGAGGGTACAGAAGAGATTGCTGCCTGGATTAGAGATAATGAGCTAAAAGGAGAGGCTAGAAAAACTTGGGTTGTTTTCTCTGGAGCGGAAGAGGCTGAGGGAAGACTTGATAGAAGTCTATAAAATTATGAGATGCATAGATAGGGTTGCCGTCAGAATCTTTTTCCCAGGGTTGAAATGTTCAGTACTAGGGAGCATGCATTTAAGGTTAAAGGAAGAGAATTTAAAGGAGATGTGGGGTGCAAGTTTTTACACAAAGAGTAGTAGGAGTGTGGAATTTGCTGTCAGGGATAGTGATGGAGGCAGATACGCTAGGGGCATTTAAGAGACTTTTAGATAAACCAATGAAGGAAGGAATGGAGGGATATGGACAGGATAGAAGGGATTGGTTTAATTTGCTGTCATGTTTAGCACAACATCGTAGGCCAAAGGGCCTCTTCCTGTGCTCAACAGATCTCTGTGCTATGTTCTATGCAGTAGATCACAGATTGGGTTCTGCAGCAGATCTTGGATTGGACTCTGTAGCAGATCTCAGACTGGGGTCCACGCTGAAGCCTAGATACAGCAACAGGGAAGGCCAGGACTGGGTCTGTTGGCGGGATTTTAAGTTTCAGGCCTAGCTAATCAGTAGGAGTCAGAACTTTAAATCCAGGAAGTTGGAGCGAGCCAGGGTTTTGGGATCAGGGAGAATGCCTTATTTTAAAATGGTGTAGGGGTTTGATTTAATTAATTAATCTGGATAAACGAGTTGAAAAATATAGCTCACCAGCACAGAGTAAGTAGTGTGATTCCTTCATTATCCATCAATTTATCTTCGCCAATGGACCCAGTGTGTGCCCACCTAACTGTGGCCTTACAGCATTGAAGCGTAGGGGGAGATCCTTTACTAAAATGTACACTAAGCATGAAATTGCAGTAGTGCACTCTGTACCTGAGCAGGGAGGTAAGGATCATATGCTGCTCGTTAGATGATCCTGGTCGATTTGAGTTCCTCTACACAGACCAGGTGCATATTGCTATGAATTATTTTTGAAGTGACTCTGAACAGAAAGCGTTGGGGGCATTTGCCGTGGATTGCACAGCGCAGCTGAAGTGACACACAGTCCCCACCAGGTGGCTCCCACGCTGCGGTTTGTCACCTTGTTTCCCACAACCAGATGTGACTGAAGAATCAATACATAGCACAACAATTTGAACCGTTTATAGAACATAGAACATAGAACAGTACAGCACAGTACAGGCCCTTCAGCCCTCAATGTTGTGCTGACCTATTATCCTACTAAGATCAATCCACCCTGAATACGCTACATTTACTATCCTCCATGTGCCTATCCAAGAGTCGCTTAAAAGTCTCTAAAGTATCTGACTCCACTACCACTGCTGACAGCGCATTCCACATGCCCACCACTCACTGTGTAAAGAACCTACCTCCTGAAACCTTCCCTATACTTTCCTCCAATCACCTTCTAATTATGCTCCCTCGTAATATTCATTTCTGCCCTGGGAAAAAGTCTCTGACTATCCACTCTATCCATGCCTCTCATCACCTTGTACACCTCTATCGAGTCACCTCTCATCCTTCCTCGCTCCAATGAAAAAGCCCTTGAAGGACCAAATGGGCTTTTGCTGCTCCCAATGCTTTTAATTGAATAAATATTACAAATTTGCACACATCTAATTTTGAAAAGGCAACTTAAAATCCTACTTTGTTGCCATTGTGTTGCCTTGCCTTTCTCTATATTGTCATTTCTAATTTAAAATCTTCTAATCTACATAAAATACAAGACATTTTAGAACAATTTGCTAGAATTAATTACTTTTATTGCAATAATTTAAATGATCAGTATTTTATACTGACCAACAGAAGAACTTAGGTTGTGGAATGCTGATAAAAATGATTGGATGGGGGCTGTTGCGGCTCACCAGTAATATCCCTGGACCAGGAGGCCCCAGTTCAAGTCTCACCTGCTGCAGAAAAAAATACTTATTAAGAGATTCTGATTTTGAATTTCCTGATTATTATACTTCTAATATTTGTTTATGAATGATTATACGTATGATAACACTGAGCATGCTTTAAATAGCAGCTGACAGTGGCTGGAAATAGCAGGAGGTGAGGTGCCCAATTATGGCTTGTTTCTCCTCCGAAGAGGGCTCTGAAATAAATAGGGAGAGAGGGGGAAGCGGATCGAAGATGGATAGAGGAGAAGATAGGTGGAGAGGAGATAGACAAGTTAAAGAGGCCGGTATGGAACCAGTAAAGGTGAGTGTAAGTGGGGAGGTAGGGAGGGGATAGGTCAGTCCGGGGAGGACGACAGGTCAAGGGGAGGGGGGTGAAGGGATAGGTGAGAGGAAGAACAGGTTAGGGAGGTGGGTACAAGCTGGGCTGGTTTTGGGATGTGGCCAGGGGAGGGGAGATTTTGAAGCTGGTGAAATCCACATTGATACCATGAGGCTGCAGGGTTCCCAAGCGGAATATGAGTTGCTGTTCCTGCAACCTTCGGGTGGCATCGTGCCACAGCAGGAGGTCCAGGATGGACATGTCGTCGAAGGAATGGGAGAGGCAGTTGAAATGGTTCGCAACTGTTTATTGCGAACTGAGTGTAGGTGTTCTGCAAAGCGGTCCCCAAGCCTCCGCTTGGTCTCCCCGATGTAGAGGAGGCCACACCGGGTACAGTGGATGCAGTATACCACATTGGCAGATGTGCAGGTGAACCTTGGCTTGATGTGGAGAGTCTTCTTGGGGCCTGGGATGGGGGTGAGGGAGGACGTGTGGGGGCAAGTGTAGCACTTCCTGCGGTTGCAGGGGAAAGTGCCGGGTGTGGTGGGGTTAGACGGAAGTGTGGAGCGGACAAGGGAGTCATGGGGAGAGTGCCCCCCCTGGAAAGCAGACAAGGGTGGGAAGGGAAAAATGACTTTGGTGGTGGGGTCGGATTGTAGATGGCAGAATTGCCAAAGGATGATGCGATGCGTCTGGAGGTTGGTGGGGTGTTACGTGACGATGATGGGGATCTCTTTTGGTGGTTATCGCGGGGACGGGGTGTGAGGGATGTGTTGCGGGAAATGCGGGAGACACTGTCGAGGGCATTCACGACCACTGTGGGGTGAAGTTGCGGTCCTTGAAAAACGAGGACATCTGAGGTGTGTGGGAGTGGAATGAAACTTGTTCTCTCATTAAAGCTAGAACTGACTTTATGATCAATATAAAGCTCCCTAGTCGTCCCTTTCCAGAGCCGGATCCCACAGTTTCCTTGCTCCATCTCCCAAAGGTACTAATTCTGCATGAGCTATGGGTTCCATAAGATTTCTGGTAACTCACACAAGTGAATGCACTGAGTCTAGTGGCACGGAAGAATAAGCCATTCGACCCATCAAATCCATACTGGCTCTTTGTGGAACAATTCAGGCCCTTGCTCTAGCCCCACAAGTGTATTTCTTCCAAATTTGCATCTAATTTCCTTTTCAAACCATCGATTGCCTCTGTGTGAACCACTTGTGGTTTCTCAGTGAGTTCCGGGTTTTTACTATTCACTGTGTAAACATGTTCTTCCTCACCCACTCGCCCCCACCCCATATCTGTTATCCAAAACCTTATTATTTCTCCTTGTCCCTGTCCCATCAATGAATAAGAAAAGCGTTTCATTGGCACTGGGAAAGCCTGCAGTGCTTTGAAATAATGTCAATTCCGAGCTGAGCAGTGTTTCGGTGTAACTCTGAATCCGTTCAGTGCATACTCTGACACGAGGCTACATATCTCACAGCTGATGCTTGGACACAGGGCTCCCTGACTGGGAGGTGAGAGACGGCATTGGTCAGTGCAGAAAGGAGTGGGACATTATCACACCTCATAATTCGAGGCATGGTAGCTTCAGGACTGTGTATTAGACCCTGCACCTCGAACCATCTGGCTCTGGTAACTTGCAGAGAATCACACAACTAATAACTTTTGGTGAGAAATGATCAAAGAGGGTGATCTATACTAGCATCACGTTACACAAAGCTGTGCATTTACTTCATATTCTGACTGTTTAGCTGCAGTGAGTGCAGTTACAGGGAGTGCCCAGAGTTGCCTGAACGATTGAGGCTGCTGCAGAATCTATTGTGAATTGTGAAACCTGTAGCAATTAGGCTGTATTGTGTTTGATCATTAATCGCTTGTTTGTGGATGGGAGAGAGAAAACAGAGAGTGGGACGGGGGACGGTGGGGTGTCAATACTCTGAAGGTATTAAAGCAGGAAACAGTACAACCGTTCTTCAGTACAACAGATGCGGGAGCTGAAAGAGTGAAGAGATATTTGCAGTTAAATACAACCTGAACTATCTCATATCCTTTCTCAGTTAGTAACACTGGAGCACACTCCCAGTCCTGTTGTTCTGTATCTCTGAAGTCCACATAGAACAGATACAGGAGAGAGTGTGAGAAATAATGGGAACTGCAGATGCTGGAGAATTCCAAGATAATGAAATGTGAGGCTGGATGAGCACAGCAGGCCAAGCAGCATCTCAGGAGCACAAAAGCTGACGTTTCGGGCCTAGACCCTTCAGAGAGGGGGATGGGGAGAGGGAACTGGAATAAATAGGGAGAGAGGAGGACGCGGACCGAAGATGGAGAGAAAAGAAGATAGGTGGAGAGGAGAGTATAGGTGGGGAGGTAGGGAGGGGATAGGTCAGTCCAGGGAAGACGGACAGGTCAAGGAGGTGGGATGAGGTTAGTAGGTAGTACAGGAGAGAGTGTGGGCAGGACTACAATGAAAGGTTATCAATTCCAGACAGTCACCAAGAAATCCAATGGGGTAATATAGGACAACAAGGTGTCGAGCTGGATGAACACTGCAGGCCAAGCAGCATCAGAGTCTTACTGCTCCTCCGATGCTGCTTGGCCTGCTGTGTTCATCCAGCTCTACACCTTGTTATCTCAGATTCTCCAGCATCGGCAGTTCCTACTATCTCAGGGTAAGACAGGAGATGTTTTCCCAGCCAGAGTGTGGAGGGAATGTGGAACTCACTCCCACAGGGAAAGGTTGAAGTGAATACTTGAGATGTATTTCAATGGAAACAAGATAAGCATTTGAAGGGGAATAGATGGTTACGATGATAGATTTGGGCAAGGAAAGATGGGAGGAAGGAGCATAAACACTCTGTGGACCAAATACACTTAACAAATAAGATTACAAAAGCATTTGAACAAATGAGTCCATTGGCTGAAAAATGGCAAATGGAGTTCAATCGGGACAAATGCGAGGTATTGCATTTTGGTACATCAAGCAAAGGTGGTGCTTATATAATTAATGGTAGGGCCTTGGGTAGTGTTGTAGAACAGAGGGACCTAGAGGTTCAAGTAGATAATTCTTTAAAGTTTGTGTCACAAATAGACTGGGGGGTGGTTAAAAAGGCATCTGGCACGCTTGCCTTCATTGCTCAGTCCTTTGAGTGTAGGAGTTGAGATGTTATGCTGAGGTTATACAGGAGGTCTCTTCTGGAGCACTGTATCCAGTCCTGGTTGCCCACAGTTTTAGGAAGGACATTATCAAGCTGGGGAGGGTTTAGAAAAGATTTACCAGGATGTTGCCGGGTATGGAAGGTTTGAGTTGTAAAGAGAGGCTGGATAGGCTGGGACTTTTCTCACTGGAGTGTAGGAGGTTGTGGGGTGACCTTATAGAGGTTTACAACATAATGACAGCTACAGATAGAGTTAATGGTAGTCCACTTTTCCCTAGGCTGGGGGATTTCAAGACTAGGGGGCAGATTTTTAATGTGAGAGCAGAGAACTTTAAAAGAGACATAAGAGGCAATTTTTTACACAGAGGGTGGTTTGTGTACGGAATGAACTTCCTAAGGAAGTGGTGGATATGGGTGCAATTACAATGTTTAGAAGACATTTGGATAAGTGCATGAATAGGAGAGGTTTGGAGGAGGCAAGTGGGACTAGTTTAATTTGTGATTAAGTTTGGCACAGCCTGGCTGGACTGAAGGGCCTGTTTCCGTGCTGTACAGCTCTATGACTGTAAATGCGGAGGATTTCCAACTCACTGATCTCAGAGCATTTCTGAAATGGCAGGTGAATCCCAGGTGCACGGAGGAAGTGTTTCAGTGATACCCACTGGGGAAGTGCAGCCATTCCCACCGACACCTGGGAATCACTGGCCTAAGGCCGTCCAAAATGGAGGAGGAGCACCAGGAAGGCGTCGAGCACCTCGAGACTCGCTGTCGGGTAAAAGCGGAAGCCAGGTGCAAACAGAGAAAGGAACGCACTGCCACACCATCAGCCCACCCATCCCCTTCCTGTCACCGCCTTGTGCCCCAATTGTAACTGAGGCTCCAGAAGCTGCACTGGGCTGTTCAACCACCTACACACTCACTCTGAGAGTGGAAGAGAGCCATCCTTATCTGTGAGGGATCTCCAATAACAATGATGTTATGATTTCCCTCTTGCCCTAAACTCTCCGGCTGCCCTGAACACTTGGCATGCTGGGAGTTGCGATCGGGGCCTCCCTAATTTCCTGTAAATTATGTCAAGATCTACAGCGGTTCTAATGCTGACCTTGCCACTCCAACACTTCCTGTCAATTGGGCCATGTCAGAACATAAAAACCCACGATAAGACATTCCACTCCCGCACATCCCAGATGTCCAAGTTCTTCAAGCACCGCAACTTCCCCCCGACAGTGGTCGAGAACGCCCTTAACCGCGTCTCCCGCATTTCCCGCAACACATCCCTCACACCCCGCCCCAAGAGGATCCCCCTCGTTCTCACACACCACCCCACCAACCTCCGGATACAATGCATCATCCTCCAACACTTCCGCCATCCACAATCCGACCCCACCACCCAAGACATTTTCCATCCCCACCCCTGTCTGCTTTCCAGAGAGACCACTCTCTCCGTGACTCCCTTGTTCGCTCCACACTGCCCTCCAACCCCACCACACCCGGCACCTTCCCCTGCAACCGCAGGAAATGCTACACTTGCCCCCACACCTCCCCACTCACCCCCATCCCAGACCCCAAGATGACTTTCCATTTTAAGCAGAGGTTCACCTGCACATCTGCCAATGTGGTATACTGTATCCATTGTACCCGGTGTGGCTTCCTCTACATTGGGGAAACCAAGCGGAGGCTTGGGGACCGCTTTGCAGAACACCTCCGCTCGGTTTGCAATAAACAACTGCACCTCCCAGTCGCAAACCATTTCCACTCCCCCTCCCATTCTTTAGATGACATGTCCATCATGGGCCTCCTGCAGTGCCACAATGATGCCACCCGAAGGCTGCAGGAACAGCAACTCATATTCCGCTTGGGAACCCTGCAGCCCAATGGTATCAATGTGGACTTCACCAGTTTCAAAATCTCCCCTTCCCCTACCGCATCCCAAAACCAGCCCAGTTCGTCCCCTCCCCCCACTGCACCACACAACCAGCCCAGCTCTTCCCCTCCACCCACTGCATCCCAAAACCAGTCCAACCTGTCTCTGCCTCCCTAACCTGTTCTTCCTCTCACCCATCCCTTCCTCCCACCCCAAGCCGCACCTCCATCTCCTACCTACTAACCTCATCCCACCTCCTTGACCTGTCCGTCTTCCCTGGACTGACCTATCCCCTCCCTACCTCCCCACCTATACTCTCCTCTCCACCTATCTTCTTTTCTCTCCATCTTCGGTCCGCCTCCCCCTCTCTCCCTATTTATTCCAGAACCCTCACCCCATCCCCCTCTCTGATGAAGGGTCTAGGCCCGAAACATCAGCTTTTGTGCTCCTGAGATGCTGTTGGGCCTGCTGTGTTCATCCAGCCTCACATTTTATTATAAAAACCAATGTAAGCAGATTGAGGGGGATCCTGAACTAACCACACATTCCTGTGAATTTTACGCTCATGTGGAATGTAACCCTTTTCATTGTATATGTGCCTGTGCTGACTCTGATTTCACTCAACATCAATAGGTGAGTGATTAAAGGGGTGGGCCGCAGAATGGTAGGTATTCAAATCGCCATGGTAACGGGATAACCGCAATACAACATCAAACACAGCCCGGCATGAACAGGAAGCTCCTTTTATATCGGGAACAGCAGGCAATCCCACTCCCAGTGCCACCTGGACTGCACAGCTCTGGCTTTCCACGGGTCCCAGGAGATGGCTACAGGAGACTCTAAGACTCATTCCCACCGCCTCTTCAACAGGCCCTTTAGACATCAGCAATAGACTGGGAAAGGGAACATGGACCGATGGGTCACAGGGCAGAGGTCAGTCCCTCAGTACAACAAAATCCAGGGCCTTTCATGTCACAGAAATAACGAGGAATGTCTGAACTGAGGTTGCATTTAAGACCAAAGGCCATTCACTTACCTGCAGGCAAGGAGGCCCCTATATTAAATGTTTCAAAGCCACACACTATTTAAATATAAGAACAGAAGGCCATTTGGGTAAAATGTCAAACTGTCGATCAATAGGGGGAGGCAATAGCCTAGCGGTAGTATCACTGGACTGTTAATCTAGAGACCCAGATAATGTTCTGGGAACATAGCTTTGAATCCTGACATGGCAACTGCCACAGATGATGTTCCCCAGAATGGTGACGAAATGTCTGAAAACTAACCTTCCAGCTCAGCGAGCAAACTCACATCCAGCAAATGGTGGAATTTGAATGCAATGGATATCTGGAATTAAGAATCTCATGATGACCATAAATTCATTGTCAGGGAAAAGCCCATCTGGTTCACTAATGTCCTTTATGGAAGGAAACTGCCATCCTACATGTGACTCCAGGCCCACAGCAATGTTGTTGACTCTTAACTGCCCTCTGGGCAATTAGGGATGGGCAATAAATGCTGCTTCGCTATCAACGCCCTCATTCTGTGAATGAATGGGAAAAAAAAATCCTTGAAAGTTGCCACCCAGGTTGACAGGGCTGTTAAGAAGGCATACAGTGTTTTAGCTTTTATTAATAGAAGGATCGAGCTCCGGAACCAAGAGGTTATGGTGAAGCTGTACAAAACTCTGGTGCGGCCGCACTTGGAGTACTGCGTACAGTTCTGGTCACCACATTATAAGAAGGATGTGGAAGCTTTGGAAAGGGTGCAGAGGAGATTTACTAGGATGTTGCCTGGTATGGAGGGAAGGTCTTACGAGGAAAGGCTGAGGGACTTGAGGCTGTTTTCATTAGAGAGAAGAAGGTTGAGAGGTGACTTAATTGAGACATATAAAATAATCAGAGGGTTAGATAGGGTGGATAGGGAGAGCCTTTTTCCTAGGATGGTGACGGCAAGCATGAGGGGGCATAGCTTTAAATTGAGGGGTGAAAGATATAGGACAGATGTCAGAGGTAGCTTCTTTACTCAGAGAGTAGTAAGGGAATGGAACGCTTTGCCTGTAACAGTAGTAGATTCGCCAACTTTAGGTACATTTAAGTCGTCATTGGATAAGCATATGGACGTACATGGAATAGTGTAGGTTAGATGGGCTTGAGATCGGTATGACAGGTTGGCACAACATCGAGGGCCAAAGGGACTGTAGTGTGCTGTAATGTTCTATGTTCTATGTTCTATAACATCACCCTGCCCTGCCTATCCCTGTATCCAGCAAGAGCAGTTCCTCTCCCTTCATTGGCCTACACACACCACATGCATTGTTATTCCAGCATCCATCCCACTCTGGTCTCTGTGAGCACTAACTCTTCCTCACTCAGGCGAGATCCTCTCCAAGCCCAGGAATGATGGCATTTGGCCAAGGCTCTCATTCTTACCCTGCCACTTTTGACGTTCTCCATGCAGGATTTGATGTACATTGGCATCGCCATGACAACTTCTAGCCAGGCTTGGACGGTGCCCGCCTTCCACTGTGACATGGGCATTGTCCTTGCAATCTCCACTTGCTGTAACTTGTCCAGCTGTTCATCGCCCTCCGAATACCCGAGGATCAGGTGTGTGGGGCTGGGCAGACTGTCCGAATCTGTAGGGAATGGAGAAGATTAACAATAATAACACCACACCTTCGCAATCGGTTCATAACATTTTTGCAGCACAACACTGCTCTCATTTCTTTCAACTCTTTCACTGCTATAGAAACACTGTTGTAATAGGCCCTTCAGCCCCTTTAATCTGTTCTATCACTCAACTGCACTGTGGCTCAGCTCTTAATCCAGATCAAGTGACAATCTTATCACGCCAACACAAAAAAAAATCAGTTGATCCCCAGGCCTTTTGTGGGATGTTGTAAGTTTCCAGTGATCCGGGTGTGACAATGTGCTTCCTGGTTTCACACCTCAATCTCCTCGCTCCAGCTTGATGACCGCGTTCCCTTGCTTCCATTTCCACCACCAGGGGCGGTAAAATCTCCATAATAACTCGATCATTTTACCTTCTTAAATATCACAACTGGGTCGCTGCCCAAGCTTCTAGCCCCACGGGAATTCAGAACAACGTTAATCAATCATGTAAGGCTGGAGAGGATGTGGGGTGGGCTGGGGTTAGGATGTTGGGGGGACGTGATTTTGGGGGGGATGGTTGTTGGCTGAGTGTGACGGGCAGGGGAGAGGTGTGGTGGCAGGGGAGGGTTGTGAGAGGTTGGGGAGCGGTGTGAATGTGGGGGGGGGGGGGTGATGTCTGGGTGTGTGGGGGCAAGGGGACAGGGTAGAAGCCCCTGATCATGGCCACTGGAAACACAGTGAGTGTGAACAGGTTGAGGTCGAGCTGTACTGGTCCCATAATGGAGGGATGTCCCAAAGCAGGGATGCAGCAGCAGCTGACTGGGAGCTGATTTAGCACATCGCTAGAGAGAGAGAGACAGAGAGAGAGAGAGAAAGGACATCTGTAAAGCAGATCTGGTACAGAGCAGTCACACAGTGATGTGGGAGAGGAGTCAGGAACCCTGAGGTACTGTTATGAACAGTAACACTGAAGATTGTGGAGCATTAACAGTATCACTGAGGGCTGTGCAGCATTAACAGTAACACTGAGGTTTGTGGAGCATTAACAGTAACACTGAGGGCTGTGGAACATTAACAATAACACTGAGGGCTGTGCAGCATTAACAGTAACACTGAGGGCTGTGCAGCATTAACAGTAACACTGAAGGTTGTGGAGCATTAACAGTAACACTGAGGGCTGTGCAGCATTAACAGTAACACTGAGGGCTGTGCAGCATTAACAGTAACACTGAAGGTTGTGGAGCATTAACAGTAACACTGAGGGCTGTGCAGCATTAACAGTAACACTGAAGGTTGTGGAGCATTAACAGTAATGCTGAGGGCTGTGCAGCATTAACAGTAACACTGAGGGCTGTGCAGCATTAACAGTAACACTGAAGGTTGTGGAGCATTAACAGTAATGCTGAGGGCTGTGCAGCATTAACAGTAATGCTGAGGGCTGTGCAGCATTAACAGTAACACTGAAGATTGTGGAGCATTAACAGTAACACTGAGGGCTGTGCAGCATTAACAGTAACACTGAAGGTTGTGGAGCATTAACAGTAACACTGAGGGCTGTGCAGCATTAACAGTAACACTGAGGGCTGTGCAGCATTAACTAACACTGAGGGCTGTGGAGCATTAACAGTAACACTGAAGGTTGTGGAGCATTAACAGTAACACTGAGGGCTGTGCAGCATTAACTAACACTGAGGGCTGTGGAGCATTAACAGTAATATGTGCATTGAAGGAAAGGACTCCATGCAGCATCTTTGATGACCTCAGGGAGTCTCACAATGCTCTCCACTCAATGAATGGCATGGAAATTGAGTCATTGCTGGAAACAGGAGAGCCAATCTGTGCACAGGAAGCTCCCACCAGCTGCCACATGTTAACGACCAGAGAATGCTTTTCATGATAATGTAGATTAAGGGATAAACATTGTTCATGACACTAGTGAGCATCCTTCACTGTGGTTCTATGAGGTTGTGCTGCTGATGCTATCTGACATCCCAGAGCATCTGCAGAAGTTTGATTCTATCGAGAAACAGTTTGGGTTTCAATGCTCTGCACTGTTGAAATCTGGATGGGGGACTTGTATCCAGTGACTCTGGCCTGCCCTTGTACCACCCAGCAGTGGCACTGCCTCTGGGTTGACAATCTGAGCAGTAAATCAAGACAAGGATGCAGAGAGGGCAAGCTGTATGCCAGGCACCCCTGACAATTTGGAATTGGTCTCCTCCATGTTCCTCAGAGCCAGGAGGCCGGTCCATTAACACCTCACTATCTCAATGGGCATGGCCATCAATGTTAGCCAGAGGCTGGATTGGTTATGTCTGTATTTACTAGAACTTAGAAGACGGGGGGAAGGAGGTGAAATCTCATAGAAACCTGTAAAATTCTAAAAAGAATAAACAGCTTAAACACAGGAAAGATGGTTCAAATGATCAGGGGGTCACAGGGCAATCCATTTAGGACTGAGATAAGGAAACGTGTCTTCACCCAGACAGTGGTGAACCGATGGGATTCTCTGCCATAGAAAGCAATTGAGGCCAAAACCAAGAAGGAGTTTTCAGTTAAAGGAGATAAAGTTCTTGGGGCTAAAGGGATGAAAGGACAGAGGGAGAAACTGGGAAAAGGGGAACTGAGTTGGATGGATCAGCATGATCATATTGAATAGTGGAGCAGACTCAAAGAGGGCCAAATGACCTGCTCCTGCTCCTAGTTTCTAGAACATCCCTGGCCACCTTCCCCTCTGGTGAGCTGGGAACTGAACCATCTTTTAGCCTGGGCCTGATAGAACTCCCGGTGCCCAATGACTCACCATTTGCAGATCCTGAGTTTGGTCCTTGCCTTTAAGAGATGTGCAGTGCCAGTATGTGAACTGCTGGGCTGTGACTGTCAGGTGAAGTGACTGGATGTCTTCATAGTACCGCCCTTCAGCTCTCTGTCTTCTTCCCCCAGGCTGCCTAGGGTGGGTAGGACTGACAGGAGGATGGGTCGGACTGCAGAGGGAGGACCATCAGCGGCCTGTCCTCGTGCTGGGTAGCAGCACACGGGCAAGCCAGGAGCTGAGAAGGAGCACGATGCAGAAAAATGCCATCATGCTTAACGTTTTCAATGGCGTTAGATCCAAGAGCTTTGTTGCAGGCACTTCCATGAGGCAGAGGGACATCACCTCCACCTGGTTTAGGGGTTGCAGGCGTTCATTGCTTTTGTCTCTGGCCCTTCTGTCGTGTGCCACTTTGCTGTATTAGCACGAGACCAGAATGCCAGGGATCATGTTACACTATGTTTGGGTGATGAACATAACTGAGGCTTAAGTGAAAACAATGTTGGTGGGTATGCAAGGCTGAGCTGGAGTTTCTGGTAGATGTGAATCTTGAGGGTCTGTGGTTTGCTGATGGGTGTATCATGCAGGATGAGGCAGCCTGTGAATTTGCTGGAGCAGTGAGAAAGGGTGGTCACGTAAAACTGACCTTGACCAGACACATGAGGTCACTGTACATCCTGTGGCACTGCTGCCAGGTCATCAGGCAGTGCCAGGAATCGCCCACCTTCGCCACCTTTGTCCAAACTCTTCAGAGGGAAATCCCTAATGAACTCTTTGTGACTCTTTGTCTATGGGCCAGATTTTCATGGATGGAGATGTCTCCAGAGATTTTTACAGATGGTGGGTGGGACCCAGATGAGAATTTCTGGCCAATAAAATGTTCGATGATAAGGGAAAGGGTGGGGGGGTGGTGGGTGTGAATTACAAAGGCTCAAAACATCCAGTTTGCAGCATTAATTGAACACAGCGCTGAGTGAAAACAAACTCCAGTTTTGATGTTCGGAAGCCTTAACCTGCTGTAAAGGAGGTTACAAATTTATTATGGAACCCGTGCAGGGTGGCAGCAGACTATTCGGCCTGTCAAGTCCACATTGACCCTCTGAAGAGCATCCCATCTGCCTTTATCCTTTCCCTGTAAACCTGCATTTCCCATGGCTAACCCACCTAGCCTTGCATATCCCTGGACTCTATAGGTAATTTAGCACAGCTAATCTACCTGGCCTGCACATCTTTGGACCTTGGGAGGAAACCAGAGCACCCGGAGGAAACCCACACAGACACGGGGAGAATGCGCAAACTCCACACAGACTGTCGTCTGAGGCTGGAATCGAACCCAGGTCCCTGGTACTGTGAGGGAGTCGTGTTAGCCACTGTGCTGCCCCAAAGGAGGAAATATAAATGTACTTCAAAAGCAGATAAGCTTTGTTTGAATTTCATGACCTTAACTTATTTAAATCCCTAATCCTTTTAAAAAAGGATATAAAATGAGGTTGCAGTTGTCACAATCTGCTCGAGCGCACTGATTGGCAGGCCATCTGGTGTAGGCCTCCTTTCCTTGGTGTGAGAATTGCATATGACAGTGATGTAGTGTTAATGCCACTTGACTATTGATGAATAATCAATATTGAACTGGAGGCTAAGGCTAAAGTTTTAGAGAAATAGGTTCAGAACTAACTGTAGCAGCTGCAGGAACTTAAATTCAATGAATACATTAGGAATAAGAACAAACTAGTCTTAGTTTATTTCATCAAATGTAAAATCCTGTCTAGTTTACTAATGTCTTTTGGGGGGTGAAATGTGACATTGTATCTGATGCAGCCTGTATGTATTTCAGGCCTATAGCAATGTGGTTGACCCTCTGAAATAGCCTGGCAAGCCACTTAGTTCAAGGCTCATCAGAGATAGGGGACAAATACTGAACTTACCAGCGATGCCCACATCCCATGAAAGAACAAAGATTTTCAAAAGAGATATCTACATTGAAGAGGGTTGGCCAAGTTAGGAAATTTCCCTACTCTGACTATCCACGTTCACTGCAAAAACCCACTCCCACACTCTGTGTATTGGAAGACCAGCTATCTTCTTTCAAATTATACTGCCAAGTCAGAGGGTTGCTGAACAAATAACGTGTGTATGTCTGCGCCTGTGTCTATGTGTGTATAAGTGTGTGAATCTGTATTTGATTCGGTATTATTGTCATGTGTACCTAGCTACAGTGAAAGGTTTTGTTTTGCGTGTAGTGCAGGCAGATCATACCGTACAATGCACTTTAGGGTAACAGAACAGTGCAAAAAGTACAATGTTACAGCTGCCGAGAAGGTGCGCAGAGGGAAAGATCAACTTTAAATTTAAATGTGTACATATGTATCTGTGTGTGCCTACCTGTGCGCATGCGGGCGGGGGGTGTGTGCGCGCGCCCGTGTGTGTGTGCTAATCACACGGCAATACAATTCATGTCACATGCTGTTGAAGGTTCAAAACTACCAGTTACCAACGTACTCAAATGGCATTATTCATATTTTAGTGAAGTTCTTTATTTTAATCCTCATCCCAACCAAGAAAACTTCAAATGATCAGCCCTGAACCTTTGCTGCAGAAAGACAGATCAGATCCTATCCATCCAGCTAATCTTTCTGTTTTCACAGCAAACACTGCTTATGATGCATCACTGGTGTAAAATCTTTCTTCAAAAGAAACAGCAAATGTGTGTCAGCCATAATAACATTTGGATTGCATTTCAATTCTAAATATCAAGTGCCAGCATCTGACCCTGAGTTTTGTTTACCAGATTCACCGTTAATCTGGGTGCTAACTATTAGAAAGGGTTTGACAGGATGGGATAATGATGAAAGGGTAGCAGGGAATATGGGCCCATTTTGTAACCTTGTCCCCAGTCTGCTCTCCCCCTGAGTCTCTCTTGCTGGTGGAAGTGTAGGATGGGTGATAAATTAACTTTACCTTGACATTTATCTTCTTCATTCTAGGTGTGGGCTCAAAAGCCAGGCACAACTCTGAACCAGAAACATCCTTTCCCCCCCCACTCACTGGTGCAAGAGATCTCATATGAGACAGGGACAGGGTAGGTACATGTAAATGAAGCAGCACTGCACACACTTGGGATCAAATTTGCCAGCTGATTGGCATCCTGTGTCTGAGGAATTGCAAGTCTCTAGATCTCAAGTCTGCTGCATCTGAGCTCCAAATGTAGGGACAACATGAAAAAGTGACAGATCTGAATTTAATTCCAATGCTCATATATCTTTTAAATGGTGAGAGGTTGGGAAGTGCAGGTATTCCAGGTGGCCTGGGTGCCCGTGTTCATGAGTCACTATAAGCTAGCATTCAGGTGCAGCAAGCAAATTGCATGTCTCTTGAATCTAGACTCCACATCTCATCCATACCTACCCTGTCTCACCCAGCTAGAATTCAATTGTAGATTTCAATGAAGATCATATCTCAGTCTTCAGATCTCTGGGGAATACAGATCCAGGTCACCTCCATCTTTCATCACAAGCGGATTCGAGTACAGTAGTGAAGATGTCTTGCTGTATTTAGCCGTGATGAGATGGTACCTTGAGTGCAGTGTACGGTTTTAGTCTCGGTCTACAGAGGGATATACTTGCCATACAGCCTGTACAACAAAGGTTCACCAGACTGATCACTGGGATAGTAGGAATTGCTAATGGGGAAAGATGGAGGAACCTGGGTTCCCTAGTTTTGAAAACTGAGAGATAATCTTACTGAAATTTACACAATACTTACAGGGCGTGGCAGGGTGGGCATGGATAGGATGTTTTCCCAGGCTGGGTATTTTCGCTGACTGCCCTACTTCTGTCCCTGTGCTCTAGATCAGCATTGGAATCATTGATGATCAGTCACAGTAAAACAGCACCAGCTGGGAGAGATTCTTCACCACCTCAGTGGCTCCCCTTGTGGCTCTGTGTGTATCCGCACCACATCCTAGAAGGTCCCAACTCTTTCTTAATTCTGCAAATAAAATGCCTTTTCTCATTCGGACAGCAGCAAGAATGTTACCACAGAGGGAGAAAACAGCTCTGGATCCCCCAGATCATTGTGCTTGTGTGTGTGTGTGTGTGTGTGTGTGTGCGCGTGTGTGTGTGTGTGTGTGTGAGCTTGTGTATTTATATGTAAGGATGTTTGAGTGTGTGTCCATGTGGGTGTCTGTCAGTGTTTATGGTTGTATGTGTGTCTGTATGCATGTGTATCTCTGAGTAGGTGTTCTCTATGTGAGCGTGTGTATGTGTGAACGTCTGCATGCATGTGTCTGTGTGCATATGTATCTGTAGGTATCTTTGTGTGTGTTTGCATGTGTACCTGAGTGTTTGTGGGAGTTAGATGCCTGTGATGTCTTCCATGAAATGAAGAGCCTGTCCATACTACTGAAACTGAGTGGGTCTTGGGGAAGGTTATAGGGTACCAGTGCGAGCTGTATTCCCCCCTGACAGAAGGCAACACCTTCAGAAGGGAATAGCAGAAAAATTGAGAAAATTGTCAAACTCAGTTCTCCTGGTTACAATGCTGCTATTACAATGTCAACGAGCAGACCAGTTCTTGGTGTTACTGCTAACATTTGCCACCAGATCTCCATCACACTGCACGTGTGTAAATTCAATGTGTGAACTACAGCTGGCATCAGGCAACATAGTCAAGCCACTTGCTAAAAGTTTGTGTGCAATATGTGTTTGACATCCACTTTGATTATCAGTGGCAACTCATCCAGAATGGAAAAGACACCAATCCCTGAATCACGATTGGTTACAAGTTCCGTGGAAAGTCTTGGTGAACTGGGGTCTCCTCATAAGTAAAAGACATCCATTATGGGTGTTCACTGCCAATGCATGGTACACTGTCCACAGCCAGAGACACACCTCTGCCTCACTACACGCAGTCAGAGGTACAAGAATGTAAGTAACAGCCTCAATGTCGTCAACCAAAGCATCACAAAGACGGTTTCTGTTAAGTTTGCCTAAACTTGAATTAATCTTGATTCCTCAGTTGTGATAGGTGTTTTATACAAAACTTAAAAAATTGAGCTTGAAAGACCATAAGACCCTAAGACATAGGAGCAGAAATCAGACTATTCAACCCATTGACTCCGGTCTGTCAGTCAATCATGGCTGATAATTTCCTCAACCCTGTTCTCCTGCTTTCACCCCTGCACCCCAAATGACAAGATTGTTTCCAGGGTTGGAAGGTTTGAGCTATAGGGAGAGGCTAATAGGCTGGAGCTATTTTCCCTGGAACGTCAGAGGCTGAGGGGTAGTCTTACGGTGGTTTATAAAATCATGAGGGGCATTGATAGGGTGAATAGTCAAGGTCTTTTTCCCAGGGTGGTGGAGTCCAAAACTAAAGGACACAGGTTTAAGGTGAGAGGGACAAGATATAAAACGGACCTAAGGGGCAACATTTTCATGCAGAGGGTGGTGCATGTATGGAATAAGCTGTCAGAGGAAGTGGTGGAGGCTGATGCAACATTTAAAAGGCATCTGGATGGGTACATGAATAGGAAGGGTTTAGAGGGATATGGGCCAAATATCGGTAAATGGGACTAGGTTCATTGAGGGTATCTGATTGGCATGGACAAGTTGGATTGAAGGGTCTGTTTCTATGCTGTACTTCTCTATGATTCTATGACTCTAGAGGAAAACTAGTAGTGAGGAAGGGTCACTGGACCCGAAACTTTAACTCTCATTTTTTTCATCACAGATGCTGCCAGACCTGCCGAGCCTTCCCAGCAACTTCTGGTTTTGTTCCTGATTTACAGCATCCGCAGTTCTTTCGGTTTTTAATTGTTACAACTGTAATTTTTGCTCCTTTCACTGGGCTGTTCCAGATTGTCAGCTATACAACATATCTGTGTGGGAGGAAGGGAGCTAGGATGTGAGGTGTTAAACATAGGTTCAAACTTAGTTCGATAATTATCCTACCCAAGACCCGCCGCCCTGCCCCCCATGCATTTGAACTCACTTCTACAGAGAATCCTCCTCATCTCCCAAAGGGCTTTAACCTCATCAGACACCTCTCTTGAGCAGTGCAATACAACCCAACTCCAGAGAGGAACAGTAAACAGAGCTGGATCTGCTTCCATGCAATAAAGTGGGATGACTGGAGTGTGTTTCAGTTGGGGGGAGATTTTAGGAAACAGTGATCACAGAATTAGCCCCAGGATAATCGTGGGAAAGGACAACCATGATCAAATTTGAATTTACTCGACTGTAGAAGGGCTAATTTCAGTGAAGTGAAAGAGATTTGGTCTAGGTGAATGAGCGAAAGTCCGCAAACCATGTTTGATTAAATTGACTGGTTCTTTGATCACATAAAGTGAGGATGTTGATGAGGATAGTACAGTTGATGTTGAGCGTTTAGACTTCTGAACGTATTGGACAAGTTAACACACAATAAGACTTATTGGCACAAATGAAGCCATTAGGGTTATAGCATTAATGGCTGCATGGCTAAGCAGTTTGATAGGAGACTGAAAGCTGAGTTGTGTTCAGCAGTTGTTTTTTCAACTAAGAGGAAGTGTGCATTGATATTTCTCAGCTGTTGTTGGAACTACTGGTCTTAATGTTTGATATTGCAGTTTCTTTATTCTTCAGCTTGGGATTTGATGTCCAAAGCAGATGACTGAATAAAATTATTGTCTGATTAAGTTTAATCATACAGGAACAGAGGCAGGCCATTCAGCACATCCAGCCTACTCCACTATTAAATTAGATCATGGTTGATTATTTACTCAAAGTCACTTCTCTGCACTATCTCTATATATGTTCCTTGATGTCATTAGTCTATTGAATTCTGATTTGAGCATGCTCAAAGCTCCCACAGCCTTCTCAGGTACAGAATTCCAAGATTCACCATCCTCCGGCTCAAGACCTGCCCCTTAAATCCCCATCCTAAATGGCCTGCCCCTCATCCTGAGGTGATATCCCCAGGTTCTAGATTCTTCAGCCAAGGGAAGCATCCTATCCCCATCCGCCCTGTCACGCCCTGTAATCATTTTATAGAATTCAATGTCAAAATTCCAAGAAATACAGACCAATCTTTCTCGATCTCTCCCCACAAAGCAAGCCCGAAATCCCAATGATTAATCTGGCGAGTCTCCACTGTACCCTCACTGTGGCACATCTGTCCCAAAACTATGCACTATATTCTAAGTGAGGTGTGTTCAACTGCAGCTTGATATCGTTACTCCCATATTCAAATTGCCTTGTGATGAAGGACAAAATATTCTTTGTCTTCTAATTGATGGCTGTATCTGCATGCTAATATTACATGATGTGTGAAAAATGTCTTTCAGGTTCTCCTTTGACATCTGCACTTCCCAATCTCACACTTTTTATAAAATACTCTGCCTTTCTGTTTTTTTTAATTAAGGAGAATAGCTTCACACTTATTCACATTATATTTCATATGCTGTGTTCTAGCCTGTTCACAGAGTCTGTCTGGGTCCACTTGAAGCCTCCTCACAACTTAAACTCCAACCCAATTTGGTGCAATCAGCAAATTTGGATAAATACATATCCAAAGTAAATGTTATATCTAAAGTAAATGTTCAATTTGATCACCATTTCGTGTTCTTTATTATAAGTTCCCTGTGTCCCCACCTATAGTGGGCCAACATTTGTCCTAGTTATCATTTTCTTTACACATACCTAAACAAGATTTTATAATCCACCTTTACTTTTCTCATTAGTTTGCATTCATGTTCTCTTTTGGGTTCTAAATTGGTCTCAGTCCTCAGGCTTACCACTTTTTATTTGTAACCATTTTTATGTGACATTTCTTTTGATCTAATGCAATCTTTAACTTCTTTCATTAACCACTGTTAGTTTATCTTTCTCACTGCAGCTGTGTTTGAGATAAATACATTTCTGTTGTATATCGTATAATATTTCTTAAAATACGAGTCACCGCTTATTTAATGTTAAATATTCTGGTGTATTTTCCCAGTCCATTATACCTAATTTACCACTCACATCTTCATAACTTCCTTTCTTCAGATTTGAGAACCCAGGTGAAAGATAAATAGTATTGTATTCAAATTTTATGCAAACGTCTATTATATCATAGTTACTATTTCCCAAAGACTGTTCTTTGTAATGTTTTAGCTCTAACTAAATTGATGCTACATTTTGATAATTCAATCTAAAATCCTACCTTATATTTAGCTTATACTTTATTAAGGGCACTAACACAGCTTATACTTTAATAAGGGCACTAACGCAGCTTATACTTTATTAAGGGCACTAACACAGCTTCGTTTCCTTTTGTCTACCCATTCTAAATGTGGAATATTCTCCCAATTTCAGTTCCCAGACTTGGTCACTTTGTAGTCATGTCTCTGTCATGGCAAAGATATCATACCTGTTTACCTCATTTTGTACATTGAACACATTCAGTTTTTCGCAAATGCTGTGTGTATTCAGATGAAGTGCCTTTAATTCAGCTGTTTTATTATTCTCTATTCTGATCTCATTTGATGCTTGCCTAAGTTTCGTCCATCTTCTATTTTTGCTTTCTACTTTTCTGTTTCCTTTTACTAGTTCTCAAATCTGAGCACCCTCAGGTTCCCAAGCCAATACCAATCCAGTTTAAACCATCTCTGACACATTGCAAGGATGTTAGTCCCCGTCCTGCTAAGATGCAGTACTTTTATCTTGTAGAAGTCACATTTGTCCCAGGACCGGTCGCAATCCCTCAGAAATGTGATACCCTCCCACCTACACCGGTTCTCCAGCAACATACTCAAACTCTCAGCTCTTTTATTTTGACACTGACCAGCAAGTGGGACTGAAAGTGATCCTGAGATGACTGCTGTAGAGGTCCTATTTCTCAATCCCCTTCCTAGCGCCTTCCTCCCTAAACAATTGGCACCAACATAGGCAGCAACCTGTGGAAATCTGTATCTATAGATTGGATCAATGTGCATATTAAGATGATATTAGGTCATTAAGAGGAATATCACCAGCAGTTTATGCTTGACTGACATAGAGTGTGTAATGAATTGGGTCAGGTGGGAAAGTAGTCACAGATGAAAGAGGTGCTTGGAATAAGGTTTATTGCAACTAGTAAAGTGTGATATCTGCCTAGCCCCCTCCTCTCTAAATCGTTGGTACCAAGGTGGATAAAAGCCTCTGGCTGTGCACCATCCCCAGTATTCATAGAGGATGCCGATTAGAAAGTGGCACCTTAGGAGACTCCTGTACTACCTTCCTGGTTCTCTTGGACTGCCTGGCAGTCACTCATTTCCTTCCTGCCTCTACACTCTTAGTCTGCAGTGTGACCATCTCCCTGAACATACTATCCACGAAGCTCAGTCTCACAGATGGACGAAACTACCTCTTGAACTTTAAAACACAAGTTTCTGCAGTTAGTGTCACTTGTTATATATGTGGTCATCGGGGTCATCAGTTGTATCCACAATTTCTCACATATTCCATTGAACCAGGCTGTTCTGCCATTTTTTTACTTTTGTTTACTTACATTAACTTTATTTGGCCTTAACTTAATAAAGCTTATAACTATTAATAAACATAAAGTTGCTGGAAAAGCTCAGCAGGCCGGGCAGTCATTTGTGAAGGAAAAAACAGTTAACGTTTTGAGTCCGGTGACCGTTCGTCAGAACTCAGAGTTCTGTTTTCTCCTTCCCAGATGTTGTCAGACCTGCTGAGCTTTTCCAGCAACTTTGCTTTTGTTCCTGATTCACAGCATCCGCAGTTCATCGGTTTTTATTAACTGTTAATAAACCCTGCTAGTACAGAAAAATCCAACTTTGTACTTAGCACACTTCACTGGTTGCAAAAAACCTTATTTCAAGCACCTCTTTCACATGTATACTACTTTCCCACCTGTCCTAATTCATTACACACTCTGTCTATGTCACACTCAAGCACAGGCTCCTGGTTATATACCACTTACTGACCTAATATCATCTTAATCTTCACATTGATCCAATCTGTAGATACATATTTCCAAACACAGGTAGTTAGACTTTTAAATTAGGAAATATGTACATACAGGGCATGGTAGGTTAGAAAATGTCTTAAAATTTTGAAAGGATTAATTTGGTGCTGTCACATTAAATAATTTGGTGCAGTCACATTAAAGTGCTAAAAATACATCAGGAAGCTGCATACAATAAGGAGCATCAAGTTAATTTTTCGGTTCTTCTCTCATAGGACCGTTGGCCTTTGGAATTCTCTTACACAGAGAACATTGGAGGTTGAGTCATTGAGATTGGTCAAGGCTGGCTGAGATAGTCCTGAGGAAGGATTGCTCACTTCTGAGGAACAGTCACTGGATCCTACACTTGAACTATTTTTTTTCTCCACAGATGCTGCCAGACCTGCTGAGCTTTTCCCAGCGACTTCTGTTTTTATTCCTGAGGCAGATTGTTGGTTGAGAAGGGAATCGGAAGACAAGGTCGGCAGGAATGTACCGTTGAATCCAGAATCTGTTCAGCCACTGCCTGTTGAATGGTGAAGCATGTTCGCTGGGGCTGAGTGACTTTCTACTCCCACCCCTGCCTCCTGTGTTCTCACAGTAACGGTTTGAAGTCGTACAGGGCATCATTTCCATGTTCGCATGTGACTCTAAACTCAGAAATACAGTCAGGAGGATAATAACTAACTTGAGAAGGTCGTAGAAGAGGCTGGTGAAACAGCAGACACATGGTCAATGAAAATAAAAGGGCAATGATGAGAAGTGATTCATTTTGGGAGAAGAATTAGGAGAGGCTAAATAACACAATCTCTAGAGCAGATTGATCGCACATGCATTTGGTGGATAGAACGGTGAATGAAAACTGGAAGAATTTCAGAAGAAAGATGAATAGGGTGTAAGCTAGATACAAATCCATCAGAAATAAAGATGGATATCCCAGAGGACTCTGATGAGAAAATAAGGAAGTAAAAGGGAGCATATGATGCACACTGGGATAATAATAGCAGGGGAAATCAGGAAGAGTATCTGAATTGCAGGAGAAATGGTATGGCTGGAATAAGGAAGCACAAGGAAAGGGTGGCACAATGAAACTCAGGATGAAAGAGGTGAAAATCACAATGGGTTTGATAGAATTACTGAGAAAAGGTTGCTTAGGACAAGCTATGGATTTGAGGTAATCAGCATTCCATGGAACTGTCTCAACTTGAAATGCAGGAAAGTGGATGTGAGTTTGCTCGCTGAGCTGGAAGGTTAGTTTTCAGACGTTTCGTCACCATTCTAGGTAACATCATCAGTGAGCCTACGACGAAGCGCTTGGTGTTATGTCCCGCTTTCTATTTATCTGGTTAGGTTTCCTTGGGTTGGTGATGTCATTTCCTGTTCTTTTTCTCAGGGGATGGTAGATTGGCTCCAAATCAATGTGTTTGTTGATGGAATTCCGGTTGGAATGCCATGCTTCTAGGAATTCTCGTGCATGTCTCTGTTTGGCTTGTCCTATCGTTTTGTGGCTAGTTGATGTTCATGTATCCTGGTGGCTAGCTTTCTGCCAGGTTGTCCAATTTAGTGTTTGTCACAGTTCTTGCAACGTATTTTGCAGGAAAGTGTCATTGATTTGACAGCTGTTACCAACAGACAGGATGGGCTGAATGGCCTACTTATGGCCGCATCTTTCTGTAATTGTATTCTATGATTTACTCCATCCCTGCTGCGGCAAGGCGGGCGTGGGGCAGACCAGAGGAAGTGTTACAGTAATGGAATGGTCATGAGACTATTGGAGTGAAATTTACTCTAATTCATTTGTACAATTTAACATCAGGCTGGTTTGTACTTCAGGCTGAGGTAGGAGGTATTAGATAACACAATGCCTCATTTATGAAACAGGGTAATCCTTAAATTTGTTACAGGGCAATCTATTCTCACAGATAGTACACACAGCCTCTGGCTGTACCTTCTATTCTGAGCATCCCAAGTGATTTACTCCTCACATAATGACAGCGAGTGTCAGTGCGATGTAATCTAAAGGCTGTGTTGGCTAATTACAGGCAGAAAGTGTGACAAATGCACACAACCGTAGAACATAAAGTCATTCACTTTCAGCGCAGCTGGGAAGCTACAAA
Organism: Stegostoma tigrinum; assembly: GCF_030684315.1. Taxonomy (NCBI): domain Eukaryota; kingdom Metazoa; phylum Chordata; class Chondrichthyes; order Orectolobiformes; family Stegostomatidae; genus Stegostoma; species Stegostoma tigrinum. The sequence continues at coordinate 33,388,898 of NC_081381.1, forward strand.
GCAACATTCTGCCTCATTCCAACCCAATATGAAGTATTTGGTAAAGCCAGGCCCTTTAATGGGGAGAGGGAGCTCCATACTCCCTCTTTCTGATCACAGACTGGCCTTTCCTCTGAGATAGTAAGAACTGTGGATGGCGGAGTCAGAGATAACACAGTGTGGAGCTGGAGGAATACAGTAGGCCAGGCAGCATCAGAAGAACAGGGGTCGGGAACCTTTTTCAGAAAAATGCCTTTACTCTGCTGCATTGTGTTCTGATCTGCAATTCCACCAGTGCTACATCCTGAAGTTACTTTAAAAGATTGTGAATATGAAAACGTAGTCATTGCTATGGGCAAACTGGACTTAATCTATGCATCAAACAAATGGTTGAAACCATAAATCGGAGTTTTTAACTCTTGCTGGAATCACAGAATCCCTGCAGTGTGGATAGGGTCCTTTCAGCTCACCAAGTTTCCAAACAGCGTCCCACCAACTCCACATTTTCCGAGGCGAACCCAACTAGCATATACATCCCTGGACACTATGGGCAATTTAGCATGACCAATCCACAGAACCTGCACTTTTCCTCCCTGTGGGAGGAAACTGGAGCACCTGGAGAGTGCTCACACAGACATGAGGAGAATACGCAAACTCCACACAGACAGTCACCTGAGGATGGAATCAAACCCAAGTTCCTGGGGCTGTTAGGCTGCAGTGCTAACCACTGAGCCACTGTACCACCCTGAAGTTAATTTACTGCATTTATCAGTGTGTTTACACTTGGGTTTTAATTGAGTTTATTCCTCTCCTGACAGTGCGGCCTCTGACCAGAGATAGCTTCATAGGGACATGTTTCGCAAGTATCCAATCGATCCTCACACTTTAGGCTTCAACCCTCAATCCAGTCTTGCCCATAGGCAACCAACATAAAGTCTGCAGCAGCACAGGCCTGAGAGCCATCTGGAGTGTAAGTCTGACCTCATGGGCATGGAGGACAAATGTGCCACTCAATGCCAGCTAGCTTGGAACAGACCCTCATCTGAATGGCTTCATAACTCCATTGTGTGCTGATGATCCCCCCTGGGGCCACTGCAGGCTGTCTCAGACAGCTGCAGGCTGGAGCTCCACTTCTGGACAGATTTCAGGAATAACTCCGCTAGCAACCTGAAGGAACACTGCACCAACAGAGATGCCATCTGTTGGAATGGGATCTTAACATGGAGCAATTTCTGTTGAACTGATTGACGTTAAGGATTCCAAAGCACTATTGGAAGAGTAGGGAGACAGTCCTAATGTCCTGGATCAGAATCTTCCCTCCAATAAATGAAAAGGAATTTATCAGTCAAATTCTATGCAGCTTCTGAAGCTCAAATATGTAGCTACGGGTCCCATGCTAGTTTACTTAGTCTCAGATACTATACTCAAAGTCTTTCACTGAATATTGCATGTAAAGGATGTGAGAAAATAATCTGTAAAAACAAATTCTTTTTTATTTTCTCTTTCTCTGAGTTCTATTTCTCTGGATATTTTTAACATGTAGAACTTACTTTTAACAAAATAAATCATTGTGAAGAGAACACTAAAAACATCAGGAGATGAATTCTTTTGCAGCATGTAGTTACGAAGATAACTGGGCTATGTGTGGGAGGAAGCTGTTGATGGGGCTATCTATTAATATTTTTCAACTCAGCGCTCACAAATTGCTTTCTCTCATCATTTTCCATCAATTTAACAGTACTGAGGATGTACTCGATTTGTCTCGAATTCAAGATACCTTTGGGGACCAGGCTGAACTCTAACACAGTCATAAAAGCCTTTTTTTTCCTATTGGTCAAACAACCAGTTGCCCAATTTTAAAGGTTCACTTTTACCCATCCACTCACTCTTACTCTCTTTGGAATCAAGTGCGAGGGAGATAAACAGAAAGAAGTTTAAACTCAGTGCCTACAGTAAAGTTAGGTTGACGGCATCCGTGTTGTAGTTTCCCATAACTTCAGATTGTGAAACCTTCTTTAATTTGTTGGCTTTCTTACACAGTATTTTGGCTGTGTAAACCAATAGTAAACGATACTCACTGTAAGGATGGTCTACCTCCAATCAATAGACCAGGGCTGCAGGGTGATTACAGAGTGAGCAGTAGGAGTGGATTAAATGTCTTGTGGCCTTCTATGCAAAACCGATGGAATGACAGGTTGAAAGTTTGTGAGTGTTTTGTTTGGCTCAGGGCCCAATTATGCTGGTCTTCCATCTCCATTCAGTGGTATGCCAGTGTTCCCTGTGGAGTCAAGGATGACTGTTTGATGCCACTGCCAAAGCTGGCAGACCTGATGGCACCACATCAATATCTGGCCTCCTCCAGAGGCAGGGGTACACATTTCAATATTGGTCTGTCCCAGGCTGGCATCAGCACAGGGCATGCTGGGTAAAAATGCCTTGACGACAGCACTCTCAGAAATGGGCAAAGGCTGGATGCAAATAGCAGCCCCCGATTGTTTCCCAAATGAGAAACCAACACTTTGGAATTCAGTCCCAGTGTTCACATTCATAACGGTGAAGAATATTCTGAAATGATCCACCATACAAGGTGAAATAACTCCAGTTAGGTCAGCATTCTGTCACCAAGGTGCCCTTTATTTACACTTGGCACTGATCCAGCTCCCTCTGAGCCAGCTCTCAGGATGAGCAGAACCTTTGACACTCCTGTTTGTATCTGTCTCTCTGATTGGATCAGATTAACAGCCCCAATCAGGAAACTTATATTCTATAACGTCTACCTGACTGACCTCATTAGAATCACTACACAAGGTAGAAGAATCAAAGACCTTTTTTTATGATATGATGCAAGAGCTGCTGGTAAAGCCAACATTTACTGCCTGTGCCTAAACTTCCTCAAGACCTAAACTTCTTGATTATAACAGTGAAGCCGCTTTAGACGCCAGTAAGTATCAGATTGCGGTGGGTCTGGAGTCACACGCAGGCCAGACCAGGTAAGGATGGCGTATAGTTTTGCATACTAATTAAATGGTAACACAGCCACCATTACCAGTGCGAGGAACCCAGGTTCAGTTCCACCTCAGGTGACTGCCTGTGTGGAGTTTGTACGCTCTCCCTGTGTCTGCGTGGTTTTGCTCTGGTTTCCTCCCACAGTCCAAAGATCTGCATGTCAGGTGAATCGGCCATGCTAAATTGATGTTAGCGCCCAGGGGTGTGCAGGCTGGGTGGGTTAGCCATGGGTAATCCAAGGTTACAGGGTTAGGCTAAGGGGGTGGGACTGGGCAAGGTGCTCTTCAGAGGGTTGGTGTAGACCTGATAGGCCAAATGGCCTGCTTTCCTAACATAGGGATTCCATGATTGTATGATTACTGAAACTATGCATTCCAGATTTATTTAAGAAAATGAATTGAAATCCCCCAGCTTCTATGATGGGATTTGAAATGATGTCTCCAGGTCTTTAGATGAGGCCACAGAATGCTATTCCACGAACATAATCACATTGTTACATCCCTCTGATCTCACTGGGTGTTTCAGGTTACAAGTGAATGAGATTCAGGGAGAGGGGTGTTGAGGACTCAGTGAAGTGAGTGTTAGACTGGGAGAGGGGTGTTGGATTTGGTGATGGGGTATTGGAATGGGTGAAGGACACAGTGAGGCGAGTGTAAGATGGGAAGGGGGTGTTGGATTGGGTGATGGGGTGTTGGAATGGGTGAGAAGGGTGGAGGACACGGTGAAGTGAGTGTTAGAGTGGGAGAGGGGTGTTGGATTTGGTGATGGGGTATTGGAATAGGTGGAGGACACAGTGAGGCGAGCATGAGATGGGAAGGAGGTGTTGGATTGGGTGATGGGGTGTTGGAATGGGTGAGAAGGGTGGAGGACTGAGTGAAGCGGGTGTAAGACTGGGAGAGGGGTGTTGTATTGGGTGATGGCATGTTCAACCATGTGAGAGGTTGCTGAATTGGGTGACGGGGTGCTGGAGTGGGTGTGGTGGGTATTAGACTGGGTAAGGTAGGTATTGGACTGGTTGCGGTGGGTGTTAGACTGGGTAAGGTCGGTACAGGACTGGGTGCGGTGGGTGTTAGACTGGGTAAGTTAGGTACTGGACTGGGTGCAGTAGGTGTTAGACTGGGTAAGGTCGGTACAGGACTGGGTGCGGTGGGTGTTAGACTGGGTAAGGTAGGTACTGGACTGGGTGCAGTGGGTGTTAGACTGGGTAAGGTAGGTACGGGACTGGGTGCGGTGGGTGTTAGACTGGGTAAGGTAGGTACAGGACTGGGTGCGGTGGGTGTTAGACTGGGTAAGGTAGGTACAGGACTGGGTGCAGTGTGTGTTAGACTGGGTAAGGTAGGTACAGGACTGGGTGCGGTGGGTGTTAGACTGGGTAAGGTAGGTACTGGACTGGGTGCAGTGTGTGTTAGACTGGGTAAGGGAGGCACTGGACTGGGTGCAGTGGGTGTTAGACTGGGTAAGGTAGGTACGGGACTGGGTACGGTGGGTGTTAGACTGGGTAAGGTAGGTACGGGACTGGGTGCGGTAGGTGTTAGACTGGGTAACGTAGGTACAGGACTGGGTGCAGTGGGTGTTAGACTGGGTAAGGTAGGTACGGGACTGGGTGCGGTGGGTGTTAGACTTGGTAAGGTAGGTACAGGACTGGGTGCGGTGGGTGTTAGACTGGGTAAGGTAGGTACTGGACTGGGTGCGGTGGGTGTTAGACTGGGTAAGGTAGGTACTGGACTGGGTGCGGTGGGTGTTAGACTGGGTAAGGTAGGTACTGGACTGGGTGCGGTGGGTGTTAGACTGGGTAAGGTAGGTATGGGACTGGGTGCGGTGGGTGTTAGACTGGGTAAGGTAGGTACTGCATTGGGTACGGTGGGTGTTAGACTGCGTAAGGTAGGTATTGGACTGGGTGCAGTGGGTGTTAGGCTGGGTAAGGTAGGTACTGGACTGGGTGCGGTGTGTGTTAGCCTGGGTAAGGTAGGTACTGCATTGGGTACGGTGGGTGTTAGACTGCGTAAGGTAGGTATTGGACTGGGTGCAGTGGGTGTTAGGCTGGGTAAGGTAAGTACTGGACTGGGTGTGGTGGGTGTTAGACTGGGTAAGGTAGGTACAGGACTGGGTGCAGTGGGTGTTAGACTGGGTAAGGTAGGTACAGGACTGGGTGCAGTGGGTGTTAGACTGGGTAAGGTAGGTACGGGACTGGGTGCAGTGTGTGTTAGACTGGGTAAGGTAGGTATGGGACTGGGTGCGGTGTGTGTTAGACTGGGTAAGGTAGGTACTGGACTGGGTGCGGTGGGTGTTAAACTGGGTAAGGTAGGTACTGGACTCTGTGCGGTGGGTGTTAGACTGGGTAAGGTAGGTACTGGACTGGGTGCAGTTGGTGTTAGACTGGGTAAGGTAGGTACAGGACTGGGTGCGGTGGGTGTTAGACTGGGTAAGGTAGGTACAGGACTGGGTGCGGTGTGTGTTAGACTGGGTAAGGTAGGTACTGGACTGGGTGCAGTGGGTGTTAGACTGGGTAAGGTAGGTACAGGACTGGGTGCGGTGGGTGTTAGACTGGGTAAGGTAGGTACTGGACTGGGTGCAGTGGGTGTTAGACTGGGTAAGGTCGGTACAGGACTGGGTGCGGTGGGTGTTAGACTGGGTAAGGTAGGTACTGCATTGGGTACGGTGGGTGTTAGACTGCGTAAGGTAGGTATTGGACTGGGTGCAGTGGGTGTTAGACTGGGTAAGGTAAGTACTGGACTGGGTGCAGTGGGTGTTAGACTGCGTAAGGTAGGTACAGGACTGGGTGCGGTGGGTGTTAGACTGGGTAAGGTAGGCACTGGACTGGGTGCAGTGGGTGTTAGACTGGGTAAGGTAGGTACTGGATTGGGTGCAGTGGGTGTTAGACTGGGTAAGGTAGGCACTGGACTGGGTGCAGTGGGTGTTAGACTGGGTAAGGTAGGTACTGGATTGGGTGCAGTGGGTGTTAGACTGGGTAAGGTAGGCACTGGACTGGGTGCGGTGGGTGTTAGACTGGGTAAGGTAGGCTCTGGACTGGGTGTGGTGGGTGTTAGACTGGGTAAGGTAGGTATTGGACTGGGTGCAGTGGGTGTTAGACTGGGTAAGGTAGGTACAGGACTGGGTGCGGTGGGTGTTAGACTGGGTAAGGTAGGCACTGGACTGGGTGCGGTGGGTGTTAGACTGGGTAAGGTAGGTACAGGACTGGGTGTGGTGGGTGTTAGACTGGGTAAGGTAGGCACTGGACTGGGTGCGGTGGGTGTTAGACTGGGTAAGGTAGGTATTGGACTGGGTGCAGTGGGTGTTAGACTGGGTAAGGTAGGTACTGGACTGGGTGCGGTGGGTGTTAGACTGGGTAAGGTAGGTACTGGACTGGGTGCGGTGGGTGTTAGACTGGGTAAGGTAGGTACTGGACTGGGTGCGGTGTGTTTTAGACTGGGTAAGGTAGGTACTGGACTGGGTGCGGTGTGTTTTAGACTGGGTAAGGTAGGTACTGGACTGGGTGCAGTGGGTGTTAGACTGGGTAAGGTAAGTACTGGACTGGGTGCGCTGGGTGTTAGACTGGGTAAGGTAGGTACTGGACTGGGTGCGGTGTGTTTTAGACTGGGTAAGGTAGGTACTGGACTGGGTGCAGTGTGTTTTAGACTGGGTAAGGTAGGTACTGGACTGGGTGCAGTGGGTGTTAGACTGGGTAAGGTAAGTACTGGACTGGGTGCGCTGGGTGTTAGACTGCGTCAGGTAGGTAGTGCACTGGGTGCCGTGGGTGTTAGACTGGGTAAGGTAGGTACTGGACTGGGTGCGGTGGGTGTTGGGTTGGGTGCACTGCAGGACAGAGGGATGAGGTCAATGAACACTGGGCCTTTTCTCATCTTGTACCTGGAATTATAAAGCTCATCCGCAGTCTACGAATCTGTTTTAACCAACCATTGTGCCAATTGATTCCATGTCGCAACATTGGACATGGCCAGGGCTTCCTGAGGCACAAGCTTCAGCTGTTTTGTTGAGAAGAATAATTTCAGAATGTGGTGTTATAAATTGCATTTATATAATATTGTATAATTTACGTAATATTAAGCGGCAGAGCTATGAGTGTATGACATTGTTAAGAGTCCAAAAGCAGAGAAAGTAGATGATGAATGGTTTACTGAGGGAAGGGTACGATGTCGTTCACTCAGAAATCAGTGTTGGGGGCAATGGCACACTCTGAAAAGCTGCTGTTGGATTTATAATAGAGGTTTTATGGTGCAGAGAGCAGTGTCCCTGCCACTTAGGTAGAAGTATTCGGTCCAAGTCTGACTCCTGGACATGATAGCCAGGGAAGGAGAGTGCATAATACTATTGAATAGATTAAATGCACCTTGAAAAGCATACTGTCTGGGTGCGTAATGATTTGGTGTGTCAACTGCTCTGCCCAGGAAACTACAGAATGTTGTGTGCATCATCACAGAAGCCAACCTTCCATCCGTGGACTCCATTTACACTTCCTGCTGCCACAGGAAGGTGGCCAACATTATCACAGGCCCCTCCCACCCGGTAATGCTGTTCTACAACCTCTTCTGTCAGGCAGATCATACAGAAGTTTGAACACACGCACCAACAGGTTCAAGGACAGCTTCTTCCTGCCATTACTGGACTCTCTGAGTTCAAATAATGCCGATCTTGTTAATGTTAATCTTGCCTCATGCACATCTAGTGCCGTGTAACCTGTAGGCTTTACTCTGTCCATGTTTGTTTTCATCCTATGCTCTGTATGTCCTTGCCTACAATGATTTGCCTGCACTGCTTGAGAACAAAGCTTTTCACTGTACTTAGGTACACATCACAATAAATCAGTGAATCCATCAATCAGTACCAAACTGCAAATCCTTCATGTACACATCAACGTTCCTGGTCAGCCCTGTGGTAGAAAGAAAGTTGGAACTCCTACCATTATTATCTGTCACTTCAGACTAACCCTTGGAAAGGAACGCAACAGACAGTACAAATGTTGCATTTCCCTCAAGCCTGCTCCACCTGTGAACATATCATGGCTGATTTACCTCAGGCCTCATCTTTCTGCTCCTTCATCACAGCTCTAAACTCGCTGAAATTCCAAAAAGTAAAAATCCATTGACTTTCTCTTTAAATACTTCCAGCAATCTAGCCACCACAACCCTCTGTGGTAGAGAATTCCACACAGCCACGACCCTCTGGGAGAATAAATTCCTTTGCATCTCAATTTTAAATGACTGCCCTCTTGTTCTGCAGTGATGTCCCCTTTGAAAACCACACCCACTAGTAGAAACATCACCTCAGTGTCCCAAATTAAAAAAACAGGAGGTGCTGGAAAGGCTCAGCAGGTCTGGCGGCATCTAGGGAGAGAGAATGAGTTCACATTTTCACTCTGTTGTGATACTTTTTTGAACTGAAAGGGGCTAGAAAATAATGGCTTTGATGCTGTTGACAGAGGGGGAGGAGGGGCGAGTGGAGCAGATGGTGTGGGTGCCCAGAGCGAGCAAAGGAAGAGCTCATGGTGGGGAGAGTGGTGAAATGGATCAAAATGATTGGGGTGAAAGGACAAAATGGGTCTTCTGACAGCGAAGTTAACAAGACATAGCTGGGTAGGCACAAGAACAGCAAGACCCCTTCCATAGCAACTTGGGCCCCTAGCAACCAGTCACCACCACCATGTTGAGTATACAGTGCACCATTTCTATGATTGTTAAGGACTCAAAACTCTGAAATGTGGGTGAATAAAACGGGGGAAAATAATGAACAGGCTTCACGAAGCAGAGAAAGATTGCTGTAATGGGCACTCTTGTTGGATGAAATTTAAGACAAAGCACTGTGTACGGATTTATTTGGTAGGAGAGTCAGTACAAATAAATAAGGGGTAGGCCATTTAGAACAGAGTTGAGGAAAAGCTTCTTCACCCAGAGAGTGGTGGATATATGGAACGCTCTGCCCCAGAAGGCAGTGGAGGCCAACTCTCTGGATACTTTCAAGAAAGAGATAGATAGAGCTCTTGAAGATAGTGGAATCAAGGGTTATGGGGATAAGGCAGGAACAGGATACTGATTGTGCATGATCAGCCATGATCATAATGAATGGTGGTGCTGGCTCAAAGGGCCGAATGGCCTACTCCAGCACCTATTGTCTATTATCTAATAGATGTAACTTAAATGGACAGAAGGGACAGATTCCTTTAGATCTTTGAAGGAAGTAAGTCGAGAACATGGTTTAGAAAATCAAGATAGGATTCGTGGCTTTCCTAACAGTGGCAGAGAGTACAAAAGCAAGGAAGTTATGCTAAATTTCTAAGAATCGCCTGTTAGACCCCAGCTGAAATATAATAGGCATTTTTGTGCTGCACACTCCAGGAAAGATGCCAAAATACGAAGAAGCCAATTACAAGAATGCTACCAGGGATAAAAGACATCAGTTACATGGAGAGACGACAGCAGCTGTGATTGCTATTCCAACAGCAGAGAAGATTAAGGTAGAGGTGTTAAAAATCACCCTCCGGGCTCTGGTAGAACAACAAGGGAGAAATTGGAGGATAATTGCTAAAGAACCAGAGGCAAAATGAAGTGAAGTTCTCTGAAGCAGTGAGTTATGATGTGGAATGTGTTGCCTGAGAGGGTGACAGGAGCAGATTCAATAATAACTTTCAAAAGGAAATGGGATGGATACTTTAAGGGGAAAACATCGGAGGAGATATGGAGAAGGAGTGAGGAAATGGGACTAATTGCCTTCTATGGTTCTATAACTCCTGCAATAAAATTAACACGACACCAACTGACTTCCAGCCCTTTCACCCAAGTGGACATTTTTTAAGTGTGACCCGAGAGAGAGAGTGTCATAGGCAAACCTGGGAGATTGGTGTATAACTGGGTTGCTGCCCAGAGTTGAAACACTGAATTCCATTGCCCTCCCTAGCTGGAGAGTCCCTGACTTCAACAAAGCGGCCGCCTCAGTGGCTCAGTGGGTAGCACTGCTGCCTCACAGCACCAGGGACCTGAGTTCAATCCCACCCTTGAGCAAATGTCTGCGCAGAGTTTGCATGCTCTCCCTTACCTGCATGGGTTTCCTCCCACAGCTCAAAGATGTACAGGTTGGATGGATTGGCCATGAGAAATTGTTCATAGTGTAAAGGGATGTGCAGGCTAAGTTAGTTAGTCATGGGAATTACAGGATTAGGGGAGGGGTGTGGTGGGATACTATTCAGAGGGTCAGTGTGGACTCAGTGGGCTGCTTTCGCACTGTATGGATTCTATGATCTTGCTCTCTTGGCTGAGATTCACCATTCAGCACTGGCTGGAGATTGAATTTGGCAACATGGAGGTTTGTATACCCCATATTAGGCACTGGAGATCACTAGCAGTCTCCTCATTGGGGTAAAACTCTTGTCCAGAGCTACTAGCCATGGACAAGCTTTTCCTGGACACTCTAAATGTTTGTAATCAATCCTTTCCCACCCGTATAACACAGCAAGTGTACAAACAAAGAGGAAACTGTGAGTGTTAACACTAAATAGCACAGAAGTACAATCTGTTAAATTATCCTGTCCACGTAACATACAAAGAGGCAGGCATAGCTGGGGCCCATGCGGGTGCCCATGGCCACCCCCTTAGTCTGTAGGAAGTGGGAGGAGTCAAAAGAGAAGTTGTTGAGGGTGAGGACGAGTTCAGCTAGGCGGATGAGAGTGTCGGTGGAGGGGGACTGGTCGGGCCTGCGGGACAGGAAGAAGCGGAGGGCCTTGAGGCCATCTCCATGCAGAATGCAGGTGTACAGGGACTGGACGTCCATGGTGAATATGAGGTGTTGGGGGCCAGGGAATTGGAAGTCCTGGAGGAGGTGGAGGGCGTGGGTGGTGTTACGGACGTAGGTTTCTTGAGTGGTTCACACAACAGATTGCAAAGCATCATTTTAGAGACTGAAAGATCAGGGAATCCCTACAGTGTGGTAGCAGGGCATTTGGTCCATCAAGTCCACACTGATCTTTCAAATCCCACCCAGACCCAACCCCCTGCCCTAACCGTGCAGTTCCCATTGCTAATCCACCTAGCCTACACATTCCTGAACACTATGGGCAATTTAGCACAGCCAATTCCCCCTCCCATGCACATCTTTGGATTGTGAGAGAAAACCAGAGCACCCAGATACACATGGGGAATGTGCAAACTCCACACACGCAGTCACCCAAGGGTGGAATTGAACCTGAGTCCCTGGCGCTGTAAGGCAGCAGTGCTAACCACTGAGCCACTGTGGTAGCCGTGATGAAATGAGACCAAAAGTAACAGGAGTCCCCAAAGTCTGGGAAAGGTTTTACTTTCAAATGGCTAATGGGGCCAGACATTTGCTTTTCTGTAAAAAGTTCTACATTGGCTCGTGTTATTCAAACCCTGGTAAGTTCATGGCATGGCTCACAGATGCTAACGCACTGAGGTTGTGACCATAGGGAATGAGTTAAACTAGTACTGGGCACTTGCGAAAGGGAGAACGATCGAGGTTCTAGCTGGTGTAACTGGTAGTTGCTTCCAAAGTGGCTTTGAGGTGTGAAAGGAGCAGATCACCAGTCTGTACCTGTGATCGTCAATTTACCTCATGGTAAACTGGACAGTATTATGCTTTTTAATTCCCCAGAATATTAAACCATAGAACACAATAATGGATCAGGCTGGCTGTCCTGAGGGCTTTTAAGATTACAGGGTCCAAGTGCTATGAATAGGATTTCATTAAAGTTCATTGGTCTTTAAAATAAGCGGGAAGTAACTACTGCTCCTTATCATTTATTTAAGGGCTGTTTTATCAAGTGTAACATTTGAAAGTGTGACAGACTCAAAATCTTTGCCTTTGCAAAAACATCAACTTGTATTTATCTCATATCTTTAATGCTGTAAAACATCCCAAGGCATTTTGCAGTAGTATTATCAGACTGAATTTGATGCTGAGCCTCAAACAGAGATTTTAGGACTGATTAAAGAGCACAGATCTAAAGAAAGCAAAGGGTGGGGGAGCTATTGGAGAGGAGGTGACGTTCGGTGAGGGAATTAGAGAACAGGGCCTCAACAGATGAAGGCACAGCCAAAAGCAAACCTCAGAATTCAGGAACACAGAGCTCTTGGAGGGTTGTACATGATTATAGAGTTAGGGATGGGTGAAGACATGGAGAGATTTTAACAAAATTCAGAATTTTAAAATCAGGATGAGTACCAATGTAGCACTCACAGACCATCTGAATCATTATCAGGGAAAATTACTACTGGAATCTGCACTGAAAACAACAAATGCTGGAGATCATAGCAGGTCAGATAACGTCCATGGGGAGAGAGCAAGCTAACGTTTTGAGTCTCGATGACTCCTTCATCAGATCTCTGCATTAGCTTGCTCTATCCCTGTGGATGCTGTATGACCCGCTGTGGTCTCTAGCATTTGTTGTTTTCAGTTCCTCTGAATCATTGCTTCTGTTAAATCAGGTGATTATAATAATAGGAGTGATGAATCGTTTAAAGCACAGTCTGTTCCTCTGCTACTAATTAGTGCAATCTACGGTGCTTTCATACGACATGAGGCCTGGTTTCTGACACTCCAGTGGCACGCAGCCAACTGCAATCTGAAGGTAAGCCAGTTGACTGAGACTGTGTGTCAAGGAAGACTTAGTTTAAAACAAAATAAACTTGAAGAACAAAAGCTTATCCTGTTACTCCTAAATGTAATTTCTATGCCTTCCTGGATCAAGTACAGATTATATGTTTTAGACGTACCATTGGATCAATTGAAAGTCAAGCCGAATCTTTTTCTAAACTCTGATATAAATATTTTCACGTGTGACTCTGTGGTTCCTGAAAGTTCAGGAATGGGTCTCAGAGCTTTAAGTTTATCTTGACAGTGGATATAGAGTGCACAAGGTTGTATATGTGTGATGTACATGTATCATACATGTATATGTGTGACCCTTGCCATTTTACTGACCATTGTCTGTCATCATTTGAGAAATTAAAGTTTCTGTTTTCAATCTACAACACGGTCAGTTGGGAAAGGAACTTCCAGGATTTGTTGCACTAGGCCACTTACAGGCCAGAGCCAGAAACTACAGCATGACAGATGACATAGGAAAAATAAATGGAGATGTCAACATCACAATTTCCAGAGTTAGGTTGCAGTTTATGATCCTAAGACTTAAACGTGACTCAAAGCAATTCAAGGATTATAGATAGGATGTGAAATACCCACTCCAGAAATTTCTTTAATACAGACAAATTCAAAATGCATTATCTTACTCTCCTTTTCAAACAACCAGAACAGAAATTGCTGGGGAAGCTCAGCTGGTCTGGCAGTGCTTGTGGAGTGAAACACAGTTAACATTACAAATCCAGTGACTGTTCTTCAGACTGGACTCAAATTGTCAAAGCTGTTTTCTCTCCACAGATGCTGCCAGACCTGTCAAGTTTCTCCAACAATTTCTGTTTGCTTTTGTTTCAGATCTCCAGCATTCATAATTCTTTGTTTTGTTTCAGAGTCTACATCCTGTTTCTGTGTTTTGACTGGTACCTGCTGCTGACCAAACCTGACAGTAAATGGTGTACTTAAGGTAAACAAATTAATAGTTGTTGCAGCTTGTAACCGCTATTAGCGAAACTGGAGGTTTATTGTAACCGAGGATAGAACTTGGATGGTGGGAACAATTTACTAAACTACAGCCATGACAACCTCAAAGACTTTAACATCAATGGGTTTGTTGCTGCTGTGACACACAGCCCTAACATAGAGCTGCCCTGTCCAATAGAGAAAGATGACTGGTGGTGATCTAACCTGAGGGTTACTGTACCTCATGCAAGGAGGGAAGTCCAAAAGGAGATCCTTTCAAGGTGGCCTCAGCTGATGCAGGAATTAGGATCCCTGCAGTGTGGAAGCAGGCCATTTGGCCCATTGAGTCCATGCCGATACTCCAAAGAGCATCCTACCCAGGCCCAACCCCTACCTTCTCCCTCTGTCACCCACAGTTAACCCACCTAACCTGCGCATCCCTGGAACCCATGGCCATTCCACCTAACCTGCGCATCCCTGGAACCCATGGCCATTCCACCTAACCTGCGCATCCCTGGAACCCATGGCCATTCCACCTAACCTGTGCATCTTTGAACTGTGGGTGGAAACCCACACAGATACAGGGAGAATATGCAAACTCCACATAGACAGTTGGCAGAGGGTGGAATCGAACCCAGGTCCCTGGTGTGTGAGCCACGGTGCTGCCCTATTGAACCCATGCTATCAACTTCCAGGAGCTTCACAAACCAATCTTCCAAGCAACTGAGCTAAACTGATCCCTACAGCATTGGCAACATTTGGACCTCAGCAACACTTGTCTGCTTCCTTCTGTATCTCACATACAGGAACTGCCTAAATTCTTGGACTAATCTCTTCTTGCACCATGTCACATCTGTTCGACTATATAAAAAAGTGTAGGACTATGGTTTATGTAAAGTCTTGGTTTATGGCCTGGACCCTGGGGATATCTGTCATTGCCAACATCTGCTGACCAAATGTGAAATGTCCACTGTTCATTAAAGTACTGTGATCTAATTAGCTGTTAGTAGGCAATAATTCCCTGTGAAGTCTTCTATTCAAGGAATGCTCTTCAGATTTCTAGGAATGAGGTGCGATATTCTGAAGAGGGCATGTACTGAAAACAGCTACAATGTTAAAAACTTAATTGGCCTCTTCATTGTTTGGGAAGCATTTGAATGAATGAAAACAGAACTTACTTTCAAACAAAGCCATTCTCATGCTTATGATTTAGGCTCATCATCACCAACAGATCACTTTTAAAATACAATTTCATTTCTGAGGTACAGAAACTTTGCAGCCAAGATGCACACAATAAAATCCCACAAATAGTAAGAAAGCGTTTGACCAATTAATCCATTTTTGTGCAGCAGTTTAAGGTAGGAATGTTGGCCAGGCTCAGAATTCTTTGAGTGGTATGATGTAAACTTTTACAGTTACCTGATGGATAAGACCTTAGTTTAATATCCCACATGAGGATCGGTACTTGCTCAGCACTGCATTGGTGATTATGTCTGAAAATCCCTGGAATGAAGTTTTGACTCAGAAATGAGCGCTAACTATTGAGCCAAGTTGATAACAAACACAATGACCAAGAATGGTCAATGCAAGATTCTTTGTACCTCCTGCTGGCATTTCTCCAGCTTTTGTGAGGCTCCACTGCATGGCCCATGGTGCATTGGAGCCTGTCCTAGTTTTCAGGAGCTGGCTGGATATCTTCAGTGAGATCTCACTCCCTGCTATGCTTCTTCAGAAAGGGGTTCCACTACATAATGCTCACATAACAGTTCATTGCAAAGCTGCATTAACCCAGCAGTGGTCAGGAAGAGGTGGGAGGGGATTTGCTCATGGTCTCCTTGCAAGGGGGGTCTCTCCAATGCACTCTGCGCCTGGTCGTGCGATGTAGCAGGTAAACTGTGGGGCAAGGGCAATTAAATACTTGGATGAAACAAAATGCAGGGGTCTTGCCTGCTGTGACTCCCATCCCCACCACATGATTCTGCCCATTGTTTCACAGTGACGACCATTCACAGGACTACACATTGACCTGAAAATGAAACATTAGCTCTGATTCTCTCTCCACAGATGCTTCCAGACCTGCTGAGAATTTCCACCATTTTCTGTTGCTATTCCAGAGTTCTGGCATTGGCAGTGTTTTGCTTTAAAGTTATAGATGTTGGCTTCCCACTTGTTGGAAGGTACAGACTCTTCAATGTGATACTGTGCAGTCTGGCAAGGAATCTCTCAAATAATCACTCCTTGAAAATTAGCCGGGACTGTCAGTAGTGGGAGGATATTTTACCGTGGGCGAATCACATATGAATTTATCATTTTGTTTTCATGCAGATAAACCAGGGCTTGTAGTTCGCAAGATGAACTCTGTTACTGGGATATATGGGGAGATGTCCTTGCTGCAAGAGGGTAATCAAATTAGTTTAATCTTCAGCCTGAATGGAGGATTCCAATAAACAAAACTGCATTTAGATAGTGATAACACCTCCGCTCGGTTTGCAATAAACAACTGCACCTCCCAGTCGCAAACCATTTCCACTCCCCCTCCCATTCTTTAGATGACATGTCCATCATGGGCCTCCTGCAGTGCCACAATGATGCCACCCGAAGGCTGCAGGAACAGCAACTCATATTCCGCTTGGGAACCCTGCAGCCCAATGGTATCAATGTGGACTTCACCAGCTTCAAAATCTCCCCTTCCCCCACCGCATCCCAAAACCAGCCCAGTTCGTCCCCTCCCCCCACTGCAAGACACACAACCAGCCCAGCTCTTCCCCTCCACCCACTGCATCCCAAAACCAGTCCAGCCTGTCTCTGCCTCCCTAACCTGTTCTTCCTCTCACCCATCGCTTCCTCCCACCCCAAGCCGCACCTCCATCTCCTACCTACTAACCTCATCCCACCTCCTTGACTTGTCCGTCCTCCCCGGACTGACCTATCCCCTCCCTACCTCCCCACCTATACTCTCCTCTCCACCTATCTTCTTTTCTCTCCATTTTCGGTCCGCCTCCCCCTCGCTCCCTATTTATTCCAGAACCCTCACCCCATCCCCCTCTCTGATGAAGGGTCTAGGCCTGAAACGTCAGCTTTTGTGCTCCTGAGATACTGCTGGGCCTGCTGTGTTCATCCAGCCTCACATTTTATTATCTTGCATTTAGATAGTAACCAGATAAACAGTGATCAAGAACATTACAATTACCTGCTCAAATTGATGGCACCACAAACAAGCTCCCATGGGAGGTACATGTGTATATTTCAGTAAAATATACTGTATTCAGGTAAAGAGGAAAAGCTACTGATCTTTCAGGCAATACCATCAAGTACTGATTGGATGGCATTTTGTTGGGAACCTGGGTTAAATTTCCCTCAAATCCTCCATTCCTCTCCATGGTGCCTGTCTTCCACTTGGTATCTTACCAAATCCAGAGTTCGGATTGGGAACTCAGAATGTAGAGCAAGATTGGGAAAGAAACCAATGCCCTACCACTCCATCTCAATGCATCTTGACGCTCCGATAGCATGTGCCAGTATCAGCCAGCAAGCACTTTCATAAGTTGAAGTATTTGGGAATTCCCCTCTATCCTTTGGTAAATGCTCACTGACTTACCCCTCCCCTATAGTCCTACAGGTGAAAATGTAACTCAGCGACTTGGCAGCTCCTCCGTTTCAAGACTTTTGGCTGTTCTATGGGTTGAACTCACTGAAACCTTTTAGGGCTCTATGACAGCGCTACTAGGTAGACTGGAGACTAATAAGTTGGTTTGGGAAACTTCCAGGGACTCAATGATGTTAGATCTGTTGCAGAGATGGCAAAGGTGAAGGGAAAGTTGACATAGTCCCAGAGGAAGATGAGGTTCTCTCTCATCGCAGCGAGAGATAAAGACACTGGTGAGGGTCACCACACTGCAGAAGAGGGGCGAGGTTGAGAATGTAGGGGTTTACGGCGACCTGAACCAGCATGGGAATTAAACCCATGCTGTTGGCATCACTACCTACCAAACTGAGCTAATCAACCACCTGGAGAGGTGGCCACAGCTTCAATGAGCTGCAATCCTTGTCACTTGGGCCCAGTGCCTTCAAACATATTGAGGGCTGGCCACGTCCTGGCATTCAGAGAGTTCACACAAAGTAGTCAGTTGTCTGCCTTGTATCAGTGGAGATACCAGTCCAACGTGAACACTCTGTCTCCCTGTACTACACTGCAATGTTCTGCAAGTTCATTTAAAAGTGGAATGATGGTTAGGAAGGAGAGAGGCTGCTGAATGAGAGCCACAGCACTGAGCAGTTTAATTGGTGCCAGGTTTGAAGTAAGTTGAAAATGAATTATGTCATTTCTTGCTGTCCTTTCTTCCCTGAAGGCAATGGTTATATGGCTGCTGGCTCCCTTCAGGTACCAACCCCCTCCCCCAGGGTGATCATATTTGAAGGGTGGGCCACCTGAGGCCCACACAAGGTGAATGGGAATTGAAGCCTTGAAGAAAATGCAGAAGAAAAGACTTCTAAGGCAGTTACTGGAACTAAGGGTGTCAGTGTGGATTCGAGGGGCTGAAGGGCCTGCTTCCACACTGTGGGGACTCGAAGAACTGTCAGGAAACACTGGGCAGGTTTGGGTTCTTTTCTCTAGGAGCCAGAAGAATCAGTGTTGATTTGATAAAGAAGAGCATTCCTGCACAAAAGAAGGACCTAGGTATGTGCAAGTGGGAGACAGCAGAAGAAGTAAACATTGTGGGACGTCTGGAGGAGTCCCGTGCACAAGACAATTACTGGCATAGTATTAATGAGCTGAAAGGCCTGGTTCTGCATTTCACTGTCTGTATAATGTGATATAATCGACTGTGAGTGTCAATGAACTATTCACAAAGAACAGTACAGCACAGGAACAGGACCTTCGGCCCACCATGTCTGCACTGACCATGATGCCATTCCAAAATAATCCCACCTGCCTGCAATGCTGCATGCCCTTCTATACCCTGCCTGCTCATGTGTCTGTATAAATATGTCTTAAATGTTACTATCATATCTGCTTCTACCACCTTCCTCACTAGCATGTTCCAGGCACCTACCACCTTCTGTGTAAAAACTCTGACTCAGATATTTCCTTTAAATATCCCCCCCTTTACCTTAAACCTATGCTCCCTAGTATTTGACATTTTCATCCTGGGGAAGAAAAGACTCTCACTATCCACCCCAACCATGCCACTCATAATTTTATAGTTCTCTATCAAATCACCCCTCAGTCTCTGATGGTCTTGCAAAAACAATGCAAGTTTGTCTAACCTCTTCTTATAGCCAATACACTCCACTCCAGACAACACCCTGGCAAATCGCTTCACAGATGCACCATAGAAAGCATCTTATCTGGACGCATCGCAGCATGGTATGGCAACTGCTCTTCCCAAGCCCAAAATAAATTACAGAGAGTTGTGAACTTGGCCCAGTCCATTACACAGACCAGCCTTCCATCCAGTGACTCCATCTATATTTTCCACTGCCTTGGGAAAGTAACCAACATACTCAAAGACCCCTCCTACCCCAGTTGTATTCTCTTCCACCCTCTTCCATCGGACAGAAGATATAAAAGTTTGCATACACGTACAAACAGATTCAAGAACAGCTTCTTCCCCGCTGTTATCAGGCTTTTGAATGGACCTCTTTAATGTTAATGTTGATCTCTCTCTGTGCTTTCTCAGGAGTTGTAACATTGTATCCTGCACCCCGCTCTGTTACCCTGATGCACTTGAAGGGTATGATCTGCCTGTAAAGCATGTAAGACAACACTTTTCACTGTACCTCGGTACACATGACAGTAATAAATCAAATCAAATCAACCTCTTTTGCACCCTCTCCAAAGTCTCCACATCGTTCATTTTAGTGTGGCGATAAGAATCAGACTCAATCCTCCAAATGTGGCCCAACTAAAGACTTATAACAGCTGCAAGATGAATTGTCAACTTTTATACTCAAAGCCCCAACCAATGAAGGCAAGCGTGCCATGTGCCTCCTTTACCACTTCATCAGATGCACCATTGAAAGCATATTGCCCATGTGCAAAATGGCCTGGTAAGGCAACTGCTCTGCAGTTTCTTATGGTCCTGGGCAAAGGTGGTGTGCACAGCCCAGAAAGACTGCCCACATCATCAAAGACCCATCGCACCCTGGTAACTATCTCCTACAGCGTCTTCTATCAGGCACCAGCAGGTTCAGGAACAGCTTCTTCCCTGTTGTTAATAGCTGGTGAATTGACTTCCTAGCCTCAAATAATGCTGATCTTGATAACACTGATCTCACCGAGAGCATGCCCTGTGTAATGTAACCTCTGTGCCTTTGTCTAAGTTTTTTTAACATGTATATCCTTTGCAAACTAAGATCTGCCTGTACGCTTGTAAACAAAGCTTTTCACTGCATTTTGGTGTATGTGACAATAAATAAATCAATCAATCAGTCCACTTGTGTTTCCACTTTCAGGGAGTTATGGACTTGCACCTTAAGATCTTTCTATATATCAATGCTCCTAAGCGTTTGGCCTTCACAATATACTTTCCTCTTGCATTTAACCTCATAAAACACACCTCCTCACATCTGTCTGGATTAAACTCCACCCGCCATCTCTCCTCCTTACTTTCCAGCTGATCGAGATCCTGTATTCTTTCAGTGCCAGGCAATGACAGATCATCAGCCAAATTGACCTTATTCTTGGTCAACCCATTCAAGGCTCTCGACAGCAATTAACAATTGGTTTCTGCCTCCGCGACCCAGTGCAGTGATATTGCTGGTAATGGTACAGCAACCCAGCTCAGGCTATAAGCCCAGTACACAACTGAGGATCGAAATCATGTTCCGTCGCTCAGCAACACAATAGATAAATTCACGCAGACAACCGGAGAGGCTTTTCATGAAAAGAAAAGCATACTTTTGTTCACCGACACCGAAAGCAAGCAAGATGATAACCACCTTTTTGCTTGCTGATCACTGGAGAACAATGTATGGCACACAGGCAAACAAAAACTGAACCAGGCCAATGAGGCAGCAAGAGGTGGCAGCATTTATCCAGGATTATCAAAACAAATGCCGGCCATAAACGATGGTATAAAATGACATTCATCGCCCTGTCACTACACTTGCAAATCGCACAGACCCAGTTCTGACTGAATGGAGAGAATGCAGACTCACCCAAATAGCGACTCAAGATTGCTGCTCTGTCAGATACAGCCAACATGACAATCTCTCCTGAAACATGCGTCGTTTAGGAAGGGTTAATGTCAATGAGTTATGAAACACTGGGAGGGAGAGTGAAAGGTTCCTCACAGACACACGTGCATACACAGACTTAAATCGTGAACCAAACAGAAC